>NC_084632.1:7615786-7685786 GCF_033978795.1 Nerophis ophidion
ATAAAAAAAAGAATTTATTTAAACAAATGAAGACCAAGTCTTTAAAATATTTTCTTGGATTTTCCAATTCTATTTGAGTTTTGTCTCTCTTAGAATTAAAAATGTCAAGCGAAGCGAGACCAGCTTGCTAGTAAATAAATACAATTTTAAAAAAATAGAGGCAGCTCACTGGTAAGTGCTGCTATTTGAGCTATTTTTAGAACAGGCCAGCGGGCGACTCATCTGGTCCTTACGGGCGACCTGGTGCCCGCGTTGGTGACCCCTGGTGTAAACAGAGCGATGTCCCCATTAAGTAGGCATTGCCAGAACACGCACACACACACACACACACACACACACACACACACACACACACACACACACACACACACACACACACACACACACACACACACACACACACACACACACACACACACACACACACACACACACACACACGCAGATGTAAAACCACATATTTGCAGAAATAAAATACCAAAGTGATAAAACTTCACCTTTCCTTCCGGGCTTGAATCCTCTCATCGTCAAACCTGTCACCAATAAAAAAGACTTTTATCCTCACTGCACCAGATCGCCAGGATTTGAAGTCCAAAATAGTAACAAATGTCGACAAAGACTTTGTTCTTTCCGCCAAGCGGCGAGACGCACTTACTGCACAACACACTCCGGGACATGGACGTGCTCCATGGGGACCATCTGGGCCAGCTCGTCCAGGCTGTGGACGTATTGGATCTTGTTCATGAACTTCACACTGGAGATGACAGCAGGAGAACAAGGCAGTAAGATAAGATAAGATAAGATTATGAGTCAAACTGGTTTTGTCCACCTAAAGAAAAATGAATAGAACAAGTAAAAAAATATTCAGTCAAAAGCTGGACTCCAGGGAGGGATTTCCGACTGAGGCCAAGGAAAAAAACCTCATAGCCATAGCACACATAAACAAGTTACTGTCACATTTTGTTGGAGACGAACCACAAGATGGGCATCACCTGCACTGGCTTCCTGTGCACTTAAGATGTGACTTTAAGGTTTTACTACTTACGTATAAAATACTACACGGTCTAGCTCCAGCCTATCTTGCCGATTGTATTGTACCATATGTCCCGGAAAGAAATCTGTGTTCAAAAGACTCCGGCTTATTAGTGATTCCTAGAGCCCAAAAAAAGTCTGCGGGCTATAGAGCGTTTTCCGTTCGGGCTCCAGTACTCTGGAATGCCCTCCCGGTAACAGTTCGAGATGCTACCTCAGCAGAAGCATTTAAGTCTCACCTTAAAACTCATCTGTATACTCTAGCCTTTAAATAGACCTCCTTTTTAGACCAGTTGATCTGCCGCTTCTTTTCTTTCTCCTATGTCCCCCCCTCCCTTGCGGAGGGGGTCCGGTCCGATGACCATGGATGAAGTACTGGCTGTCCAGAGTCGAGACCCAGGATGGACCACTCGTCGGGACCCAGGATGGACCGCTCGCCTGCATCGGTTGGGGACATCTCTACGCTGCTGATCCGCTTGAGATGGTTTCCTGTGGACGGGACTCTCGCTGCTGTCTTGGATCCGCTTGAACTGAACTCTCGCGGCTGTGTTGGAGCCACTATGGATTGAACTTTCACAGTATCATGTTAGACCCGCTCGACATCCATTGCTTTCGGTCCCCTAGAGGGGGGGGTTGCCCACATCTGAGGTCCTCTCCAAGGTTTCTCATAGTCAGCATTGTCACTGGCGTCCCACTGGATGTGAATTCTCCCTGCCCACTGGGTGTGAGTTTTCCTTGCCCTTTTGTGGGTTCTTCCGAGGATGTTGTAGTCGTAATGATTTGTGCAGTCCTTTGAGACATTTGTGATTTGGGGCTATATAAATAAACATTGATTGATTGATTGAAGATGCAGAGAAGGAGGCAGGCATTGAGTAAGAAAACATGATTTAATTAAAATACTAAAACAAAACGAAACAAAAGGCGCGCACAAGGCGGATAACAAACTTGGCTGAGAACAAAAACACTTACTGTGACACGACGGAAATATGGCATGAACAGAGTGAACAGAACTAGGCACAGCTACAACGATAAGTACAAACCCCGTTTCCATATGAGTTGGTAAATTGTGTTAGATGTAAATACAAATGGAATACAATGATTTGCAAATCATTGTATTCCATTTATATTTACATCCAACACAATTTCCCAACTCATATGGAAACGCGGTTTGTGATAATGACATGGACAGGTAGTGGTGACATCAACACGGCAATAATCCAGCACTGACTGGAGGAGAAAACAGGTCTAAATAGTGCCTGGCTGATTGACACCAGGTGTGGCCAGGTGCTAATCAGCCACAACTAAGCGGACACAGCACTCAGGGAGACAAACAGGACACAGAACCAAAATAAGAGTGCTGACAGGAACTAAAGACATTGTGACGTCTGGGTGGCATCGTGGCGTGTGTTTGCGTTCTCGTGGTGCAGCAGAGATGGAACACAGCGTTAGGTAGGAATGAAGATTTATTCCTGACTACAAAAACAAACTAATAACAGAAATACTGGCACATAGGCACTAAAGACAAAACAAACAGAACTAGCGTGGAAGCTAGAATGAACTGAAAGCGCTAGTATGTAAACTAGGGACAAGTAAACAAACAAAATAGCATGGAAGCTAATAGGGTGAAAAAAGATAGTTACCACAATGCGGGAAGAGAGATGTCACTTGTCACGTGTAGCAAACTATAGTCCGAGAACGAAAGGCAAACAAAGACGGGCATATATAGGGGCAGAAATCATCAGGGGCAGGTGCGCGTGATCAAAAAACAGAAACAGGTGACACTAAATGCGTAACTTTGCAACCGAACCAGGAAGTGCAAACAGGAACTCCATCCATCCATTTTCTACCGCTTATTCCCTATCGGGGTCGTAGGGGGCGCTGGCGCCTATCTCAGCTAGAATCGGGCGGAAGGCGGGGTACACCCTGGACAAGTCGCCACCTCATCACAGGGCCAACACAGATAGACAGACAACATTCACACTCACATTCACACACTAGGGCCAATTTAGTGTTGCCAATCAACCTATCCCCAGGTGCAAGTCTTTGGAAGTGGGAGGAAGCCGGAGTACCCGGAGGGAACCCACGCATTCACGGGGAGAACATGCAAACTCCACACAGAAAGATCCCGAGCCTGGATTTGAACCCAGGACTGCAGGACCTTCGTATTGTGAGGCAGACGCACTAACCCCTCTGCCACCGTGAAGCCCGCAACCAGGAACTAAAGATGTCAAATACAAATACAAAACAGGCTGTGATAACAAAACAGAAACAGAAACAAAATCAGAATATGACATGGTCCAAGACTTGGACCATGACAGACATAGACCAAACTGTCAGGGACAAGCCTGACAGTTACATAGAATCAACAAAACTTGCAACAGAGGGAAGGGAGTGGGAGCTACGGTGGCCGGCGTCCATCGCCTTTAAGGGATTCAAGCGGCGAGGACGTTGCATGGGGGGTGTGGCGTGGCAACCAGGAACTAAAGATGTCAAATACAAAACAGGCTGTGATAACAAAACAGAAACAAAATCAGAATATGACATGGTCCATGACAGACATAGACCAAACTGTCAGGGACAAGCCTGACAGTTACATAGAATCAACAAAACTTGCAACAGAGGGAAGGGAGTGGGAGCTACGGTGGCCGGCGTCCATCGCCTTTAAGGGATTCAAGCGGCGAGGACGTTGGATGGGGGGTGTGGCGTGGCAACCAGGAACTAAAGATGTCAAATACAAAACAGGCTGTGATAACAAAACAGAAACAAAATCAGAATATGACATGGTCCATGACAGACATAGACCAAACTGTCAGGGACAAGCCTGACAGTTACATAGAATCAACAAAACTTGTAACAGAGGGAAGGGAGTGGGAGCTACGGTGGCCGGCATCCATCGCCTTTAAGGGATTCAAGCGGCGAGGACGTTGGATGGGGGGGTGTGGCATGGCAACCAGGAACTAAAGATGTCAAATACAAAACAGGCTGTGATAACAAAACAGAAACAAAATCAGAATATGACATGGTCCATGACAGACATAGACCAAACTGTCAGGGACAAGCCTGACAGTTACATAGAATCAACAAAACTTGCAACAGAGGGAAGGGAGTGGGAGCTACGGTGGCCGGCATCCATCGCCTTTAAGGGATTCAAGCGGCGAGGACGTTGGATGGGGGGTGTGGCATGTGGGCGGGGCGTGTATTTATCATGGATGTATTAGGTTTGTACTTGCGGGTGCACGTCTCACCTGATGAAGGGCCGTGATATTGCCAGGACAGTGCGTATGAACCAAGTGGGGTGGGCAATGACCAACGACTTCAAGTTCTTCCTCAGTCTGGGAACACAACACAGACTCAGTACACCTGATTTAATGGTATGCAAACCGTACGTGTATGCTGACAAAAAGCAAATATCGTCCGTAGACAGGATGCCACAATTTCGAACGTCCTTACCTTCTGTCGATCATCTGGTAGCATTTCTTGAGCCAGCTAATCCCGGGCATCTTACTCCTGGGCGTGGCTCCGTTCATGTAGATAATCAGGTAGTCCTCGGCCACCAGCATCTCCAGACTGCTCACCACGTACCTGGGGGCGCGGGAGAGTGTTGTGCTGGGGGGGGCAACATTCACGGGGGGACCGAGTGGACTCACAGGAAGAGGTTTTCCATGATGTAGTGGTAGTCTGGGATGCTGCTGTCGGGCAGGTAGCAGGCGGAGAACACGATGATGGCGTTGAGGCCCTCACCAAAATAACCTGAAGAGAGGGTTTGGAGTCCATTGTTCCAGGAATATTTTCCACCTTTTAAGCAGCAGTTGAATGAGAAAAGAAGTTTCCTCTATGTTGAAGCTATGACTGTTAGAATAATTATGTATCACACAACTCTCATGCTCAAAGGCCGTTGCTATAGTTATTATCAATTGTGCTGAAGTTGTACTTTTCAATCTGTGCAAAGAGTGCTGACAAAAACTAAAGACAGGAAATCTGTCTTTAGTCTTGCTTTGCGAGTTTTCGCTTGTCAGCAGTTTGTTTCCAGACCATGCCTGCTGACAATCAAGGACGGAGATCAAGTACTTCGGTGCGGACAGGACAGAGACAGGGCCAGATCACGAGTGTCAGCACATTTCCATTCTGAATAATCACGTATTGTGTCCCCTGGGGCTGCTTGCAGCCTCTGTGATGTTAACTGGGGACCTCCCAAATAAATAGAGGAGCACGTGGGACTGTACCTTAGAGCGTAGGAGGAAACTGGAGCTGAGTGTGCAGCCCAATACGCCTCTCTTCATGAGCAAAATTCAACTCTGTCTCTGCTTGATTCCTTCTTCTTGTGTTGTGTGATAGATAGTTCGGTGTTTGAACCTGACAATGACACTAATAGACTCCCAAAGTTTGGGAATAAATAGATATGATCAAAATAGGATCAATCTCACGGAGATTCCCGAGCCATTTTGAGAGATAATGAGGAAGCAGTCAAGTGATCGCATGACGTAGCTTTAGGCACTACAGATCCTTTCCCCATCAACAACAATGCTAATCAGGCAGACTTTGTGAGAGCGAATAACGATTACTTTGGGAAAAATTATGATCCAGGACCTTTTTTGAGCCTGAACACAAAGAGGATGAGGTTTTTTTTTTTTACCACAAATCAACAATTATATATTTTTTGGTATATTACTGTAGTTCAAACCTCGGCCGAGTCTTACCAAAGACTATAAAAATGGGAGCCATTACCTCCCTGCTTGGCACTCAGCATAAAGGGTTGGAATTCAATCAATCAATCAATTAATGATTACTTATATAGCCCTAAATCACTGGTGTCTCAAAGGGCTGCACAAACCACCACGACATCCTCGGTAGGCCCACATAAGGGCAAGGAAAACTCACACCCAGTGGGACGTCGGTGACAATGATGACTATGAGAACCTTGGAGAGGAGGAAAGCAATGGATGTCGATGGATGTCGAGCGGGTCTAACATGATACTGTGAAAGTTCAATCCACAATGGATCCAACACAGTCGCGAGAGTCCAGTCCAAAGCGGATCCAACACAGCAGCGAGAGTCCCGTTCACAGCGGAGCCAGCAGGAAACCATCCCAAGCGGAGGCGGATCAGCAGCGCAGAGATGTCCCCAGCCGATACACAGGCAAGCAGTACATGGCCACCGGATCGGACCGGACCCCCTCCACAAGGGAGAGTGGGACATAGAAGAAAAAGAAAAGAAACGGCAGATCAACTGGTCTAAAAAGGGAGTCTATTTAAAGGCTAGAGTATACAGATGAGTTTTAAGGTGAGACTTAAATGCTTCTACTGAGGTAGCATCTCGAACTGTTACCGGGAGGGCATTCCAGAGTACTGGAGCCCGAACGGAAAACGCTCTATAGCCCGCAGACTTTTTTTTTGGGTGTTAAATCACCAAAAATGATTCCCGGGCGAGGCCACCACTGCTGCTCACTGCTCCCCTCACCTCACAGGGGGTGATCGGTGAAATTCAGAGAATAATTTCACCACACCTAGTGTGTATGTGACAATCATTGGTACTTTAACTTTAACTTTAACCTGTGGTCTAGGTGGACTCTCCCCTTGTAAAATGGAGGTTCCTGACAATATCACAACTTCACGAAATGAAACCATGACCGACCTCCGTGTGTGATGACTCTCTGGTACGGTCGGATGATCTGCATGTCGATCCGGTGCTCCTGTTCCCCAATGATCACCGTCCTCCAAAGGCGGGTGTTGTTGGCATTTGCCTCCTCGTCCAAGTCCGCTGAACGGCCGGCGGGACCAGCTTTGGCGGAGGCCACGGGGGCATCATCTGTATCGACACAAGTATCGCCACGTAAGACCTCGAAGACGAAACCCTGGTATGGCGGGAGGTCCGATACCTTCCCATTCCAGGTCGTTGCCATTGGTGATGAACTCCAAGGAGTCGGTCTCATCCGGCGTGTCCATGTCGTCCACGTTAATGTCCAGGTCATCGGGCGTGTCCAGGTAGTCGTCGGACAGCAGAGAACCTTCGCTTTTATCCAGGGACAGGTTCATCTCCGGGGCAACCAGCGTACGCCTTTTACGGTGCGAGGACGACACCCCGGCGCCTCCTCCGGGCGGGCTCAGGTTTAAGGAGGCGGGAGGTGCTATGAAGGGAGGGACAGGAAGCGTTGATTGGGAAAGCAAAAATGATGCGAGAGACTCCGCCTTTGACTTACAGCCTCTGTTGTCCGTGAGGCTGCACGAGGCGTCCATGTCTCCTTCCTCTGGTAGAAGTCTGAGAGGAAAGACCATCTTTGCTTCAGAATTCAGTCTCTTTGCGATTGTGCGTACAATGTAACAAAACTAAACCCCAAAATCAGCATAATTCTACTGTATAATTACTTGGTTTTTGGTGTTTTTTCACTCCAAATGACTGTAAATGTCAGGCTTGCCCCTGACAGTTTGTTTGTGTTTTAGTTTTTCCTGTGTGTGTGTAGTATTTCCTGTCTGTAGTTCCTGTCAGCGCTCATATTTTGTCTGTTTCCTGTCTTTCTCCCTGGGTGCTGTGTCCCCTCAGCTGCGGCTGATTGGTACCTGGCCACACCTGGTGTCAATCAGCCCTCTACTATTTAGACCTATCTTCCCATCCAGTCAGCGCTGAATTATTGTCGATGTCACTTCTGTATTGTCGCTCCTGTCGTGTCGTGCCATTGCAGCGTAGCGGTAAGCTATATTTCGGTAGCAGTTGGTAGCTTACTGTCTTTTGTTCCCTGCTTTCAATTTGTCTTTGTACTACACGTAACAACTTCTGTTTTCCTGCTTGCTACTACTAGCTTCCAGGCTAGGCCCTTTTGTTTTTTCTAGCTTCAATGCTAAGCTCCTTTTGTTTTCTAGCTCTCATGCTAGCTCTTTTAGTTTTGTTATCCACCTCGTGCTCGCTTTTTGTTGTACCCCTTTGTGCAAGTTCTCCCACTTAAAATGATGATAGAGGTCTGTAATTTTCATCATAGGTACACTTCAACTGTGAGGGACAGAATGTGAAAAAAAATCCAGGAATTCACATTGTAGGAATTTTAAAGAATTTATTTGTAAATTATGGTGGAAAATAAGTATTTGGTCAACCATTCAAAGCTCTCACTGATGGAAGGAGGTTTTGGCTCAAATTCTCACGATACATGGCCCCATTCATTCTTTCCTTAACACAGAACAGTTGTCCTGTCCCCTTAGCAGAAAAACAGCCCCAAAGCATGATGTTTCCACCCCCATGCTTCACAGTAGGTGTGGTGTTCTTGAGATGCAACTCAGTATTCTTCTTCCTCCAAACACGTCAAGTTGAGTTTATACCTAAAAGTTCTATTTTGGTTTCATCTGACCACATGACATTCTCCCAATCCTCTGCTGTATCATCCATCGTGGTGTTTGGAGGAAGAAGAATACTGAGTTGCATCCCAAGAACACCAGACCTACTGTGAAGCATGGGGGTGGAAACATCATGCTTTGGGGCTGTTTTTCTGCTAAGGGGACAGGACGATTGATCCGTGTTAAGGAAAGAATGAATGGGGCCATGTATGCTGAGATTTTGAGCCAAAACCTCCTTCCATCAGTGAGAGCTTTGAATGGTTGACCAAATACGTATTTTCCACCGTAATTTACTAATAAATGCTTTAAAATTCCTACAATGTGAATTCCTGGAATTTTTTTTCACATTTTGTCTCTCACAGTTGAAGTGTACCTATGATGAAAATTACAGACCTCTGTCATCATTTTAAGTGGGAGAACTTGCACAATCGGTGGCTGACTAAATACTTTTTTGCCCCACTGTATGTATAATGCTTCTTTTGTCAAAGAAAACCGTGTTTTTATTGCAAAAACACTAAATATGCCGTATTTTTCTCCCAAAAAGCTTCAAAGTGTCCTATACGTGGGACGACAGGGCTTGGTTGGTAGAGCGACCGTCAGAACCTGAGGGTTCCTGGTTCGATGCCTGGCTCCGTGTGAGATTATGGTACCAGCCTCACAAAAAGGATCAGGCATATTGCATTTAGCGTAAAAATGGAAGGAAGAGGATGAAGATGGTAATTAGCATATCTTGGGGGACAGAGGAAGATCCCATGGCGGGTGGATGAGAGAGACAAAAAAGGGGTGCGGTCAAGCCCACTTGTAAGTTTGCACTGCAGCTATGGTTTATGTACGACACTACAGAGGGCTGCAAGTGGTGCAATACCGCACAGAGTTTTATTTAGCACATACAATCCTGCCAGTGATTCATCACCTCCTCTGCAGGAGGATGTGGTGCATCCCTCCCCAAGGAGTCAAGGAGCCTTGCAGCATTTAGCACTACTGCCTCCATAAAAGCAGCCTCCTCCTCACACAACCTACCCAATTCACTAATGAGAGCAAAACAAGCCACGTCATCCCTTTTGCTTCAGTCCCGCACCCTCATAGAGCTGCTTACCTTCCAGAAGGGAGGTCAGACTTGGGCAGGTTTATTCCTCCGTCAGAGCATCTCTCTGAGGCCTTCGTGAGGATCCTGCGGTGCAAGTCCCTCTTTACCTCCTCCTCTGAAACCCGACACCATTCTCAATGGCGGACGCTTTGTTTTGGATGGTGACTGCGTGCTGCGTCACATGACCCGCAGTCCCACCATTCACAAAAGAGAGAGTCGCACTCGCACCTGCTCTCTGCTCGCCGAGCAAGAGGAGGAGGAGGAGGGAGCGTCATCTCATCACATTTCAGCAGTTTTCCAGACCACTCAGCTTTTCAACCTCGACCAGGACCACACTTTATTGTCCATGACAGCCTTCACATGGATCTATATGTGCACCCTTCACATCGACTCCATTTGATATCCATTCCAGTTATCTGGGAGACTCAACAGTTCCAATTTCACCCCAACCGGGTCCAACGCTGCCCCCCCGAACCCAAATCCTCAGTGATTCCCAAACTTTTTTCACCAAGTACTTGCTTTTATGCTCTTTAAAGGGGAACATTATCACCAGACCTATGTAAGCGTCAATATATACCTTGATGGTGCAGAAAAAAAGAACATATATTTTTTTAACCGATTTCCTAACTCTAAATGGGTGAATTTTGGCGAATTAAACGCCTTTCTGTTTATCGAGCTGGAGGCGATGACGGCAGAATGTGACGTCGCCGAGGTAACACACCCGCCATTTTCATTTTCAACACATTACAGACACCGGGTCTCAGCTCTGTTATTTTCCATTTTTTTGACTGTTTTTTGGAACCATGGAGACATCATGCCTCCACGGTGTGTTGTCGGAGGGTGTAACAACACTAACAGGGAGGGATTCAAGTTGCACCACCGGCCCGAAGATGCGAAAGTGTCTGCCGCCAGACCCCCATTGAATGTACCAGAGTGTCTCCACATTTGACCGGCGATGCTAAGGCAGACATGGCACAGAGATGTATGGATAACCTGCAGATGCATTTGCAACGATAGTCAACGAAATCACAAAGGTGAGTTTTGTTGATGTTGACTGCCAGCTAATCGATGCTAACATGCTATTTACCGGCGGTGCTAAAGCAGACATGGCACAGAGATGTATGGATAACCTGTAGATGCATTTGCAACTATATCACGTTTCCTTCCACCCACATTTAATGCGAAACAAACACTTACCAATCGATGGATTTAAGTTGCTCCAGTGTCAAAAGATGCGAAAGTCCTGATCGTTTGGTCCGCACATTTTACCGGCGATGCTAACGCAGCTATTCGGCCATGCCATGGCTATGAATAGCGTCAATAGCTATTCGCTCAATAGCTTCAGTTTCTTCTTCAATACTTTCATACTCCAACCATCTGTTTCAATACATGCGTAATCTGTTGAATCGCTTAAGTCGCTGAAATCCGAGTTTGAATCCGAGCTAATGTCGCTATATCTTGCTGTGGTATTCCCATTGTTTGTTTACATTGGCAGCACTGTGTGACGTCACAGGGAAATGGCCAGTGGTTTCGAAGATAGCGAAAATAAGGCACTTTAAAGCTTTATTTAGGGATATTCCGAGACCGGTAAAATTTTGAAAAAAACTTCCAAAAATACAACAAGCCACTGGGAACTGATTTTCATTGTTTTTAACCCTTTTGAAATTGTGATAATGTTCCCCTTTAAGTACCACCAGAAGGACCAACATTAAAATACAGTAGTGCAGTAGGTCTAAGTATTCATTAAAAACAAGGCAGAGGTTTAAATGAACAAGGATATTTAATACTGTATATTACACACATTTTAAACTGTGTCTAATAAACCCTGCCTTCTCCCGTCAGTCGGTCTTGGTCCATTCTGTTTTAGTTCTCCCCAGGGATGCAAGGGACACTCCGGACAACAACGTAAAGGTAAGATGATTTAATAACAAAGATACAGTACAAAACGGACAGGAATAAACAAAAGAACAGCGTGCCGAATGCTCGGGAAGCTAAGGCTAACTCTTAGCACGAGGACTGGAACAAGAAACATACGTGATTGTTGCTTAACGCAAACAATGGACCAAGAACGACTGATGGGAGAAGGCAGGCTTGAGTCAGAAAGTAATTTCAACACAGGTGCGCGTCAGGAGCAAGCGGCAGGTGAAAACAATGAGTAACTATGGCAGGGGTCACCAACCTTTTTGAAAGCAAGAGCTACTTCTTGGGTACTGATTAATGCGAAGGGCTACCAGTTTGATACACACTTTAAAAAATTGCCGGAAATAGCCAATTTGCTCAATTTACCTTTAATAAGTAAATCTATTAAAAAAAATGGGTATTTCTGTCTGTCATCCCGTCGTGCATTTTTTTTCCTTTTACAGAAGGTTTTTTGTAGAAAATAAATTATGGAAAAAAAAAACACTTCATTGAACGGTTTAAAAGAGAAGAAAACAGGAAAAAAATGAAAATTAAATTTTGAAACATAGTTTATCTTCAATTTCGACTCCTTAAAATTCAAAATTCAACCGAAAAAAAAACTAAGAGAAAAACTAGCTAATTCAAATCTTTTTGAAAAATTTGAACATCATTAGTAATTTTTCCTGATTAACCTTAATTTTAGAAATTTGATGACATGTTTTAAATAGGTTAAAATCCAATCTGCACTTTGTTAGAATATATAACAAATTGGACCAAGCTATATTTTTAACAAAGACAAATCATTATTTCTTCTGTTTTCCAAAACTAAAATTTTAAAGGAAATTCAAAAGACTTTGAAATAAGATTTAAATTTGATTCTAAAGATTTTCTAGATTTGCCAGAATAATTTTTTTGAATTTTAATCATAATAAGTTTGAAGAAATATTTCACAAATATTTTTCGTCGAAAAAACAGAAGCTGAATGAAGAATTAAATTAAAATGTATTTATTATTCTTTACAAAAAAATAAATTTACTTGAACATTGATTAAATTGTCAGGAAAGAAGAGGAAGGAATTTAAAAGATAAAAAGGTGTGTTTAAAAATCCTAAAATCACTTTTAAGGTTGTATTTTTTCTCAAAAATTTCTGAAAGTTATAAGAAGCAAAGTAAAAAAATGAATGAATTTATTTAAACAAGTGAAGACCAAGTCTTTAAAATATTTTCTTGGATTTTCAAATTCTATTTGAGTTTTGTCTCTCCTGGAATTAAAAAATGTCGAGCAAAGCGAAACCAGCTTGCTAGTAAATAAATAAAATTTAAAAAATTGAGGCAGCTCACTGGTAAGTGCTGCTATTTGAGCTATTTTTAGAACAGGCCAGCGGGCGACTCATCTGGTCCTTACGGTATAACCCTGGTTCTCGCGGGCACCGCGTTGGTGACTCATGGACTATGGTAACAAACCGGAACCGAATGAGTCCAAAACAAACAGAAAACACAAAAGACTCAAAAACCTAAATCAAAATATAATCCGGGCAGTGGATCATAACAATATGTAGATTTGTCCAGGTGTATTCTCCTTAGATTATGTTCCACTAAGCAATATAGTATACAGATAGTATTTTATATCGTAATTTGGTCAAATCTATAAACTGTGTTCAACAATTTGACTACAAAACCACGTTAAGATGGACAGATACCAAAAGTTGAAGAGTAGCTCATCCCTAAAGTGAATTCTTACGGAACAAGGTTAGACAGTTCAAGAAGAAGAAAAAAATATTAGAATTTTTGAAGCTGTATACAAAGCTACTTTGAGTCATGGTGCCATTTAAAGAGCAGTGGCAGTACAAAGCCAGATGAGGTGGTTCGGGCATCTGGTCAGGATGACACTTTGGGCACGTCCGACCGGCAGGAGGTCACAGGGAAGACCCAGGACACTTTGGAAAGACTATGTGCCCTGGTTCTCGCGGGCACCGCGTTGGTGACTCGTGGACTATGGTAACAAACAGAGGCGTACAAACCGGAACCGAAAGAGTCCAAAACAAACAGAAAACACAAAAAGAACTCAAATACCTAAATCTAATTATGATCCGGGGCAGTGGATCCTAACAATATGTAGATGTTGTCCAGGTGTATTCTCCTTAGATTATGTTCCACTAAGCAATATATTATACAGATAGTATTTTAAATCGTATTTGGTCAAATCTATAAACTGTGTTCAACAATTTGACAACAAAACCATGTTAAGATGGACAGATACCAAAAGTTGAAGAGTAGCTCATTCCTAAAGTGAATTCTTACGGAACAAGGTTAGACAGTTCAAGAAGAAGAAAAAAATCTTAGAATTTTTGAAGCTGAATACAAAGCTACTTTGAGTCATGGTGCCATTTAAAGAGCAGTGGCAGTACAAAGCCAGATGAAGTGGTTCGGGCATCTGGTCAGGATGCCACCCAAACACGTTTGGGCACGTCCGACCGGCAGGGGGTCACAGGGAAGACCCAGGACACTTTGGGAAGAACTAGGTCTCCTGGCTGGACTGGGAGCACCTCGGGATCCCCTGGGAGGAGCTGAACGAAGTGGCTGGGGAGAGGGAAGTCTGGGCTTCTCTGCTTAGACTGCTGCCCCCACGCGACCCGACCTCAGATAAGCGGAAGAAAATGGATGGATGGATGGATGGATGGATGGATGGCAGTACAAATATGTCTGCCGTACCTAAACCGTAACGGGGAATGGTAGGCTGGATAGATCTATGTAAAGATGTAGTCTGATCCATGCTGGAAGTTTATCGCGAGTCAGCCGCTCTCAATCCGACTTAAGACTTCTGTTAATACATGGGTGTCAAACTCTGGCCCGCGGGCCAAAACTGGCCCGCCATGTAATTTAATTTGGCCCTTGAGGCATTATCAATTTCTCATTAGAGCTGGCCCGCCGGTGTTATACAGCATCGGTGCCGCCGTAACACCGCATTCACCACTAATACTCATACTTGCCAACCCTCCTAATTTTCCCGGTAGACTCCCAAAGTTCAGTGCCCCTCTCGAAAATCTCCCGGGGCAACCATTCTCCCGAATTTATACCGATTTCCACCTGGACAACTATATTGAGGGCGTGCATTTAAGGCACTGCCTTTAGAGTTCTCTACAACCTGTCGTCACGTCCGCTTTTCCTCCATACTAACAGCGTGTCACATAATATTTGTGGCTTTTACACACACCCACGCACAAGTGAATGCAAAGCATACTTGGTCAACAGCCATACAGGTCACACTGAGGGTGGCCGTATAAAACAACTTTAGCACTGTTACAAATATGCGCCACACTGTGAACCCACACCAAAGAAGAATGACAAACCCATTTCAGGGTGAACATCTGCACCGTAACAGAACAGTACAAATACCCAGAATCCCTTGCAGCACTAACTCTTCCGGGAAACTTCCAGCAAACAGACCAATAATTATCGTTTTATTCATGCATTTTCTCTTGCTACTTCAAGGCTTGAATGTTTGGTTCATTCATTATTGTTATTTTATTTTCAAATATATTATCAGCCTGTGGAAAAAAATTGATATTTACCTCAGAACATTGCAAATAAAAAAAAAAAGGCATACAATTTTTATTTAAATTGTATTTGATATGCCATTGATATTTTTTATTATTATTATTATTATTATTATCATTTGAAATTGGATTTTTGCATGTTACTAAAGTTATATAAGCATTGCTTGTTCAATATTCAATGCAAAACTTGTTTGGGTCCCTATTAAAAGGTTAATTTGTTCAACCTTGGCCCGCGGCTTTGTTCCGTTTAAAATTTTTGGGCCACTCTGTATTTGAGTTTGACACCCCTGTGTTAATAGATAGCGGGAAACGATGGCAGAAAAGCCTTCAATGGAATTTTATGTGTAACTTTGTTTCCTTTAGGACAGGACTCCATTGAAAAGGAGGTTTTTAATCCCAATGGGATTTTTTTCCAGGTTAGATAAACAAAAAATTTAAAATGCTTTCATTGGCTTCTTGTTTGCATACAAAGTATGGATTTGCCCTCCCGGTAACAGTTCCAGATGCTACCTCAGTAGAAGCATTTAAGTCTCACCTTAAAACTCATCTGTATACTCTAGCCTTTAAATAGACCTCCCTTTTAGACCAGTTGATCTGCCGCTTCTTTTCTTTCTCCTATGTCCCCCCCTCCCTTGTGGAGGGGGTCCGGTCCGATGACCATGGATGAAGTACTGGCTGTCCAGAGTCGAGACCCAGGATGGACCGCTCGTCGGGACCCAGGATGGCCCGCTCGCCTGTATCGGTTGGGGACATCTCTACGCTGCTGATCCGCCTCCGCTTGAGATGGTTTCCTGTGGACGGGACTCTCGCTGCTGTCTGGGATCCACTTGAACTGAACTCTCTCGGCTGTGTTGGAGCCACTATGGATTGAACTTTCACAGTATCATGTTAGACCCGCTCGACATCCATTGCTTTCGGTCCCCTAGAGGGGGGGGGTTGCCCACATCTGAGGTCCTCTCCAAGGTTTCTCATAGTCAGCATTGTCACTGGCGTCCCACTGGATGTGAATTCTCCCTGCCCACTGGGTGTGAGTTTTCCTTGCCCTTTTGTGGGTTCTTCCGAGGATGTTGTAGTCGTAATGATTTGTGCAGTCCTTTGAGACATTTGTGATTTGGGGCTATATAAATAAACATTGATTGATTGATTGATTGATTGATTGATTTATGTCACTGAATTTTTTTTCATTTGAATTTTGTGATCTGAATTTGTTGGCTTCCTTAGACAGACAGATGTATCGATACTAGATGTTATTGAACACATTATTTGTCTTAAATGTATTAAAAATACTTTGAATCAATACATGATAATGTCAGAATAATTGTATATAAGTTATCACACAACTTTGTATTCCATTGAGTTCAGGTCCCCAGCGAGAAGACAAAAGCTGTCTTTGGGGCGGCATAGCTCGGTTGGTAGAGTGGCCGTGCCAGTAACTTGTGGGTTGCAGGTTCGATTCCCGCTTGTGCCATCCTAGTTACTGCCGTTGTGTCCTTGGGCAAGACACTTTACCCACCTGCTCCCAGTGCCACCCACACTGCTTTAAATGTAACTTAGATATTGGGTGTCACTATGTAAAGCGCTTTGAGTCACTTGAGAAAAGCGCTATATAAATATAATTCACTTCAAAATTCACTTTGTTCTTATCGAGCAAAAGGCTTGTAAAACTCCCCTGTGTGCGATGGGATGCGACATGGAAGTGTTGGTTTCTTTGATACTTGACAGCCACAGGAAGACCTGAGATCTACAAAGCGTAGAGGGAGCAGACCTGACGCAGCTCATGGTAACCTTTTCTTTGAACTGTTTATGACCGAGTGCAACGGCTGTTTACGACCCCCGCTCCCTTTAGAAACAGCTGCAGCCATGTAAGCAGAAAAGGCCCAAATAAAAGAGGATGCGTGGAACTCCCTCGTCAGAGCGTGGTGGGAGACTGTACAAAGTTGCAGCCCGGATGTTTCTCCTCATGAGCTAAATTGAATCCTGTCTCTGTTTGATTTCTTTGCTTCTTGTCTTGTCTAATATCAATCAATCAATCAATCAATGTTTATTTATATAGCCCCAAATCACAAATGTCTCAAAGGACTGCACAAATCATTACGACTACAACATCCTCGGAAGAACCCACAAAAGGGCAAGGAAAACTCACACCCAGTGGGCAGGGAGAATTCACATCCAGTGGGACGCCAGTGACAATGCTGACTATGAGAAACCTTGGAGAGGACCTCAGATGTGGGCAACCCCCCCCCCTTCTAGGGGACCGAAAGCAATGGATATCGAGCGGGTCTAACATGATACTGTGAAAGTTCAATCCATAGTGGCTCCAACACAGCCGCGAGAGTTCAGTTCAAGCGGATCCAAGACAGCAGCGAGAGTCCCGTCCACAGGAAACCATCTCAAGCGGATCAGCAGCGTGGAGATGTCCCCAACCGATACAGGCGAGCGGTCCATCCTGGGTCCCGACCAGCGGTCCATCCTGGGTCTCGACTCTGGACAGCCAGTACTTCATCCATGGTCATCGGACCGGACCCCCTCCACAAGGGAGGGGGGGACATAGGAGAGAGAAAAGAAGCGGCAGATCAACTGGTCTAAAAAGGAGGTCTAGTTAAAGGCTAGAGTATACAGATGAGTTTTAAGGTGAGACTTAATAGATGTCATCGGTGTTTGAACCTGACAGATTCCTTTAACAACCTTTAATTATTTCACCATTTTGAGCCTAACATGCATAATGTAGGACTGGTGGGGTGCAGAGGAAAAGAATGCCACATGCAAGTATTCCGAGAAAACAGTTGAGAGGATGGACGTCACCAAAAAAGGGAAAGGACCTCACCGGGGGAAGTCTTCATCCTGCCACTCGTCCTTGACTTCCATGTTCTCCATTCTCAGAGTGGCTTCCGTGGTGCCCATCCCTCTGTGAGGAGAGCACAGCGTCAACGCACACATGGATGTCAAAACAAGCGTTCACGGGACAAATGACACGCACACAACTCAGAGAGACACATTGCAGAAGTTTCCGGGAAACATTTTTCCCCTGGAATTAATCCAGATTGCTCTTCAGGAGAGGGGGGGAACTCCTGTGGGTCACATGCTTCCACCCCACTGGCCACTCAGGAGCACATGTGAGAGGCATGTGATGGAGATATGAAGGTAGACGTTCAAACCTCCTTTATTTAGTTCACGCATCGTCATTTTGTGGTGTAGGGTTGTACATAGCATCGCGGTACTAATGAATCAAAAACTGTACTAGACTCTGTTAGAAAAGTACCTGTTCCCAATGTATTTATTTATTTACAAACCCTGTTTCCATATGAGTTGGGAAATAAGCGTTAGATGTAAATATAAAACGGAATACTATGATTTGCAAATCTTTTTCAACCCATATTCAGTTGAATATGCTACAAAGACGGCTTCACGGTGGCAGAGGGGTTAGTGCGTCTGCCTCACAATACGAAGGTCCTGCAGTCCTGGGTTCAAATCCAGGCTCGGGATATTTCTGTGTGGAGTTTGCATGTTCTCCCCGTGAATGCGTGGGTTCCCTCCGGGTACTCCGGCTTCCTCCCACTTCCAAAGACATGCACCTGGGGATAGATTGACTGGCAACACTAAATTGGCCCTAGTGTGTGAATGTGAGTGTGAATGTTGTCTGTGTTGGCCCTGCGATGAGGTGGCGACTTGTCCAGGGTGTACCCCGCCTTCCACCCGATTGTAGCTGAGATAGACGCCAGCGCCCTCCGCGACCCCAAAAAAGGGAATAAGCGGTAGAAAATGGGTGGATGGATGCTACAAAGACAACATATTTGATGTTCAAATTTATAAACATTTTTTTTTGCAAATAATCATTAAATTTAGAATTTTATGCCAGCAACACGTGACAAAGAAGTTGGGAAAGGTGGCGATAAACATTGATAAAGTTGTTACGACTCGGAGTAAGGAGAGGATCCAGATGCAGAGAAGTTAAAAAAAAAATAAAGCTTTTATTTTGAAACAACTTTTTACCTCCAACGCAAAAAGTTTTTCACAAGAATAATCAACACGCGGAAAAATAATTCCGAGGATAAACAATTAACTTAAAATCACTCTACAATAATAAGGAAGAATACAGATCTAAGGAAATTCTAACAAAAAAAATATTAATAAGAATAAACGAAAAGCGTTCCAACAGGAGGAAAAAACACCAAAACGACCTATATATAAACACTAACTATAAATAACAAAAAAAATCACTCAATCATTGAGGCAGTAAATTCGAAATTTGGAAAAACAAAAACTCTCCAATTAGGAAGACGCTCGAAGGAGGAAAAAGTCAACTCAAAATTACAGCATAAACTAGGGTAACTAGGGAAACAGGAGCAAGACAAGGAGCTAATCAAGGACATGGACACGGACGCTAGAAAGGCACGATAGACGAGACGATCTGGCAAAAGACAAACGGAGAAGTGAGCTTAAATAGGATGTGGGAGTGATGGGGAACAGGTGGAAACGATCAGGAATCAGGGATGACGTCAGACTGGTGACACAAGAGGAAGGGCCCGTGGTCTGAAACAAGAGGGTAGCTTTTCAAAATAAAACACGTAAATCACAAGACAGAAAAACCAAGACAAGACTTCCCTCACCGTGGTGTGACAAAAGTTGAGGAATGCTCATCAAACACTTATTTGGAACATCCCACTGGTGTGCAGGCTAATTGGGAACAGGTGGGTGCCATGATTGGGTATAAAAGCAGCTTCCATGAAATGCTAAGTAATTCACAAACAAGGATGGGGCGAGGGTCACCACTTTGTAAGCAAATTGTCGAACAGTTTTAGAACAACATTTCTCAACGGGCTATTGCAAGGAATTTAGGGATTTTACCATCTACGGTCCGTAAAATCCTCAAAAGATTCAGAGAATCTGGAGAAATCACTGCACGTAAGCGATGATATTACGGACCTTTGATCCCTCAGGAGGTACTACATCAAAAACCGACATCAGTGTGTAAAGGATATCACCACATGGGCTCAAGAACACTTCATCCGTGGCGCATTATGAAGCTGTTGAACGACTGAAGCTCTACATAAAACAAGAATGGGAAAGAATTCCACTTTCAAAGTTTCAACAAGTAGTTTTCTCAGTTCCCAAGCGTTTATTGAGTGTTCTTAAAAGAAAAGGTGATGTAACACGGTGGTGAACATGCCCTTTCCCAACTACTTTGGCACGTGTTGCAGTCATGAAATTCTAAGTTAATTATTATTTGCAGAAATAATTAAAGTTTATGAGTTAGAACATCAAATAGCTTTTCTTTATAGTGCATTCAACTGAATATGGGTTGAAAATGATTTGCAAATCATTGTATTCCGTTTATATTTACATCTAACACAATTTCCCAACTCATATGGAAACGGGGTTTGTATTTATTGCTGGTTTTACAAGCAGATGAGCATGTTCGGCAGCGCGCGAACACGTAGTACTTATGAGCAAACACAGTGTGTTTGTGAAGACTGGTCGGCACAGCAAGAGGTAAGATATAATAAATTTATTCTACATAACAAAAAGGAGCTCTGAACAGAAACACTGTAGCTTGAGAAAAGGCAAACCTAAAACGCTAGTATGAGAACTAGGAAGTAAAAGTAAACAACTAAGCTGGCATGAAAGCACACAAAAAACAGAAAAAACAATTCCTCAGCATGTGAGCTGGAATAAACAAATGGCTAGCGTAAAAGCTAGCGGGAATATACATACGAATTGCGTGAAAGCAAACAATCAAAACCAGACGTACAGTTGCGTGAAAGCAAACTATGAACCCAGAAAGAAATGAACAAAGAGGCTGGCTTAAATAGGAGGGTGATTAGACAAACAGGTGTGTGTGGACCAGGAGTAGCAGGTGGACTGATGAGTACCATGGTGACGGACTAAACAGGAAGTAAGTGGTTCAGAAAGAGAATGAAACAAAGAGGGAAAAAATAAACAACATGTGAAGATCCGAGTCACGGATCTCAACAGTGTTGACAGAAAAGGGAGAATGGACACATTTTGGTGTAAAAACTAAAAATAAAGGTAAAGTTATAAAACTGAAACACCCTCGGGAAGAGGTGGGAGGTTTTTTTTTACCCTTCACGTTCACAATTTAATTGTGTTTGTTGCATTTTGGTTGTGTTTCGGTTGATTGTAAAATATGTTGTCAATTTTCAGTGTTTTATGCTTCATAGTTAATATTGTAAATCCCACATTCTTTATTTTCATGTACATTCTGGGTAAAACAATTTGAAATCCGTTTTTTAAGGCGCTCTGTCATAATCGTTTTTAGCTTTCAATCAATTTCGTGAGGTTTTGTATTAGTGTTCCTAAAATAGATATACCGGCCTCCAGACACACTTTTTTTTCATCTAAATCTGCCCCCCCCCTCGTCTGAGGGCTACTGGTTCAATCCCCACCTTCTACCATCCTAGTCACGTCCGTTGTGTCCTTGGGCAAGACAATTCACCCTTGCTCCTGATGGGTCCTGGTGATCGCCTTGCATGGCAGCTCCTACCGTCAGTGTGTGTGAATGTGTGTGTGAATGGGCAAATGTGGAAATACTGTCAAAACGCTTTGGGCTCCTTAAAAAGGGGTAGAAAAGCGCTGTACAACTAAATCAAACTTAGAAAGACTGACCCGTGCCTTTGTCTCCAGCAGGTTAGACTACTGCAGTGGTTCTCAAACTTTTTTTTGTCATCCCCCACTTCGGACAAGGGGGAGTTTTCAAGCCCCACCTGCCCCCATCGCCCCAACAGAACGCTAATGCCAAGTTTAACATTTTCATATTTATTGAACGTGAAGTAACATTCAAGTTGTATACATTTAAACTCAATAACATCAAGTTCAATAATAAATAAAATAACTGTGCAGCTGTGGTATAACTTGCATCAAGTTCAATAATAAATTGAATAACTATTCTGCCAGTTCTCTTTGAAATAAATCAAGTGGCTTATTGACATGATTGGGGTGTGTGGTCACGAGGTGTCTCTTTAATTTGTTAGGTCTCATGGTGTCTGCTGCTAGCGGTTTTAGACACAGAACACACAGGGGTCTCTCCTCTGCCCCCACCACCGTCGCCGTGAATCCAAGAGCAAGATACCCTTCATATTTTCTTTTCGGTTGGCTTCTTGGTTGATTAAGCCTGTCAGATTTTTGTTTCTCTGCAGGCGATGGCTCTGATTTGACGACCTTTGAGGTGCGAGTCACAAATTTATCCATTTTGTGTAATTGTAGTTCACACATTAGCCTGCTACCCATCCGCGTGAAAGATTGTTCCGCTTAGCTCCGCCCCCATTAGTTACTGTTGCTATATCTGTTAAACCAGGGGTGCCCTCACTTTTTCTGCAGGCGAGCTACTTTTCAATTGACCAACTCGAGGGGATCTACCTCATTTATATATATCATCTATATTTATTTATTTATGAAAGAGACATTTTTTTAAACAAGTTAAATGTGTTTAATGATAATACAAGCATGTGTAACACATATAGATGAAGTGAAGTGAAGTGAATTATATTTATATAGCGCTTTTCTCTAGTGACTCAAAGCGCTTTACATAGTGAAAGCCAATATCTAAGTTACATTTAAACCAGTGTGGGTGGCACTGGGAGCAGGTGGGTAAAGTGTCTTGCCCAAGGACACAACGGCAGTGACTAGGATGACTGAAGCGGGAATCGAACCTGCAACCCTCAAGTTGCTGACACGGCCACTCTACCAACCGAGCTATGCTGCCAATAATGAGTGTGGAATGTTCCGGTGTGGTGGGACTACCTGATCTATAGACACTAATCCTGGCAGGTTTTATGATATCAACAGTTTGACCCGAGAACAGATTATTAATAGATCAATTCAAAGTAAAAAAAAAGAAAAAAAGTGGTTAATTGTAGAATCGGATCATTATTTGCAAGGAAAAAATCTACAGCTCAAAAGTCGCCACTGTTTTAAAGGCAGAACACACACTGCGATCTGTGGGGGGCCCATTTTGTGTGAAGAAGCTCATATAAAATGTCAATTAATGAATGACATAGTATAACATTTTACCACCAACATGTTGTCATATTCTAACTAGTAATTCATTACATCATAGCCCTTGTTTTGCAGACAGAGGTCCTGGGTTCCAATCCTGCTGGTAGTTTAGGAAGGTTTATAAATGTTTGGTAAAGGCCAAACGATTGGACACACCTTCTCCTCATTCAGTGTGTTTTCTTCATTTTCATGACCATTTACACAGTAGATTGTCATTGAAGGCATCAAAACTATGAATGAACACATGTCTTTCTTTCACAAAGACAAGAATATAAGTTGGTGTATTACCTGATTCTGATGACTTGCATTGATTGGAATCAGACAGTAATGATGATAACGCCCACATTTTCAAATGGAGGAGAAAAAAAGTTGTGGTTGGTTTTTGGCATCTAATTCATCCAGCTTCCATACACTTTACAAGAAAAACATTGGCGGCAAATTCCGTAGCTTGCTTGATTGACATTCACGGCACCCGAGGGTCTTGTGAGATGACGCTGGCTGCTGCCAGTTCATTATTATGAAAAAATGACAGAGAGGAAGGCGAGAAACACTTTTCATTTCAACAGACTTTCGCGCCGTCCCTTCCGTCAAAACTCTAAAGGCCGACTGCACATTTCCTATCTTCACAATAAAAGCCCTGCTTCATGCTGCCTGCGCTAACAAAATAAGAGTCTCGGAAAGCTGTCGTGCACAAGTGATGTGCACGCCAGCTTTCTGAGGGATCGCTTGTGCACGCCAGTTTTCCGAGACTCTGTATTTAGTTAGCGCAGGCAGCATGAAGCAGGGCTTTTATTGTGAAGATAGGAAATGTGCAGTCGGCCTTTAGAGTTTTGACGGAAGGTACGGCGCGAGAGTCTCTTGAAATAAAAAGTGTTTCTCGCCTTCCTCTCGGTCATATTTTAATAATAATGATCTTGCAGCAGCCAGCGTCATCTCACAAGACCCTCCGGTACCGTGAATGTCATTTAAGTGACGTCTTGGTGAAGATTGATGATCACTAATTTTTAGGTCTATTTTTTTTAAAAGCCTGGCTGGAGATCGACTGACACACCCCCCGCGGTCGACTGGTAGCTCTCGATCGACGTAATGGGCACCCCTGTGTTAAACTTTCGCTCCTACCTAGAAAGTCAAAGCCTTGAGGAAACTTAAGTAATTCACATTTATTTACATAACGGATCTCACAGACAGAATCACAAAGTGATTTACAGTGTGTATAGAAAATGAAATGATCGTACAAAAAAAATCTAAGAATTACAAAAAAAAATTAAAATGAAATGTCCTCGCGTTCCTCGCGCCCCACCTGTCATGTGTCTATTCCCCCCCAGTGGGGCCCGCCCCACACTTTGAGAAACGCTGGACTACTGCAATGGCTTTCTCACTGGGCTCTCTAAAAGAGCTGTCAAGCAGCTGCAGTGCACCCAGAATGCTGCTGCTCGAGGCCTGACTAGAAGCAGGAAATGCGACCACGTTGGTCCAGCGCTCAGGTCACTGCCCTGGCTTCCTGTTGCTCAGACAATAGACTTTAAAACAGCTGTTCTTGTGTTATGCCAAAGTACATCTCCGACACGTTGGAACCATGTGAACCACCTCCAGCTCTAAGAATCTCGGGCAGTGGTCCCATGAGGACCACTGCTTTCCAGTTTTATGCTCCTAAAATCTGGAATAGTCTTCCTGAAGACATGAGACCGGCCTCAACGTTAGCCATGTTCAATTCCAAGCTGAAAACACTTGTATTCAATTGTGCATATAAAAACGGAAATTATTTTAATGACACTCTTTGATTGACTTTAATTAATTATGATTTTTTTTTTTCTGATTTTAGGATTTTATATTTTTATTTTTGCCTTCTTTTAATTTTCCGTAAAGCACTCTGGACTGCCTTGTGTACGAATTGCGCTCTCTAAATAAAAGCGGCTTGCCGATGCCCGCATCTAGTTGGTACACCCGGATGTGGACAATTAGGTCTTCACCAAACATTGCGTGTACAAACTCATCTGTTTGAGTGCCTGTCAATCAAGTGCCTGACCTGCAAAATAATCCACCAAGAGACCACAGAAAGTTGCGAGTGAAAGCACTTTGATGACAAAGGTGAGAAATTGGGGTGCACAAAAAAAATCTATTCACAACCAAATCGTGATTCTTATTCATCCTGATTATAAATCAATTAATAATTTTCCAAAATTGATTTAAAAAATACATTCATTTATTCCATCCATCCATCATCTTCCGCTTATCCGAGGTTGGGTCGCGGGGGCAACAGCCTAAGCAGGGAAGCCCAGACTTCCCTCTCACCAGCCACTTCGTCTAGCTCTTCCCCGGGGATCCCGAGGCGTTCCCAGGTCAGCCGGGAGACATAGTCTTCCCAACGTGTCCTGGGTCTTCCCCGTGGCCTCCTACCGGTTGGACGTGCCCTAAACACCTCCCTAGGGAGGCGTTCGGGTGGCATCCTGACCAGATGCCCGAACCACCTCATCTGGCTCCTCTCGATGTGGAGGAGCAACGGCTTTACTTTGAGTTATTTTTACTTTTTATTTTTATAAGAATCAATTTTTACAAATGTGATTTTAGGCCATCTTCATGCAACCAGAAGGCGACTTTCTAGCCTGTACCTGTTTTTAAAAATTCTCATTGTAATCATTTTACCGAATAATACATCCTAAAAATTGTCTCGAATTGACAATCGATTCTGAATCGAATCATCACCCAGGAATCGGAATCGGATTGAATTGTTGACATTGACACCCCTGTTTTTTTTGATTGATTGAAACTTTTATAGGGCTTCACGGTGGCAGAGGGGTTAGTGCGTCTGCCTCACAATACGAAGGTCCTGCAGTCCTGGGTTCAAATCCAGGCTCGGGATCTTTCTGTGTGGAGTTTGCATGTTCTCCCCGTGAATGCGTGGGTTCCCTCCGGGTACTCCGGCTTCCTCCCACCTCCAAAGACATGCACCTGGGGATAGGTTGATTGGCAACACTAAATTGGCCCTAGTGTGTGAATGTTGTCTGTCTATCTGTGTTGGCCCTGCGATGAGGTGGCGACTTGTCCAGGGTGTACCCTGCCTTCCGCCCGATTGTAGCTGAGATAGGCGCCAGCGCCCCCCGCGACCCCGAAAGGGAATAAGCGGTAGAAAATGGATGGATGGATGAAACTTTTATAGTAGATTGCACAGTTCAGTACATATTCCGTACAATTGACCACTAAATGGTAACATAAGTTTTTCAACTTGTTTAAGTCGGGATCCACGTAAATCAGTTCATGGTGAGAGATACTACTGGTTTCCAGAAAAGATATTTGTCAGAATAATTGTATCTAAGTTATCACAAAACTTTGTGTTTCCATGAGTTCCCGGCGAGAGGAAAAAATCTGTCTTTGATCTTACCAAACAAAAGGCTTGTAAAACTCCACTGTGTACGATGGGAGGAGACAGGAAGGGTTCAGTTTCTTCGATCTATTGTAATCCACAAGAAAATCTTGTCCTGACCTGAGATCTACAAAGCGGAGAGGAAGCAGGACCTGACACAAGCTCCAGGCATCTTTTCTTTGAACTGTTTTGTGACCGAAGGCAATAGTTGTTTACGACCCCAACCCCTTTAGAAACAGCTGTTGCCATGTAATCAGGGAAAGTTCAACTAAAACGGGTGGCGTAGAATTCCCTTGCCAGAGCGTGGTGTGGTGAAAGACTGTACATAGATTACAGCCCAGACGTCTTTCCTCATTTGCGCAAAATTGAATCCTGTCTCTGTTTAATTCCTTGCTTCTTGTCTGTTTAATAGATGTCATCAGGGTTTTGAACCTGACAATATTGTTGCAAAGTACAAAAATACATCTCCCTGCTTGCTTCTTTTAGAAAGGCAAATAATGATTCATAATTCGAAAAGCCAAGTACAGATTTTATAATGCAAATATTAATTCATAATTCAAAAAGTCACGTACAGATTTAGCAAACAATAAAAAATATTTACCTTCGAACCCAAGCGAGGCTTTTATACGCAACAAACAATGTCTTAAATGCCTCCAAAAAATGTTTGTTCACGTCAAAGAAAGCTAAAAACAACATTATCAAAGCCATGATGTGGTATTTCTGTGTCGGTGTTGAAAGTAAAAACAAAACAAAGGCTTACTTTCAACATTTTTAGAAGTGGGACTAAGAATTTTAGCAGGATTTTTTTTTCAACTGTCATTGCACATAAAACAATAATGAATTAAAATGTTGTGAATAATTGACCTATTTATTTACTTGACGACAAATATTCCACGGTGAAATTTGTTGGGAGAAAATATTGTGTATTTAGTGGTTTTGCAATAAAAACAAGGGGCATAAAACATCATACATGGGGTCATGTTCACAAAACACAAACACGTGGAATAAAAGAGCAAACATGTCAAATTTGACAGGAAAAAAGTTGCAATTTTGACTCTAATAACACAAAACTGCCATGCAAGATGTTTTTTCTTTAAAGCTATCATTGCTCAAAAAATAGTCACAATGTATTCATGAATCAAAATCAATGTTGTCATGAATTATTGACCTATTTAATGATCCAATTACTTCACATGAAGTATTCCACTTTTAAACATCTTTTGGGCAAAAATATTGCATATATTGTGTGTTTGCCATATAAAAACATGTTTTCTTTGACATAAAAGGCATAAAAACAAACAAAAACAAAAAAAAGATATGTAAAAAAAAATTATAATCAATGAACAGATATCAATTTGATCTAAAGACTTAAGTTTTGAAAATGTATGACTTATTTTGAGTGGGATATTTTTGGATCCCCCAAAAATGTTGTGTGATTTTTTTTAATCGCTCAAAAATAGTAATTAATTAATATCAATGTTGACTTATTTAATTATTTCACATGAAATAATTTTTTTTAAAAATATTGGGAGGGAAACATATTCCATATTTTGTGATTGCTATATAAAAACATTTTTTTCTTTGCCATAAAGGGCATAAAACAAACAAACAAACAAACAACTAAAAATAGTATAAAACTCATAATGGACAAATAGATCTGAAGTTGATCTCAAGAGTTAAGTTTTGAAAGTAAAAAATGTGTTCCTTATTTGTGGTTTTTTTAACCGTCATCACTCAGAAAATGATAATGAATTAAAATCAATGTTATGAATTATCGACCTATTTAGTTCATTCACATCTAATATTCCACTTTGAAATTTTTGGCAGAAAAATATTGCATAATTTGTGTTTTTGCCATTAAAAAATGTTGTTTTTTTCTTTTTTAAAAAAAGGGCATAACATGTATAAAACATTTTATTCTTATTCTTTATATGGACAGATACACATAAATTTGATGTAAAGAGTTAGTTGTTGAATAAAACATTTGAAAAATATACACACACACACACACATATATATATATATATATATATATATATATATACACGCACGTTTTGTTTTTGTTTTTTGTTTCTTTGAAATAAATGGCATAAAACAAACAAAAACAAAAAAAAGTATAACAACTTATAATCGATGCACATATCTGAAGTTGATCTAGAGACTTTAGTTTTGAAAGTGAAAAAAAAATCTATGACTAATGTTCAGTGTTTGTGAGTGGGACCTTTTTGGGTCCCCAAGAAATCGAAATTTTTGGGAGGAAAACATTGCATATTTTGTGTTTTTGCCATAACAAACTGGGTTTTCTTTCCCTTTTTTTTTCTTTTTTTGTTAAATGGCATAACAGGTATAATATATATATATATATATTCCTTTTTATACTGACGGATGGACCTAAATTTGATTTAAAGAGTTAGGTGTTAAAAAAACATTTAAAAAATACAAAAAAATAATAATTACATATATATATACATATATATATATATATATATATATATATATATATATATATATATATATATATATATATATAGATATATATACATATATCTATATATATATATATATATGTGTGTGTATATATATGTATGTATATATATATACATATATATATGTATGTATATATATATGTATATATATATATATATATATATATATATATATATATATATAGTATGTGTGTGTATATATATATATATATATATATGTGTGTGTATATATATGTATATACACATATATATGTTGCGGCTGTGATGAGGCGGCGACTTGTCCAGGCTGTACTCCGCCTTCCGCCCGAATGCAGCTGAGATAGGCTCCAGCACCCCCCGTGACCCCAAAAGGTACAATCGGTAGAAAATTGAGATATATATATATATATATATATATATATATATACATATATATATATATATATATATATATATATATATATATATATATATGATTTATTTTTATTGTTTTTATGACTGAAACCCGTCCGGGTACCCGAGACCAAACTTGAGTGGAGCCAAAAAGTAAAAAAAAAAATCTTTAATTTATATTGGTTTTAAAAATAAAAAAAATAGATCAATGCTAACATGCTTTCATTTTTCAGTGTGCGGTCCTTATTGGAAAAAGTTTGGACACCCCTGGTTTAGGACATATAGTATATTTACAGTAAATTGATCGTTAAGAGGAAGCATGCTCTTTGTACTCCACTCACTTCCTGCGGTTGAATTAGTGCAAAAAGCAAAAGAATGGCCCAAAGTGCTGTCATGTCAAAGACTTCTATGCAGCCCATGATGGACATCTTCCACATCACAACCTTTGACCTACATGTCCGTGCAAGTACTCACATGAGATGTCCGTGATCCCCTTGGAAATGCTCTGACCTCCTTTCTTCTCACTCCCAGGAGCGAAGATTGGTGTGCACCCGGACACAAGCGCATAAGTCTGGGTCTTCTGGGGCCTTAATTGACATGCAACAACACGGGCCGGCCGTGTCTTCGATGTCGGACGTGAGCCAGCAGCAGGTGCTGGAGGACAGGGGGCACCTCTGTGCTGGAGGACCCCCGCCCTCAGCTCCCTCCTTGTCTCCTCTCCTGTACGTCTTTGTCCACCTTTGGACTATCTTCATGTATCTTCTTGCCTGCCAAATAGTCCTAGTTCACCCAACCCCGCCTGAAGCATCCCGATCCTTCCGTGGGAGCGTCTTAATCCTGTAGTGACTCGGGCAAAATAAGCGGTGTGATGATCCTGCAGTGGTTCTCCACGTCGCTGGTGTTCCCTGGCAACAGCATCCCGTCCCCCCTCCCCTTCACAACCCCCGGCCCAACCCTCAAATCCCCTCTGCAACATCCATTATTCAGCTCCACTCAGCCAATGAGAACAGCCCTGGACTAAATGCAGTTGACTGCACAATATATCTACATCAAGGTGTGCAGTACAGTAAAAAAAAATATGTTTTGATTTTCCTGGCAGTCATTTTGCTCTGTGAACATTTCTTCAATGTTATTTTACCTGTAAATTTACATATTTGTCTTGTTATCTGCAACTCTTGCAAGTGGAACTCTGACGTTTGTGAACGAGTCGAGTCTTTTGAACGACTCCTTAAAGCCAACCCATTCGCAGTTGTGGGTCATTTGTTTGCGAGCTTGGGAGGTCACCTTGTGTTTTTATTTTTTTATTTTATATATATATCCATCCATCCATCCATCTTCTTCCGCTTATCCGAGGTCGGGTCGCGGGGGCAGCAGCCTAATCAGGGAAACCCAGACTTCCCTCTCCCCAGCCACTTCGTCTAGCTCTTCCCGGGGGATCCCGAGGCGTTCCCAGGCCAGCCGGGAGACATAGTCTTCCCAACGTGTCCTGGGTCTTCCCCGTGGCCTCCTACCGGTTGGACGTGCCCTAAACACCTCCCTCGGGAGGCGTTCGGGTGGCATCCTGACCAGATGCCCGAACCACCTCATCTGGCTCCTCTCGATGTGGAGGAGCAGCGGCTTTACTTTGAGTTCCTCCCGGATGGCAGAGCTTCTCACCCTATCTCTAAGGGAGAGCCCTGCCACACGGCGGAGGAAACTCATTTCGGCCGCTTGTACCCGTGATTTTATCCTTTCGGTCATGACCCAAAGCTAATGACCATAGGTGAGGATGGGAACGTATATCGACCGGTAAATTGAGAGCTTTGCCTTCCGGCTCAGCTCCTTCTTCACCACAACGGATCGGTACAACGTCCGCATTACTGAAGACGCCGCACCGATCCGCCTGTCGATCTCACGATCCACTCTTCCCTCACTCGTGAACAAGACTTGATGACAAGTCTTGAACTCCTCCACTTGGGGCAGGGTCTCCTTCCCAACCCGGAGATGGCACACCACTCTTTTCCGGGAGAGAACCATGGACTCGGATTTGATATATATATATATATATATATATATATATATATATATATATATATATATATATATATATATATATATATATATATATATATACTGTATATATATATATATATATATATATATATATATATATATATATATATATATATATATATATATATATATATATATATATATAGTGGGGCGCAAAAAAGTATTTAGTCAGTCACCAATTGTGCAAGTTCTCCCACTTAAAATGATGACAGAGGTATGTAATTTTCATCATAGGTACACTTCAACTGTGAGAGACAGAATGTGAAAAAAAAATCCAGGAATTCACATTGTAGGAATTTTAAAGAATTTATTTGTAAATGATGGTGGAAAATAAGTATTTGGTCAACCATTCAAAGCTCTCACTGATGGAAGGAGGTTTTGGCTCAAAATCTCACGATACATGGCCCCATTCATTCTTTCCTTAACACGGATCAATCGTCCTGTCCCCTTAGCAGAAAAATAGCACCAAAGCATGATTTTTCCACCCCCATGCTTCACAGTAGGTATGGTGTTCTTGGGATGCAACTCAGTATTCTTCTTCATTCAAACACGACAAGTTGAGTTTATACCAAAAAGTTCTATTTTGGTTTCATCTGACCACATGACATTCTCCCAATCCTCTGCTGTATCATCCATGTATCCATTTTGGTATAAACTCAACTGGTCGTGTTTGGAGGAAGAAGAATACTGAGTTGCATCCCAAGAACACCATACCTACTGTGAAGCACGGAGGTGTAAACATCATGCTTTGGTGCTGTTTTTCTGCTAAGGGGACAGGACGATTGATCCGTGTTAAGGAAAGAATGAATGGGGCCATGTATCGTGAGATTTTGAGCCAAAACCTCCTTCCATCAGTGAGAGCTTTGAATGGTTGACCAAATACTTATTTTCCACCATAATTTACAAATAAATTATTTAAAACTCCTACAATGTGAATTCCTGGATTTTTTTTTCACATTCTGTCTCTCACAGTTGAAGTGTACCTATGATGAAAATTACAGACCTCTGTCATCATTTTAAGTGGGAGAACTTGCACATTCGGTGGCTGACTAAATACTTTTTTGCCCCACTGTTTAATGATGATGAACTAGTGTGATGACTGTATTATGCTGATAGTATATATTTGTACCATGAATTGATTAACGTGGACCCCGACTTAAACAAGTTGAAAAACTTATTGGGGTGTTACCATTTAGTGGTCAATTGTACGGAATATGTACTGAACTGTGCTATCTACTAATAAAAGTTTCAATCAATCAATCAATCAATCAATCAATCAAACTTACATTACCATGGTAACTAATTAGATGACCATAGTAACTAATTAGATGACCATAGCAACTAATTACATAACCATAGTAACTATAGTTTGCACTAGTAACGGCACTTTTGCATGATATATTATAGTATATCATGCAAAAGTGCAGATTCCAGCATGTAAAGACTCAGTATACTGTATTTACTTGAATTGCCGCAGGGCACATAGTATGGAAGGGGAGGGCAGCCAGGGCTCAGATGAAGAGCAGGGGGGCACAGCAGCAACATCTGCACCTTCTTCACTCCCCTTGGACAAAGATCCATCTGTTTGCCCTCCTCAGCTTAGTCACTGCCAGTGCACAAAACCAGACTGTTCTAATGTGTGTGGGACAGAAAATCAGGATCAGGACCCGAGCAGCTTTTCAGGGCCCTCTGTCCTGATGTCTCCTGTCCCTATGAAGCTACAGACCCACTGCTATCACCAAGGACACAGTACCACAGCTCTGGGGCGGTGCTGTATGCGAGACTCCCTCTCCACTCGCTTTCACCAGAGCTCGGACTTTCAGGAAGACCGGAGCAGCCGCGTCCACTACGGCCAAAGTTCAGGATTCTGCCGCTCTCCTCCTGAACCGCACCCAGCCCCCTTTCCCGTACCTCTTATTTCGGACTCGGGTGGTATCGACGACTGGCCTTGCTGTGCCGAGTCCTACGTTGTGTGGCAAAAACGAGTCCAGGAGGTCCACCCTGAGCCTCAGAATCTGGGCACCAGGACCTCCATTGAGTGGGCCCCTTGCAGGTTTCACCATGAACTCGCTGCAGATCGCAACACAGACATTTGTTTATGTTGTCAAAAAATATACCAACATCAGGGATCTGAAGAGGAGTCTGGAGTGTGACAACTTGTTTTCAAAATACAGTAGAACCCGTTTAAGTCCACCTGATTTACAGGCCCTGTTTCCATATGAGTTGGGAAGTTGTGTTGGATGTGGACACAAACGGAATACAATGATTTTCAAATCCTTTATCATGTTAGACCTCCCAAAGTTAGACCCGCTCGACATCCATTGCTTTCCTCCTCTCCAAGGTTCTCATAGTCATCATTGTCACCGACGTCCCACTGGGTGTGAGTTTTCCTTGCCCTTATGTGGGCCTACCGAGGATGTCGTAGTGGTTTGTGCAGCCCTTTGAGACACTAGTGATTTAGGGCTATATAAGTAAACATTGATTGATTGATTGATTGATGCGCCTGCCTTGAATTACTGGCGGGTCAAACTCGCTTCGCAAAATAATTAGCGCATGCGCAGTATTACCGCCTGGTCAAACTCTTGATGTCACGAGTGACACTTCCCCTGTCATCATTTTCAAAATGGAGGAGGCTGATTTCAATATCGGTAATTTGAGATCGCATAAAGGGAATTGCTTTGTGGACTTGGAGAAGGCATTCGACCGTGTCCCTCGGGAAGTCCTGTGGGGAGTGCTCAGAGAGTATGGGGTATCGGACTGTCTTATTGTGGCGGTCCGTTCCCTGTACGATCAGTGCCAGAGCTTGGTCCGCATTGCTGGCAATAAGTCGAACACATTTCCAGTGAGGGTTGGACTCCGCCAAGGCTGTCCTTTGTCACCGATTCTGTTCATAACTTTTATGGACAGAATTTCTAGGCGCAGTCAAGGCATTGAGGGGTTCCGGTTTGGTGACCGCAGGATTAGGTCTCTGCTTTTTGCAGATGATGTGGTCCTGATGGCGTCATCTGACCGAGATCTTCAGCTCTCGCTGGATCGGTTCGCAGCCGAGTGTGAAGCGACCGGAATGAGAATCAGCACCTCCAAGTACGAGTCCATGGTTCTCGCCCGGAAAAGTGTGGAATGCCATCTCCGGGTTGGGGAGGAGACCCTTTCCCAAGCGGAGGAGTTCAAGTACCTAGGAGTCTTGTTCACGAGTGGGGGAAGAGTGGATCGTGAGATCGACAGGCGGATCGGTGCGGCGTCTTCAGTAACGCGGACGTTGTACCGATCCGTTGTGGTGAAGAAGGAGCTGAGCCGGAAGGCAAAGCTCTCAATTTACCGGTCGATCTACGTTCCCATCCTCATCTATGGTCATGAGCTTTGGGTCATGACGGAAAGGATAAGATCACGGGTACAAGCGGCCGAAATGAGTTTCCTCCGCCGTGTGGCGGGGCTCTCCCTTAGAGATAGGGTGAGAAGCTCTGCCATCCGGGAGGAACTCAGAGTAAAGCCGCTGCTCCTTCACATCGAGAGGAGCCAGATGAGGTGGTTAGGGCATCTGGTCAGGATGCCACCCGAACGCCTCCCTAGGGAGGTGTTTAGGGCACGTCCAACCGGTAGGAGGCCACGGGGAAGACCCAGGACACGTTGGGAAGACTATGTCTCCCGGCTGGCCTGGGAACGCCTAGGGATCCCCCGGGAAGAGCCAGACGAAGTGGCTGGGGAGAGGGAAGTCTGGGTGTCCCTGCTTAGGCTGTTGCCCCCGCAACCCGACCTCGGATAAGCGGAAGAAGATGGATGGATGGATGGATAAAGGGAAGGGGATTAAGAGCTATTCAGTAGGATTTAAGGTCCAAGCTTACATCACACTTGTAGATTCCTAAAGTAGCCTTAAGCTTGACGCTCCTCTACTATCACATTCACTCCGCTTGCTGCGGCAACAAAAAAAAAAAACTCCAGACGTTCTTCTTCATTTGTATGGTTTACTTGTGATCTTAATAATTCAAAACATAAAACAGTCACGATGTGGGAACAAATGAATGACAAAATAAAGAGAGTTTGTTGCAGTACTAGTTAGAAAAAGTATGAATGAGAAAAAGTATGAGTGAGGTCAAAAAACTGTGTGGCTCGATTCCACCGCACCTGACTGCCATTACCCATAACACCTTGCGTCCATAAACAACCTTACCACACAGATCAATCAATCAATCAATCAATGTTTACTTATATAGTCCTAAATTACTAGTGTCTCAAAGGGCTGCACAAACCACTACGACATCCTCGGTAGGCCCACATAAGGGCAAGGAAAACTCACACCCAGTGGGACGTCGGTGACAATGATGACTATGAGAACCTTGGAGAGGAGGAAAGCAATGGATGTCGAGCGGGTCTAACATGATACTGTGAAAGTTCAATCCATAATGGATCAAAAACAGTCGCAAGAGTCCAGTCCAAAGCGGATCCAACACAGCAGCGAGAGTCCCGTTCACAGCGGAGCCAGCAGGAAAACATCCCAAGCGGAGGCGGATCAGCAGCGCAGAGATGTCCCCAGCCGATACACAGGCAAGCAGTACATGGCCACCGGATCGGACCGGACCCCCTCCACAAGGGAGAGTGGGACATAGGAGAAAAAGAAAAGAAACGGCAGATCAACTGGTCTAAAAAGGGAGTCTACTTAAAGGCTAGAGTATACAAATGAGTTTTAAGGTGATCCTTCCACCATATATGCACTTAAAACAGTTACGTCATCAAATCATTTTGACAAATGTAATAATTACAACTAAAGTGAGCTTTATATAATTACTCTAAGCATTCAATATATACATTTTCTTATCATGCAAATAAAGTAAATAGTCCCCTTTTGGCTGAATAAACATAAAGCACCTTCCATAAAATGTAAATTAACTTAAACAGCATTTAGGCTCCTACATTACCGGCCCCTAATTGTTATCAATGTCCTTGAAACAATTACTTAAACGTGTTAACTCAAAATTTAAGGTGCCAAAATAGCCTTAATACTTCTCAAAAAGCTTGTAGTCCTTGCCCCATTCCACTCGGGGTCTTTGCTTCGTCGCCATACTTCTTTACATGTCCTCTCCCCTTCTTCACATGGAACGGACCAAAGTAGTCCACACCGACTCTTGTGAAAGGTGGATCGTCAGGTAAGACCCTGGCCAGAAACCTTCTGATGGCTCCAATGGCTCCAGGTATCCAAATTTTTTGACGTAGATGTGCCATCATGTCTTTCCTTCCGGCGTGAGCTGTTAGCTCATGAATTTTTATTGCATGCCTTTGGTAAGTGCCGGAGTGAGAAGACGTTTTAAAATAATTAGCGCATGCTTACTTTTACCGCATGCCTTTGGTAAGTGCAGGAGTGAGAATAGGTTTTGAATTCATTAGCGCCCCGGCGGCAATTCAAGGAAATACGGTAGTTGAAGACATACGGTCATTAGAAAACATGAGTGCACATGATGATGGCAGCAACACTTTAAATCTTAAACATCCAAAACAATGATTTAGGAATGTCAGGCGGGCCAGATTGAAAAGCTTAAAGGCCTACTGAAATGAGATTTTCTTATTTAAACGGGGATAGCAGGTCCATTCTATGTGTCATACTTGATCATTTCGCGATATTGCCATATTTTTGCTGAAAGGATTTAGTAGAGAACATCCACGATAAAGTTTGCAACTGGACAAAAGCCCTGCCTCTACCAGAAGTCGCATACGATGATGTCACATGTTGATGGCTACTCACATATTCACATTGATTTTAATGGGAGCCTCCAACAAAAACAGCTATTCGGACCGGGAAAACGACAATTTCCCCATTAATTTCAGTGACGATTAAAGATTCGTGTTTGAGGATATTGATAGCGACGGATTAGAAAAAACAAACAAAAAAAAAACGTGATTGCATTGAGACGGATTCATATGTTTTTAGAGACATTTACTAGGATAATTCTGGGAAATCCCTTATCTTTCTATTGTGTTGCTAGTGTTTTAGTGAGTTTAACAGTACCTGATAGTCGGAAGTGTACGTGTCTCAGGGAAGTCGACGGCAGCTTTATGGGCGGCACAAGTTCGGCTGATATCCGGTAAGAAGCGACTTTTTAACCACAATTTTCTCACCGAAACCTGCTGGTTGGCATTCGGTTGGGATCCATGTCCGCTCTAATCCATAGTAAAGTTTCACCTTTGTGAATTTTAAACAAGGAATCACCGTGTGTTTGTGTGGCTAAAGGCTAAAGCTTCCCAACTCCATCTTTCTACTTTCGCAGCTGCCTTTTTGACAGCTGCTGCAGGAGGACGCCAGCTCCGCTCATGTCTCCGGTAAGAGCCGACTTATTACCACAATTTTCTCACCAAAACCTGCCGGTTGACATGTGGTCGGGAAACATGTTCGCTTGACCGCTCTGTTCCATATTAAAGCTTTACAACAAACAAAGAAACACCGGCTGTGTTTTGGTTGCTAAAGGCAGCTGCAATCCACCGCTTTCCACCAACAGCATTCTTCTTTGACGTCTCCAATATTAATTGAACAAATTGCAAAATATTCCGCAACACAGATGTCCAAAATACTTTGTAATTATGCGGTTAAACCAGACGACTTTTAGCTGTGTGTGTGCGCAGCGCTCATATTCCTAACAGCCCGTGACGTCAAGCGTACACGTCATCATTACGTGACGTTTTCAAGAAGAAACTCCTGTGAAATTTAAAATTGCAATTTAGTAAACTAAAAAGGCCGTATTGGCATGTGTTTCAATGTTAATATTTCCTTATTGATATATAAACTATCAGCTTGCGTGGTGGGTAGTAGTGGGTTTCAGTAGGCCTTTAACGGGCCACATGTGGCCCCCGGACCTTAATTTGCCCAATGCTGCTTTAAACGGTTCCTCCCTCCAAAGAGCTACAAACCTTCATCTGTACTTGCACGAAACCCAGCTACGGAAGCAAGATGATTCCCGTCCAACAACTTCCGGTTACAGCATCCACTTCCGGGAACATTTTTAAATAATTCTATATCAATCAATCCGTGAGAGGAATCCTTTTCTACCATAAAAATGAAACGGTATTCATCGAATATAACTGAAATAAGTCGGTCAGAAACAAATAATACATTGTAATATATTTTGGTGTACATTTGGCTGTAGTGGAGAGGGTGAACTCTCTTGTCTTCTCGCTTTCAAGTGACTCTCTGACGGCTGTACTGTACCGGAGATGCCAAAATGGCTGCAAGTAATTACTTCGGCTTCACCCACGCCGCCGGCCCACAGTACAGGTAATTCCAGCGAAATGCGGTTGTGTACGTCTGGCTGAAAACACGCATCACAATGACAAGTTTTCGTTGTGGGTTCAGAGAGTCGTTTTGTCGCCCTTTTCAATCCACGCAGCTCGGCTGACACAAGCTAACTTTAGCCCACGCTAGCTAGCCGCGTTAGCTCGTTTGGCTCGATGGAAGGTCCTTCAAACCTCTTTAAATGTCAACTTGCAAGCAAACTGTGTGTACAGCCTGTCGTTATGCAGCCGGGAAAACGGCTTTTTTTTCTCTTTTGCTTAAAGTGGCGAGCTAACTGGTCAAATGTGACATGACTTCACCTTTAAGTGCAGTTAAAAGCTGTATCACCACTTCACTACATCGACACTTATACCTACTGAAATTAGATTATTTTATTTAAACGGGGATAGCAGGTCCATTCTATGTGTCATACTTGATAATTTCGCAATATTGCCATATTTTTACTGAAAGGATTTAGTAGAGAACATCGACGATAAAGATCGCAACTTTTGGTCGTTAATAAAAAAAGTCTAGCCTGTACCGGAAGTAGCAGACGATGTGCGCGCGACGTCACTGGTTGTGGAGCTCCTCACATCCTCACATTGTTTACAATCATAGCCACCAGCAGCTAGAGCGATTCGGACCGAGAAAGCGACAATTTCTCCATTAATTTGAGCGAGGATGAAAGATTCGTGGATGAGGACGTTTAGAGTGAAGTACTAGAAGAAAAAGAAAGGAATGAAAAGGCGAAGGCTCCTGGTGGCGTTTCAGATGTAATTAGACACATTTGCTAGGATAATTCTGGGAGATCCCTTATCTGCTTATTGTTTTAATAGTGTTTTAGTGAGATTGTAAAGTCATACCTGAAAGTCGGATGGCTGCGGTGAACGCAAGTGTCTCTGAGAGAAGCCGAGGAGCCAAGATCACAGCTGCCTTTTTGAGCTGCAGGAGGAGGTCGTATAATCCGCTGAAGTCTCTGGTGAGAGCCGACTTAATATCACAATTTTCCAAGCCAAAAACTTGCTGGTTGACGTAGAGAAACATGTTCAGTTGACCGCTCTGTGTTAAAGATTTACAACAAACAAAGAAACACCGGCTGTGTTTCGGTGCTAGAGGCAGCTGCAAGCCACCACTTTCCACCAACAGCATTCTTCTTTGACGTCTCCATTATTAATTGAACAAATTGCAAAAGATTCAGCAACACCGATGTCCAAAATACTGTGTAATTATGCGATGAAAAGAGATGACTTATAGCCGTGTGTGGTGCTGGGCTAATATGTTCCCTCCAACCCAAGACGTCATGCGCACGCGTCATCATACGCGTCATTATACCGCAACGTTTTCAACAGGACACTTCGCGGAAAATTTAAAATTGTAATTTAGTAAACTAAACCAGCCTTGTTAGCATGTGTTGCAATGTTAATATTTCATCATTGATATATAAACTATCAGACTGCGTGGTCGCTAGTAGTGGGTTTCAGTAGGTCTTTAAGTGCAGTTAAAAGGTGCATCACCACTTCACTACATCGACACTTTAACTTACTGAAATTAGATTTTCTTATTTAAACGGGTATAGCAGGTCCATTCTATGTGTCATACTTGATCATTTCGCGATATTGCCATATTTTTGCTGAAAGGATTTAGTAGAGAACATCAACGATAATATAAGTTCGCAACTTTTGGTCGCCAATAAAAAAAGCCTTGCCTGTACCATAAGTAGCAGACAATGTGCGCATGACGTCTCGGGTTGTGGAGCTCCTCACATCCTCACATTATTTACAATCATAGCCACCAGCAGCTAGAGCGATTCGGACCTAGAAAGCGACAATTTCCCCATTAATTGGAGCGAGGATGAAAGATTCATGGATGAGGATAGTGAGAGTGAAGGACTAGAAAAAAAGGCGAGTGCAGAGAGAGCGATTCAGATGTTATTAGACACATTTACTAGGATAATTCTGGAAAATCCCTTATCTGCTTATTGTGTTACTAGTGTTTTAGTGAGATTATATGGTACCTGAAAGTCGGAGGGTGCGGCCACGGGTGTGGGGACTGCCAGTGTCTCCGGTGGGAGGAGGTAATAGTCCGCAGCTCCAGGAAGACGCATGCTCCGCTCATAAATTCGGTAAGAGCCGACTTATTACCACAATTTTCTCACCGAAACCTGCTGGTTGACATGTGGTCAGCAACCATGTTCGCTTGACCGCTCTGTTCCATAGTAAAGTTTCACGTTCGGGAATTTTAAACAACAAAACACCGGCTGTGTTTGTGTTGCTAAAGGCGGCCGCAATACACCGCTTCCCACCTACACCTTTCTACTTTGACTTCTCCATTATTAATTGAACAAATTGCAAAAGATTCAACAACACAGGTGTCCAGAATACTGTGTAATTATGCGATTAAAGCAGACTACTTATAGCTTGGATCGGGCTGGAAAAAAATGTCCGCTACAATCCGAGACGTCACACGCACGCGTCATCATACGCGTCATTATACAGCGACGTTTTCAACAGGACACTTCGCGGAAAATTTAAAGGCCTACTGAAATTAGATTTTCTTATTTAAACGGGGATAGCAAGTCCATTCTTTAGAGAACATGACACACCTTCTCATTCAATCTATGCTTCCATGACTATTTACATTGTAGATGTCACATCAAAACTACATGTGAAGTTATCAATCAATCAATGTTTATTTATATAGCCCTAAGTCACAAGTGTCTCAAAGGGCTGCACAAACCACAACGACATCCTCGGTAGAGCCTACATAAGGGCAAGGAAAAACTCACCCCCGTGGGACGTTGACAGTGATGTCTATGAGAAACCAATCTAGAGAGTCCAGTCCAAAGTGGATCCAACACAGTAGCGAGAGTCCTGTCCGAAGTGGAGCCAGCAGGAAACCATCCCAAGCGGAGGCGGATCAGCAGCGCAGAGACGTCCCCAACCGATACACAGGCGAGCGGTCCATCCTGGGTCCCGACTCTGGACAGCCAGTACTTCATCCATGGCCACCAGACCGGACCCCCTCCACAAGGGAGAGTGGGACATGGGAGAAAAAGAAAAGAAACGGCAGATCAACTGGTCTAAAAAGGGGGTCTATTTAAAGGCTAGAGTATACAAATGAGTTTTAAGATTAGACTAAAATGCTTCTTCTGAGGTAGCATCTCAAACTGTTACCGGTAGGCCATTACAGAGTACTGGAACCCGAATGGAAAACACTCTATAGCCTGCAGACTTTTTTTGGGCTCTGGGAATCACTAATAAGCCGGAGTCCTTTGAACGCAGATTTCTTGCCGGGACATATGGTACAATACAATCGGTAAGATAGGCTGGAGCTAGACCGTGTAGTATTTTATACGTAAGTAGTAAAACCTTAAAGTCACATCTTAAGTGCACAGGAAGTTATGTACTTCAGTATCTTTCAACCACTGTGCCGCGGCACACTAGTGTGACGAGAGATACAGTCTAAATTCACCTATTGGGGTTTAAAAATATTTTTTGCAAACCAGTAATTCTAGTGTGCAAATGATGTGTTGTTGCTGTCTAGAGCTCAACAGAGTAACCGTGTAATACTCTTCCATATCAGTAGGTGGCAGCCAGTAGCATGAATTGATTAAGGTGGAGCCCGACTTAAACAAGTTGAAAAACTTATTTGGGTGTTACCATTTAGTGGTCAATTGTACGGAATATGTACTGAACTGTGCAATCTACTAATAAAAGTTTCAAAAAATCAATCAAAGCTAATTGCTTTGTAGATGTTGGAAACAGCGGGAGGCAGCGTGCAGGTAAAAATTAATCTAATGCTTAAACCAAAAATAAACAAAATGTGAGTACCCCTAAGAAAAGGCATTGATGCTTAGGGAAGGCTATGCAGAACAAAACTAAAACGGAACTGGCCACAAAGTCAACAAAAACAGAATGCCGGACAACAGCAAAGACTTACTGTGCAGCAAAGACGGCGTCCACAATGTACATCCAAACATGATCAGGTGGATAGTGGTGAAAAGTGTCCGCCCTGAGATCGGTAGTTCGTGATTTCAAACCTTGGGCCGAGTCATACCAAAGACTACAAAAATTGGAGCCATTACCTCCATGCTTGACACTCAGCATCAAGGGTTGGAATTGGGGGTTAAATCACAAAAAATGATTCCTAGGCCTTTTGTAGTGGCGGCAATGACCAAGAAGAACGTGGAGTTGGAATATAATTACAACACTATGTACATATTTATATAAATATTTATATAATATTTACATATTTATATAATATGTAACTACAAGCTCCATTCACAGAAGGAGTCCCATTGCTTTTATGAGCGGTCATCGAGTCAAAAGCCGGAAAAAAATATTTTTATTATTTTTTTTGTAAATTTTTCATATTTTTTTAAATTTGTGGCGGCCGTAATTCTTTCGTGGCAGGCCGACACAAATAAATGAATGTGTGGGAAACCCTGTGAGAAGAGCCTGTAGTGTAATGCCAGCAGCTAAAAGCAACTGCGTGAGAACGTATACTCCAATATCACTGTATCGTTATTTTCTATATCGCACAGAGACCAACCCGCGATATATTGTGTATATCGATATATCGCCCATCCCTAAATGTATTGGACACTTGTTGTAATTCCAGCACTGGAACAAAAGATGCAATGTTAACTTGGGTTCCCCACCATTGCAACTGTAAATGGAGAGGATTTCCCACATTTAAAAACATAGTTGAGAAGAAATGTGCATATATGTGAGGCAGTATATGTAGAAAAGGCAGGGATGCACTATATATGCCTTGATTATTTTAGCCATGTAACTGATTCATGACTAAAACAGAAAAATGATTACAGACTTATTTCCATCCTGATGTTGACTGAGCTGACCCATCTCCCCCCCATCTGTCCTCCCCAGCACCGCAGTTCCTCCCCCAGCCTACTCGCACCCTTCCACGGCCACCTACAGCGTCCAGCAGGCTCCAGCGGTGCCCCATGCGGTGACCGCCTCCTACTCTCCGGCTACGGTCCAGGCGGCCCAGCCGGTGGTCACCTCTCCTTACGCCGCCTATCAGAGCCACCAGCCGCCGCCAGACTACGCCTACAGGCCGCCAGACCCCCCTGCACCTCCGCAGCCCACCACCACTCCACAAACATATCAGGTGTACTCCGACGCGGTGAGAAATCCTCTCGTTGTCTGTGTTATGTCTTGACATTCACAATTATTCAACCCTGTAATTGTACACACGTTCATAAGCTTGCAGTACTTTGTTGTGATGATTTAACAAAACAACGCTAGTAGGCTATCTTTTTAGCAAATTCTTTAAGTATACACCTCAGCGTCAAATATTTCTTACTTGACAAATGTCACCTGTTATCATGCTAATGCTATTAGGCTATCTTTTTAAACATTTTTTTAGGTATACATCTCAACATCAAACATTTTAATACTCAAAGAATGAAACCTGTTAGCATGCTAACGCTCCTAGGCTATTTTTTTAGCAAATTTTATAGGTGTACACCTTTGCAGCAAATATTTTTTTACCTGACAAATGTTACCTGTTATCATGCTAAAACTATTTGGCTATCTTTTTTAAAAAAATGTTTATGTATACGCCTTACCAGCAAATATTTTGTTACTATACGAATGCTACATGTTAGCATGTTAACACTGCTAGGCTGTCTTTTTCAGCAAATTTTATAGGCGTACACCTCATTGTCAATTTTTTTGTTACTTGACAAATGCTACCTGTTAGCATGCTACTGTTAGTAGGTTATCTATTTTAACAAATTTTGCAGGTATATGCCTCAACGTCAAATATTTTGTTACTTGACAAATGCTATCTGTTAGCATGCTAATGCTAGTAGGCTATGTTTTCTAGCAAATTTTATAGGTGTACACCTTAGCAGCAAACATTTTGTTACTTGAGGAATGCTACCTGTTAGCATGTTAGCGCTAGTAGAATATATTTTTCAGCAAATTTTTTAGGTATAATTAACATTTTCAAATATTTGGTTCCGTGACAAATGCTACCTGTTAGCATGCTAACGCTGGTAGGCTAGCTTTTGTTCCAAATCTTAGAGGTATACATCCTAACGTCAAAAAATGTGTTACTTGTGTCAGGTGGCTGATAAGTTTGGATGTGTTGAAGCTTGATATTTTTTTCCCGCTTGCGAAATGGTCTACCTCAGGGGTGTCCAAACTACAATTTGGCCCACAAAACGCCACAAGTTTAATAAAGGAATCTGTCCCGCAGGGTGTTTTCCTATTAAGACAATCTTATTGCTGCGACTCTGCCATAATCTTGTGGACAACATGAGTAATTCAGGTCAATTTGATGTCAACACAGCTCAGCATGTACTTATATGACCCAATCCAAGCAACATTTCCTAGTCATGGCGCCAAAAAAAAAAAAAACAACCAACACAAGTCAACAGACATGGTCACACGTAACACAACTTGCTCACTGAACTCTGTAGACAATATTTTTTTTAAATATGGAAATCACAACCACCCTACACTTATCCATATTTGACTCTTGATACATTTGGTTGATTACACGGAAGTAAACAAGGTAGGAGTCCAACTTTCACATAATAGATGTGAATTATGCATACTTTATGTTAGTACATAATATGTACATATATGTATGAGCAAACTTTTTTTTTTTCCCGACGGGGGGTGTAATATGTGAAAATAATTGAGAAGTACTGATTAACAGTAATACACCTTAAAAACAAACGTCAATTATACGGTAAAAAAATGGCAGCTTTGTGGTCAAAATTTTACAGTAAAAAACAGTGTACTTTTTTCAGTTTACTGTAATATGCTATAAAATCTACCGTACAGTTTATCGTAAAATCTATTGTTATTTTTTAAAATTTGATGGATATCTTGCTTTGCAATCGTAACTCTTTATTTTAATTTCATCAAAAAATAGTTTGAAGAGGATTATAATATTATGTATGTTGCAATTATGGACAATAATAAAGTTTAGAACTGTACATATGATTTTTCCTGTCAAAATGGAAAGAACAAATACATTTAGTTAGACCAGGTACTTTATGGACGCATATTATTTCCTAGTGTTTGCAAGCCGTTTAAAATGACGTGGAGGACCAGATCTGGCCCCCGGGCTTTAAGTTTGACACGAGTTGTTAAATGTGTTTTAAAATCATATGGCTTGCCTCTTTAACCTGTTGCAGGACAACTACAGCTTTGCCCGTCCTGCTGTTGTGACCACCTATGACAACAAACAGTACTACCAGACAAGTGCCGCTCCAGCCCAGAGGAGTTCCACTGACAGTTACTACCCGGCTGGTAAGACACCATCTTTGCTCTGCACTTTTAATACGCTCTTTCAGCTCTCTAAAGACTCATTTATGACCTTAACCGATTATAGATGTCACGCTACTTATTTATTTGTGGTCGTTGGTGTTCAACTGCACTTCTCCCTTCCCCGACGCCCTGTAAAGAGTAAATATTATACATGTAGTAAGGCTGGGTGGGATACCAGTATTAATAATCAACCGGTGTATTTTAGGAATAGATTCAGTACAGGCCAAAAGTTTGGACACAACTTCTCATTTAATGGGTTTTCTTTATTTTCATGACTATTTACATCGTAGATTGTCACATCGAAACTATGAATGATCACGTGGAGTTATGTACTTAACAAAAAAAGGTGAAATAACTGAAAACATGTTTTGTATTCTAGTTTCTTCAAAATAGCCATCCTTTGCTCTTATTACTGCTTTGCACACTTTTGACATTCTCTCGATGAGCTTCAAAAGGTAGTCACTTGCCAGGTGTGCCTTATCAGGGTTGATTAATGGAATTTCTTGCGTTATCAATGGGGTTGGGACCATCAGTTGTGTTTGGAATGAGAAGGTGTGTCCAAACTTTTGGCCTGTATTGTACATGTTATTCTTTTGTGTTTTTGTTATTAGCTGACGATTTGAGCATATCTCAATGTTTGTTTTAAAGATTGAAGATTATGCTTTACTACTATTATATTTTCAAGGCTTTTTAATATTTTTAAGTGCATCTATTTGTGGATGGAAATTTGATCATTTTCAGACATCTGTGTTTGTTTCAATAAAACAACTTGACACACATAATTGGGTTTGACTTTGTCTAAATTCGTTTTCTTGGGGGGAAAAAACTGCGATACATATCGGTATTCAGGCAAAATAAATGGGGATATAAGTTTTGGTCCATATTGCCCACTCTTCATCTATGTTGCACGCGCGAACGTTGAAAAACCATAAATGGTGCAATACTGCACATATCAGTAGCCAAAGGAGGAGCCTTGTAGTCGGGTCTCTAAAAACATGAGTATATTTTATAATAACACCAGAACAATATGCTAGATTAGTTGCTAGTCAAATTTTAATAAAGAAAAAGTCAGTAAAAGTCTCTAGACATTTGAAGAATTCTTAAAGTACATTGTGCAATAAGCAGCAACAACTGAAAACAAAGCAAAACAGTACAATGTAAAATATATGTTAATAATAATAACATAGATTGGTCTTTAAATGTATGAATACATTTTTTAATTCCTTTTAATGAAAATCCTACCACAGCAAATTGACGTCACTACCACAAGTAATTTGGCAATGTAGGGAAAGCTGTGTATTTATTATGGATGAGACGGCTACTCCACAAGTGTATTTCATCTCTGCCGTTGCTCAAACGGTCGTAGTGAGGGTGTGAGGAGTCACTTGCACGTCCGTGTAACATGATAGAGGGTGTCGCCACTACCAGTTAAATGCTGGGACGCAACCCTGCATATCAGATGGCATCCTGCTCACCACCTTCCCCCTTTTGCTCTTCCAGTGGGCGTGAAGAGCGAGTACAGTCCCGCCCCCACCACCGTGTACAGCCACCCTCCTCCTCCCCAGCGGCAGGTAACAGCGCTGAAACAAGTGGCCCCGAGCAGCACGGTGTCCGCCAGCTACAACATCTACCCGGTGTCCTGCAGTGCGGCAGTGCAGCCGCCGCAAACGTCCATCTCGTCCTACACCCTCGGCTCCACGTACAGCTCCACCGCGTCAGCCACCTCCTACTCCGGTATTGTCATTCTCTGCACGGATTTCACGCCCGTTGGTAGCGCCTGTTGACAAGTGACCTCATTTCTTTTCTTTCTTTTTGCTAACCCTCAGGCATCAGCTACCCCGGTTATGATTCAACCGGCTACACCTCCACATCCGCCCCCACCTATTACCAGCCGGCTCAGCAGACTCTGTCGCAGCCTCAGCCCGCCTCCCATCTGCCTCAGCAACAACAGCTTCAACACCCGCAGCCACCCAAGCAGCTGACGAGCACTCCCTGGATCAACCCCGGCAGCAACATGGTGACAAGCCCGGCGGGAAGCTCCTACAAGAAGCCATCTTTTTACCAGAACAAGATGCAGAAGCCCAAAGGGCCTGCCAAGCAACCCCAGCTGCATTACTGTGACATTTGTAAGATCAGCTGCGCTGGCCCTCAGGTGAGATGTTATGAAGGAGCATATGTCAATGTTTAGTACAGAGGTGTCCAAAGTGCGGCCCGCAGCCCGTTTTCTATCAGCCCGGGACACATTCTAAAGACAAAGTAAAAACATTCTGGATTAGGTAATGACACAAAAAAGCTACGATATGCAGTTTTGGGAGAAATTGCGCGTGAATGCGGAAACGTGCAAGCCAATGATATGCACAAGCCCAACTTAAATGCTAACGTTAGCGTGCTAAAAGTTAGAATGCGTCAAGTATAAGTCATATGACTCGGAAGCTTCGATCATATCTTTTATTAGCACTTCCGATTAGTTTTTGCCGCAATAAATTCGCCAAAGTACGATTGATAGACTGATGTTTGTATATGGTTATGTTACTGTAGTGTAAACTACATTTTTTCACGTGGTATACGTTCTACATCGCAAGCTATATCGCCATTGTTTCCTTTTCATCTGCCTTGTTAGAAGGTTGTAGAAAGAATGCATATTATCTCTTAAGTTGTTTATATTCGGATAAAGAAAACACAAGAATAGCGTTTGTGGATGTGACCACCTTGATTTCCGACCTCGTGACTGGAACGCTAATAGCTTGGCTGTGACATCATTCCCAGCTCCAATTTCCGAGGTAAATTGGCAAAGAAGAGTTAGCATCCTAGGTTGATTGGCAACACTAAATTAAGCCCTAGTGTGTGAATGTGAGTGTGAATGTTGTCTATTTGTGTTGGCTACTTGTCCAGGGTGTACCCCGCCCGAATGCAGCCGAGATAAGCTCCAGCACCCCCCGTGACCCCGAAAGGGACAAGCGGTAGAAAAAGAATGGATGGATGGATGGATGGAAGTTACCACATGCTAACATTTAGCATGTGTCAAGTACCAAGTCATAGGACTGAGGCGTTTAACTGCCAAATTGGCTGAAAAGGTTAGCACGATAATGTTAGAATGCTAACAGTTAACATGTGTCAAGTACCAAGTTACGAATCTGAGGCATTTGGCTGCAAAATTGGCTAAAAAAAGTCAACATGCTAATGGTTGTAATGCTGCCTAGCCCGCTCAGTGGCCACGATACTGAACAGCACGGTCTGATTGTTTTGGTATCGTCCAATTGCTAATACTACTCTAGTATTGTTCTTTTAGTAATTTTCATGCTTGAAAATGCTTAATTTAGGGCAAAATTACATAGAATATGATTTGTTCCTGATAACACATAGCAAAGATATGGATGTCGTGTTCAGATAGTTTAGCAAATATTGATTGACCTTTATTGTATTGGTTTTAGTATCTTTAATGTACAAAATGTATTAAGGTGGCCCCGCATCCTTTAATTTGTAATGACTGGCCCTTGTTGGGGGCCACGAGCACCCCCTTGAGGGGCTGCCAAAAAATATCTGTGGGCCGCAGTGGTACATAGTTGCAATACACTTATTCACCATTTAATAATAGTAATGACAATAGCAAACAATCAGAAGAAGTTTTGCTCTAAACCCTTGTAGAATTTTTTTAAGCGCAAAAAATATAAATGAAGTGGTGAAGCTGTATTTTCATTTGGACTTTTAATTTTATTGACAGTGTAACCTATTTATTGTTAATTATTATTAATTTTGTTTGTTTATTTTAGCACTACAAAGCTGTATGAACATTTATTTTCCATGAGTTTTATATTAGGATTTTCATTAGCACTTTAATTTTATTGACTGTTTATTTAAGAAACATATATTATAATTATTATTGTTTTTTGTTATGACTTTAGTTGGAATGTATTTATTTTAGCGCAACATAGTTTGTAATTTGTAATAAATAATTTTATAACATTTTTATAAATGTGTAAATTTATTTTTCATCAGTTTTAATGAGTTTGTATGGTGATGTTTATTTAAGAAACATATATATTATTATTTATAATTAATTTAGTTAGTGTACCTATGCAGTGAGTAATTGTATGTACATTTATTTTATTGTTATTTATTTTGTTTACAGACATACCGGGAGCATCTGGAGGGCCAGAAACATAAGAAAAAAGAGGCAGCCCAGAAAAGTAGTGGCCAGACAGGCCCCAGCTTTGCCCCCCGAGGGGTCCAGTCTCAGTTACGCTGCGAATTGTGTGACATTTCCTGCACTGGAGTTGACGCTTACGCCGCACACATCCGCGGGGCCAAACACCAGAAGGTCAGAAATGTTTTATCCATGTGACGTTCCTTCCCATTTGCAACAGCATGATCAACGGGGATTTTTGTTTTTGGCTTGGCATAGGTGGTGAAACTACACACCAAGCTGGGCAAGCCTATCCCTTCCACCGAGCCCGTGTTGCTGAATTCCTCATCAACTGTCACCACGTCAACAGCTGCCAAACACCCGGCCTCCACCGCTGTCGTTGCCTCAGCAACAACTGTTTCAACTCCCGCCGTCACGTCCAAACCCAACACTGTGGGAAAAACCCTCACGATGGTCAAGAAAACGGCTCCCTTCAAAATAACTTTCACTTGTAAGTTTGTGGACTTGACGTTCAGCTAATGCGGTTTTCCTTTCCGTTACTCGTGTGGCGTGATGACAGCTCACTCATTTGAAATGGAGGTAATAATATAAAGATGTTTGCACCCTGCTTTACAGCCAATAAGTCAACCAGCTCTCCAGCAGCAGCAGTGAAAGGGGAAGAGACCCTGCAACCAGCACCTGCTTCAAAGGCGGAGCTCCAGAGCGAGGATGAGGATGGCGACAGGGCTGGTGGCCTGGGGGACATCCAACCCGTCGGGCATGACTATATCGAGGAGGTGAGCGGGCAAAACAGGCCGATTTGTATTGATTTTCTACTCGTACTCTGTTCAGGAGTACGAGTTTTGCTGTATGTCGGAACATGTAATATTAATTGATTGATTGAAGCTTGTATTAGTGGATTGCACAGTACAGTACATATTCCGTACAATTGACCACTAAATGGTAACACCCCAATAAGTTTTTCAACTTTTTTAAGTCGGGGTCTGCGTTAATCAATTCATGGTACAAATATATACTATTAGCATAATACAGTCATCACACAAGTTCATCTTTAGAATATATGCATTGAATTATTTACAATCCGGGGGGCTGAGCGGGTTAGGTTGCAATCAGCATATTTCAGTCATCAAGTTTATCATCTGAGAAATGAGCATTGTAACAGTGTATATCTCACTTCGTAGGATATTTACAGTAGGGCTGGACAATTACCCGTATTTTCTGGACCATAAGGTGCACCGGAGTATAAGGCGCACTGCCAGGTCTATTCAGGTCTTTTTTCATACAAAAATGCTTACAGGATTATAAGGCGCATTAAAGGGGTCATATCATTTATTCTAAATGTAGAACACTATCTTGTGGTCTACATAACCTGTAATGGTGGTTATTTGCTCAAAATGTTACATAGATGATGTTTTACACAACATCAAGTCACTTTCTGACAGTCGATTCAGGATGCGGCGTTTTGTGGGCGCTCTTATTTACATGGCTCACCTTCAAAAGCGTCTTCTCCCCGTCATCTTTGTTGTAGCGGTGTAGCGTGCAAGGACGGGAGTGGAAGAAGTGTCAAAAGATGGAGTTAACTGCTTTAATCACATTCAGACTTTACTTCAATCAATAACGGAACAGCATCTCCTCATAGTGCATCAACAGCGCCGGAAATGTGTCCCGTGAAAAACCGTCTGACCAAAACTTTCTAATAACTAAATTTTCTTGGGTGAATTATGTAAACCCAGTACACCGGTAGTTTTTAGCGCTTTTTATAGCGAGATATAAGTAAGAACTTTACACTACATTGTATTAGAAATGGCAACAGCAGAGGGTGAATGTCACATAACAAGAAGCTAGATAATACCCATAAGGGTATCAATAGCCATAACTCCATTGATATTGCATACATACAAAAGTTTGTGATGTTACAAGTTTGGAATGGTAGTGGATGGATCTGATGGTCAACTACCTGCCTGGTATGGCTTATGTGAGCAGGACTGGTGGTGTAAAAGCCAGTCTTTGACTGCTTGTGAGAAGCTGTGAAAACTGGAATTGTTCTTTAGATTGTCTGGGAGACCATTCCATTCTTTGATGGCTTGATATGAAAAGGCTGATTGGGAAATGGCAGACTTTCTTTTTGGAAGATTACAGTCACCTCTGGATACAGACGTGAACACTCTGCTTGTTCATTGCGAGCGTAGCTGTACATATGTTTGTAAGGGAGGAGGAGCTGCATCATTGAAGATCTTATGTACCGGGCGGATGCTGGAGAACCTGATCGGGTTTTCAAAGCAAAGTAGACCATATTTGTCAAGTATGTTACAATGGTGGTATTGCCGAGGCGTTTTATCAAGGTTTTTAGAGCTTGATTATGTAATTATCCGAGAGAATTTAAAATTGGCTGGAGACCATGATCACACTCATCCAAAAGATGCTGCTATAGCACTAACAATAACACATCATTTAAGTGTCTTTGCACTGTATCATAAGACTCAGGGTTAACCTTTTTTTAAAAAGTAGTGACCTATAGTCTGGAATTTACGGTAGGTACGTAAAAAAAATGTGATAAAATGATTAAATACATTAATTGAATGTTAATTCTGGACATTTTACAGTGTGTAATTTCACTATCCTTTTTTTGATGCACTGCCATCAGAAGAGTGCCTCGTTCTTGGGAAACATAAGGGGGAAACAATTTACTAAAAAAAAACTCAAGTGAGCGTAGCAACACGTTACTAAGCATTTTTAGTTTTTTTGTCTTATGTACAGTATTAATAATTTATGGGGTTGCGCCAACACACAGGGACCGCCTGTACTGTAAATACCTGTCTTTATTTCAATCAATCAATCAATGTTTATTTATATAGCCCTACATCACAAATGTCTCAAAGGACTGTACAAACCATTACGACTACGACATCCTCGGAAGAACCCACAATTTCAAGCGTATCAACATGTTGAAGTGGTTCTTATTGTGCTTTCCTCCAAAACACATATTCAGGTGTGTAACAGTGAAGGCAAAGTGATCCGCTTCCACTGCAAGTTATGTGAATGCAGCTTCAATGACCCAAATGCTAAAAACATGCACCTGAAGGGAAGAAGACACAGACTCCAGTACAAGGTAGTTGTTGGTTACACTGCACAATCAGACATATTTGAAACTGGTCATTCATGCTCCTTTTCCTTTTTCTGCAGAGGAAAGTGAACCCGGAGCTCCCCGTGGAGATCAAACCAAGTAACCGAGCCAGGAAGCTGCAGGAGACCAAACTGAAGAAACAGAAGGCGGTGCTGAAAAGGCAGCGAGACGACGAGCAGCGCTGGCACATGGAGATGAGGTCAGCATGGTGTTTAAAAATAGAATCTAGAATACAGATCTCCCTGCTGGGCTTTCTCTCAGACGGACGTATGCTGTGAGATGCTAGGCATCTCTTAAGGAGTTTAAGATGTATTTAATATTCAGATGTCAAGTAGATCCGTTTACTCTATGAAATAAAGCTGTTTTTGGCGACTTGTGCAGGCGATACGAGGAGGATATGTACTGGAGAAGGATGGAGGAGGAGCAAATGTACTGGGGTGAGCAGAGGCGCAGGATGGGACCCCCGCCTTTGATGAGTCGCCCGGGTATGCCAGTGCCTCCTCTGTTGGTAAGTTTGGATAATGCAAGTTAAAGTCGGTCCCATTTATGTTGACGATCCGTCTAGGGCAGGGGTGTCAAACTCATTTTCATTGAGGGCCACAACGCAGTAATGGCTGCTCTCAGAGGGACGCTTTTTTAAAATTAATTTACATTATGCATGCGGGTAATAACCTGTGATTAATCGGTATGGATATGCATTCGATTTTTAGATTTTTTTTTATGTATAACTTGCTTTCAAATCCTAAATAAAGGTGACAAGCAGATATTTGACGATTTGTGTTTGTCAAAAAAATAATTTTGCAATACAGTATGTAGTAATATAATTGGCATGATCAAATAATCTTAAAATATTCTTTTTTTTCTGTCAAAATTCAACAAATTCATACATTTACGGTAGTAAAAAAAAAAAAAAAAGTATTTTTTTGAAACCTATTTTTTCCAGGCTTTCGTGGGCCACATAGAATGATGTGCCAAGCCAGAACTGGCCGCCGGGCTTTGAGTTTGACACCTTTGGTCTAGGGCAATGTTTCTTAACTGTATTGTTGGGCTACGAGCGGCCTTTTGAGGGACGCCAGAAAGTATGTTTCTCAGCAGTTGTAATACACTTTTCCACCACTCGTGGCAGTAATGACAATCTCAAACAGAAGAAGTCTGGCGTTTTAAGTTACAGAGAAGTGGCTTAAGCGCAAAAAATATAACTAAACAGGTGAAGCTGTTTTTTCATTTGTACTTCAGTGAGAAACATATTAATTAATAATTGATTGTATTTATTTTAATACACCATAACTATATACTGTTATTTTTTTGTCAGTCATTCGAGTCCCTTCTTTTGCAGTATGATTAATTAGCCCTTATTTTTCTAATCAGCCTGACCCAAGCCTAAGGTTTACATGTTAAATATACAATAATCTTTGTGATTAACACATGCAAGTGTGATGCATGATTTATCATCTAGAATTAACTTTTATCAAGTCAGAGGCGATGCAGCAGCATAAACTAGTTACCTCTTTGTGATCAATGCGCCGCTGACAGTAGTTTCCTGGTGTCAGCGCTTATAATAACATTATTGGTAATACTTGGTTAATGTTCAGGTTACGAAATGTAAATGTGGTATTATTGGTGGTTTTTGGATGTTTTTAGAGGGCTTTATGGGCGGAATGGAGTACTCAGATTAGTTGCATGGTTAGCAACTGTATACTTGCCGTATTTTACAAATTAGAATGCTTAAAAGTGAGGCATGTATGTGTTCTTGTCTTAAAAAAAGATTGTGAATGATAATTCACAATAATAATATAATCCATTTTTCTTATGTTTCACCAGTAAACGTGCACAATATTTACTCCCTCACGATGGTTTAATACTGTTTTTATTAGCCGTGCGTGCGTCGTCCAGAGTCGCCCGACGACCGTCACGTCATGACCAGACACGCCACCATATACCCGGGGGAGCTGGAGCTGCAGGCCGTTCAGAGGATCGTCTCCCACTCGGAACGAGCCCTGAAGCTGGTGTCCGACACCCTGCTGGAGAAGGACATGACACCCAGTGCTGCTGCTGCTGCTGCTGAAGGTGAACAACAAAAAAGGTAGGAACAATCAGGCCAATTCATGCAAACTGTCGAATCAAAACTTACATTGTTTTTTTGTGTAGACAAAATCTGATAAAATCTTCCAGCTGCTTTGTAAACTTTTCAAGCGTAAAATAAAAATGGAGAAAGTCTGCAACTTTTAGACAACGGATAAGCTAGCAAAAAACGAGGAAGCCTTTGGTGATGTTTCCTTGTGTGTTTATTATTATTACTCTAAGTTATTAGGGCTCGGAGATAAAACATCAATAAATATCGCAAGATTTTCCTCGATAGAAATATGAGGCATCTTCGATATAATTAATTAGACAGTGTTTCAACAAATGTAACAATTAGAGGTGGGGGAAATAATAGATTTTTAGAAGCATCGCAAGTCGGACATTGACGATTATAAAATTGATAAGTAGACCTCAATACTACATTTTTTTTGTGTAAATTAAGTAATGCAGACAGTTCTAAAATTTGGTTGACTACACCGAAAGATCACAGTCTTTGCATTTTCTCCATGAGCTTCAAGCACACACCATGTCAGGTGACTACCTCTTGAAGCTCATGGAGAGAATGCCAAGAGTGTGCAATGTAGTAATCAGAGCAAAGGGTGGCTATTTTGAAGAAACTAAAATGTAAAAACATGTTGTCAGTTGTTTCACCTTTTTTTGTTGAGTACATAACTCCACATGTTCATGCATAGTTTTGATGTGACATTCTACAATGTAAATAGTCATGAAAATAAAGAAAAGGGATTGAATGTTAAAGTGTTACATACATACATACAAACATCCAGTAGACAACTAAATGTTTTTCAAAAAAAAAAAAATTCCAACCAAATGTATTTCGGTTATGTAGCATGATTTCCCCTCCCTTCGACAGTACTGAGAGCACAGCACGTCTGCTGAAAGGTGTGATGCGGGTGGGCATCCTCGCCAAGGGCCTGCTGCTCCGAGGTGACACTAATGTTGAGCTCACCGTGCTGTCTACTAAAAAACCCAGTGTCGCTCTACTCAAGAGTATCGCTGAACAGCTGCCCAAACAACTGGCGGTAAGAAAAACCTCTCTCTTCAACTCAAAGGCTTCCATGCTGCCTGATTTTCTTTGTATTTTGCAGAAGTCGACTTAAGATTGAAGAACCCTAGAAATTAACGCTGTGTGTTTTTTTGCAGGTTATTATCAGTACTGTACCACAACAGCTGGATTCTCCCCGGATGTAACTATTATTAACTTAAATAGGAACTGCACTTTTTATTGAAATGTTGCCTATCATTCACAATCCTTACGTGACACAAAAATACAAATGTTTTTCCTTTTTTTTTCTTTTTTTTAAATAATTCTAATTTCTAATATACTGCAAGTACGAGGTGGCTAAAAATGAAGCTAATGGAATCATCTTTTGCGCTCATAAAGGCCCCGGGGAAAAACATCCAAAAATCGCCAACATTACTCCATTTACGTTTCATGACCTGCATTTGAACAAAGTATTACCAATAATGTTATTATGTGTGCTAATGCCGAGGAACTACTTTTAGCACATCACAGAAAGCTAACAAGCTTATGCAGCTATTGACATACTGGGCTGCTGCGTCACCCCTGAGTTGGTGAAAGTTCATTCCAGATTCAAAATCATGCATCACATAGGAAATTGTTGCCATAAACCGACCAGTTGGTCAGCTTTGACATTCAACTTAGACCCAGAAATCGCAAAAAACACATGTTCACCTTTTTAAGAGCAGGGTTCAAAGCATAGGAAAAAAGTAGTGGCCTATGGTTCGGAATTTACGATGTACAAGACGATGATGGAGGTTTTTAGATGGTTTTTTTTAGAGTGGTTTATAGGTGGAATAGAGCGTATTGCATACATTGTTAGCCGCGTCTTGCTGGTGTTTATGAGTTAAAATGCATAAAAAAGAAAAACGTGTGTGCTTGTGTCACATAAGGATTGTGAATGATCGACACATTTCCCAAAAAGTGCAGTTCCACTTTAAAGCATTAAAACAAATCTTTTTTGCAAAAGTTATTTTTTTTCTCTAATAGCCTAGAGCAGTGGGAAAGTGTCAAAAGCAGTAGTAACATTGCATATATTGTGATTGTTTGCGATGAGAAAGGTATAATAACTTAGCTGCCTCGCGGCTGAAGAGAGAAATCTGTAGGTCAGCAGTCAGTGGACGGATGTATTACATTGAAATAACCCACCTTGGCCCCCCTGCTGTGCAAATCATGTTTGATTGACTGATCTTTAGATGTCCTGCCTGGTTATGACACATGAATCCTACAGAGTGAGACACGGGGTTTCAGAAACTGTCCATTCTGAAGTAATATTTTCTACTGTTGTCAGAACTGTGTTAAGAAACAAATAAGTGTTAAAGCCGACTGCCCCATAACATGGCCGAATAAGGCATTTTTTTTTTAGCCCCTCCCACCTCCTCTGTAGTGAGTAATTCCAAGTGTCTTTTTAACCGGCAGACATTTTCTGAAGATCAGTATGAGGTGCAGGCTCACCCCGAGGAGGCCAACATCGTCATATTATCGAGCAAGGAGCCCGTAATGCAGGTGACCGTTGCTCTCACCTCGCCGCTCATGAGGGACGACCCTGCTGCTGAGAAGGACAAGCAGGCAGGAGGAAAAGCGGCTGAGAAAGGTTAGAGAAGCCAAAGCTTTCAGTACCAGAGAACCACATGTTGGCCGAATACACACACAGCACAAACCTCGCCCCCCCGCTCCGCCCTTTGCACCCATTAGCCACCTAAAATTTTCACAACATATTGGACGCCCTAACTATATTATCCTGTTTTAAAAAAAATCACATTCATTTTCCCCCGGAACTGTTGTTTTATTTGCAGTTAGACACTTAGGCCCCCTGAAATGATCCTTTACTTTTCACAACATGGGAACAAAAAGCCGGGCTCTCCGACCTTTCTATGCCACTGAGTGTGTGTTTATGTCAAGAACACACACTCATAAAGAAGATGAAGAAGAACACGTATATGTTGACCACTGTTCAGTGTCACACAATGCAACAATTCTACTAATATTATGGACAAAAGTATTGGGCCACAAATTGCATTCAGGTGTTTTGTTCAATCCAATTACCACAGATGTGCATCAAGGGGCGGTTTTACACTCCGTTTATACTGTACTAGGCTTGTACTAGTATAGTATCACGACAGTAATGAATCAAAAACCGTACTATACTCTTTTTGAAAAGTACAGGTTCCCAGGGCATGACAGCACGTCGCCACGTTGTGAAATTGCTGGTTTTACGAGCAGAGGAGCATGTTCGGCAGCGCACAATCACGGAGTACTTACAAGCAGACACATTGTGTAGACAGAAATTGGAGTCAATATAAATGTGACGTTATAGCACTGAACACTCAGGAAGAGATAGCAGCAGCGTACAGCCATCCGCAGTGGGCAGTGTTTTAGCTACTTCTCATTCACTAATCCTCGCCTTCATGGTGACAAATAAAGTATGTTTCTTACAAGTATCATCCCTGCAAGACGGGGAATAACTAAACATGCTTCACTACACACCGTAGGAGGATACAATAGCCTACCGATGTCACAATGTAAACTAAAGCTAGCGCGCCTGAATGTAAACAAATGCCATTGGTGGAGCTACACCTGACATCCACTGGAATGATACCAAGTACAACAGCGTATCTATTCGATACTACTACGATTACATCAATATTTTTTATTTTCAAAAAATATTTTTTTCTCTTTTTAAAATGTATATTATTTTTATAAACTCAGACAATATGTCCCTGGACACATGAGGACTTTGAATATGATCAACGTATGACTCTGTAACTACTTGGTATCGGATTGATACCGACATTTGTGGTATCATCCAAAACCAATGTAAAGTTGTCCAAACAAGAGAATGATAAGTGATTATTACATATTAACAGAACTGTAAATAGAACATGTTAAAACTGAAAATAAGCAGATATTAACAGTAAATGAACAAGTAGCTTAATAATATTTTTTTACAGTGTGTCTCTCATAATGTAGACAAAATAATAGGTGTATAAATGACACAATATGTCACTGCATAAGGCAGCAGACTAGTTAGGAGCCTTTTTTTTGTTTACTTACTACTAAAAGACAAGTTGTGTGGTATGTTCACTGTTTTTTCTAAAGCCAAAATTGTTCTTTTATCTCAATAATAAACATGTTTAATGTACCTTAAGATGTATTTGTTAAAATAAGCCAATAATACCATTTTTCTGTGGTCCCCTTTATTTAGAAAACTTTCAAAGTATCAAATTACATTCAGACAGTTGCCGCTAGCACTGTACATGTTTCTTAAATAAACATTCAGTAAAATTTAAGTGCACACAAAAAGACAGCTTCACCACTTTAATCGTAAGTTTTGCGGTTAAGAAACTTTTCTATGACTTGAGCTCCAGACTTCTGTTTGTTTGAGATTGTCACGACTGCCACAAGTGGTGGAAATATCTATTTATTGTCAGGCCAACAATGGCCATATGGTTTAGAAACACTGAGCTAAAGGGTAGGAAATCACTAGGATACAATATTAGGTGTGCAGAAATAAATCAATTTTTACTCATCCCAATTGTTAATCTATTCTGAATGTTCAAAAATCGATTAAAAATTGTTTTAACTTTTTTTTCATTAGAATCCATTTTAAAAATTATATTTTGAGCCTTTTCCATGCAAACAGATGGAGCTTTTCTAACCGGTTTTGAAAAAGTTCCATTATAATTATTTTGGTTGGGTGGCCGAATACTTTTGTCCATTTTTTGTGGGTCATATGCATGACCACAACTGAGGAGGGCGTGGTGACGTCAACAACATTGTGGCATTATTCCATATTCTAAGGCGCTGGAGTGTTTGTTTACAGCTGCACAATGATCAGTATAGAAATGATTACACAAAGGCTCAGGAAAACACACTTCCATTACCTGTGACACCCCATTCAGTGTTGGAGCATAATACCATGATCATTGTGTCGCTATTGCTTCTGATCCAAATACTCAGCATTTCTGTGTTTTTCTCCATTTCCAAAACATAGAGCAACCGCTGTCGTTCATTATTTGTATTGTTTGCTGATTGTGTAGTTGAGTGTCAGCCGAACAGTGTGAAGGCCAGACTCATGTCACCAAGAACAAATTGTTAACAAGCTCCGTTATAAATGACTTGTTTATTCTAAGTCATAGGTGTCAAACTCAAGGCCCTGGGGCCAGATGTGGCCCACCACGTCATTTTATTTGGCCCCTCGAAGGCCTAGAAATAATATGTATCAATAAAGTATTGTGACTTTTCTTACTAAATGTATTCTTTCTTTCCATTTTGGGAGAAAGAATATATATGTACTCCATGAATTGATTAACGTGGACCCCGACTTAAACAAGTTGAAAAACTTATTCGGGTGTTACCATTTAGTGGTCAATCGTACGGAATATGTACTGAACTGTGCAATCTACTAATAAAAGTATCAATCAATCAATCAATCAATGAAATCGCAAATTGTTAACTTAAATATTGTCTAATTATGCAGAAATATATTATCAAACCATTTTTTAAATAGAACTAAATACTAATATGAATTATTTCAAAGCAAGTTCACCATTAAATTGTGAAATGTAAATGTAGCAATAGATTTCATGGTAAAATTGTGAAATTTACTGTGGTTTTTGCAGCATTTTTCTCTAAATTAAAAAAAACGGTACTTTTTTTTTTTTACAGTAATAAACTCTGGTGCCGTTTTGGCATTTATAGTAATTCACCGAAAAATATACACTTGTTGATTTGCGGTAGAAAAACAAACTGGCAGCTCAGGTGCCAACACGTTACTGTAGAATTGCAGTGTTTTTTTATTCACAGTAAAAAAACAAATATAAATTTTTCAGTAAAAATCTGGCAACTGAGCTGCCTTTTTTGTACCAACAAAACAGCAGTACTGTTTGTCCATTTACAGTAATATACACTACATTTTGAGGGAAAATTATTGCAACTGGCCATATTTTTTTTTACATTTTTGTTAAAATAAAATCAACTAAGAAAATGCATAAAAAAATGGTGCAATAATATTATTCAGTGTTAAAAGCGGCCCTCTGGGGCCAAACATAACTGCGATGTGGACCACAGTGAAAACCACTTTGACATCAACTTTCTAAGGGGTATGACGGCATACACTCCAAAATAGCGATGACAGCCATTTGACTAAGTCTAGCTATTAACATGGGCTTCACGGTGTCAGAGGGGTTAGTCCGTCTGCCTCACAATACGAAGGTCCTGAGTAGTCAGGGTTCAAACCCGGGCTCGGGATCTTTCTGTGTGGAGTTTGCATGTCCTCCCCGTGACTGTTTGGGTTCCCTCCGGGTACTCTGGCTTCCTCCCACTTCCAAAGACATGCACCTGGGGATAGGTTGATTGGCAACACTAAATTGGCCCTAGTGTGAATATGAGTGTGGATGTTGTCTGTCTATCTGTGTTGGCCCTGCGATGAGGTGGCAACTTGTCCAGGGTGTACCCCGCCTTCTGCCCGATTGTAGCTGAGATAGGCACCAGCGCCCCCCGCTACCCCAAAGGGAATAAGCGGTAGAAAATGGATGGATAGCTACTAACATTAGCTATTATTGAATTTAGATTATATCATAACATGTCTGCAAATTGTGAGAATGGAATAGAAGTTTAATGTCATTGCAATTAAAGAAAAAGAACAAAGTTAGTTTACAGTACAAGCTGTCGAAGAATAGACATACAATATACAGTAACAGGAAGACTGAAGGAGGATGGCGCCCCGTAAAAAAGGTAGAATACCAGAAACCCCAGAAACACTCAGAGAAATTAACTTAAACCATGTTACTAAGGGTGCTTTAAGGCAGTGTTTTTCAACCTTTTTTTAGCCAAGGCGTATTTTTTTCACCAGCAGAAGTCATTAAAAAATGAAACGCAGTAGACATTAAAAAGTCGTTGGATATGAATTTAAAGCATAACCAAGCATGCATCACAATAGCTATAGTCTCAAAGTAGGTGTAGTCACCACTTGTCACATCTCCTGAAGCAATCAATAAAGTACTTTATCTATCTATCTATCTATCTATCTATCTATCTATCTATCTATCTATCTATCTATCTATCTATCTATCTATCTATCTATCACACTCTGACTTAAGTTTGTTGGTGTTTTCCCATGCGTATAGTTTTAGTTCTTGTCTTGCGCTCCTATTTTGGTGTTGTTTCCTTTTTTGTTGGTATTTTCCTGTTGCAGTTTCATGTCTGCCTTTGAACGCTATTCCCCGCACCTGCTTTGTTTTAGCAATCAAGAATATTTCAGTTGTTTTCATCCTTCTTTGTGGGGACATTGTTGATTGTAATGTTCGGATGTACTTTGTGGACGCCGTCTTTGCTCCACAGTAAGTCTTTGCTGTCGTCCAGCATTCTGTTTTTTTTTACTTTGTAGCCAGTTCAGTTTTAGTTTCGTTCTGCATAGCCTTCCCTAAGCTTCAATGCCTTTCTTAGGGGGCACTCACCTTTTGTTTATTTTTGGTTTAAGCATTAGACACATTTTTTTACCTGCACAGTGCCTCCGGCTGTCGCCTGCATATTGTGATCAAGACAAACCATTATCATCTTACACGACATGTTCCCGATATCTACAAAGCAATTAGCTACCGGCTTCCACCTACTGATATGTTATGATATAACGCGGTTACTCTGCCGAGCTCTTGACAGCACCGACACTCAACAACGGCACGCTATTTGCAGATTATAATTACTGGTTTTGCAAAAAATATTTTTAACCCAAATAGGTGAAACTTTCATAATGTCCCACGGCACACTAGTGGTTGAAAAACACTGCCTTCAGGTGTACTGTAACATGTGACGGTATTAATATAGATCAACATATTTTTACAGCCAAGAGTTAACTTTACCTTGCTAACATTAGTTTTGTTCAATGGAGTTATTCTAGCTTTTGCAGTTTTTTCCTTTTGCATTTGTTTCATGGTGTTTTTCTTGTTTCATTTCGTTCTCTGGAGGATTTGACCGTCGTTGCATTTTTCCCGCTTCAGAAAGTTGAAAAAAGTTGCCTCTCGACAGTTTTTTGAAATTTCGAAATGTATCATTTAGTTGCCAAGTTGCTTCTTAAAAATCACACAAGCATACCGGTATTTTTGTTGAATTTTAGCAGACAACACTGTTTTGATATTACTAAACATGTTCATCTTAAATAAGTGTCATATCGAAAAGCACCTTTTTTTTTTTCGTCCTTGTTTGGTAAAAATGGACGCATGCACAGGCAATTTTTTTCATAACATAAACATTTACTGTACATGCCAGAGCAGGAAAGGCAAAGTTACCCTCACACTAATGACGCTGATTGACATCAGTGACTGTGCCTTCCCTGCTGGGAGATGTCAAGTGTCTGCAAAGGGGAACGCCATCGCCTCGTTGTACACACTTTTCAAGACATCGTCAAGATGATCAAGTGCACGTTTGTAGTTTGTCATGTTTGAAAGAGGCAGCCCTCGCTTGTGCTGAAGCAAGCTTCTTGCACCAAGCTACTGATCAGATCAAAAAGCCCCCAGTGAGTCCCTAACAACAAATGTCGTTTATAACTTTCTGTACTGTTTTTGCCTGCAAACAATTTGAAGTGTGCCATAGTCACATTTGAAGGACCAGCGTGCAGGACATTAGCGGCACTATTAGGGGGAAACAAAATGGACATTTTAAGTAAGATTATTTTTTTACAGTGACCGTCTTAGTTTAGTCTTAGTTGCATTGTGCAGGAAGCTTTTAATATGTAATGATCTGCAACCTCACCACTAGGCGCCACTACATCCTTCACATTGGTCCTTTGTAAGTGTGTTCTGATGTTGGACTAGGGCTGGGCGTTATACCCGAAAACTGTATTACAATATAAGTGTTTCAGTCTATCAATAATTATTGATATGTTTATGACCTATCTAAAATAAGGACTAGGAGAAAAATATATAAATTGCAAGCATTTCTCTGAATATAATCCCCTCAGCTATCACAGGCATTTAAAACACTCAATTAATAAAAAAAGAAAATTAAAAACACATTGAACACTTAATAGTAACATTTTAACTGTAGGACTGTAATTAAGTGTAAGAAAATAAATCACTTTTGTGAAAATGTAAACATAAGGAGACCTGAGAACTATTCTCTGCAGTTTTAGTGCCAGGAAGTTACAGCTGTGCTCTAAAGGGTGAGCACGGCTAAGTTGATGTGGTATTAGCGGTCTTCCTGCGTTAGTCGGTTAAAAGAGAGCGAGTGCCTTTGTTTATGCAACCAACTTTGCTTTGCAACTTTCGGTTTCTTCCGACAAATAAATAAACTATTGAACACAAAGCTATCTCTCCAATCAACTAAAGAGACTCAATAACTCCAAAGTGACAATTTGGTGAATTTACTGAGGAATTTGTGACACCGAAAAAATGCAAACAGAATGTCGTAGTAAGTTAGTACCAACAGAGGGACTTGTGAATGTGTTAGCATATTAGCTAATGCTAACGACGCTACCTTCATTACAATATGATAGCATGTACACATATGCATGAAAATACAGACTTCACACATGGGACAGTTTAGTAAGTAAGAATTGTTTTAGTTATATTGTAAAAGTTACAAGCATAGCTTGGAGTGACGAATGAAGAATCCAGAAGAGTAGAACGCTATGGACGGCTGGAAGACTGAATGGCACTTTCACTTCTGGTTTAAAGGACTAAATAGGATTGTGCGGTGAAATATGGTGCCATAGCACAAACAATAAAACACCTAGTCAGTGTGTTCGCTTGTTTTTTTTTAACTATTGCATTATGGCCCTCAGCTGAATAAAATCCAAAAAGTTTTATAAGCCGCAGAACTCGAAACAATTTTCTATTGATGTTGATTACTTTGCTATCACGATACAAATTGATATCGTTTTATCGCCCAGCCCTATGTTTGACCAACTTTATTTTTGCATGTGCCAGTTTTGTGTGTCTGAAAGGGGATTTGTACCACCACAATAAATCATAAAGCCAGTCTAGCTCCTGAGTACATGCACCACATTCTCACCCTCGACTGAACAAACAAAGGCGTATAATAAAGCTCTGCTTTAGCGAGGTTGGCCGTAACCTTTGAGCATGCCTGCGTTATCTCCAGCAGACGTGGTGGCAGAGAAAGACCCTCCGGATCTGCTGGACGAGAAGAAATGTCAGGAACACCTGGCCGCGCTGCGCCATGCCAAATGGTTTCAGGTACATCTCTGCAGATGCTCTGTAGCGTCGTCGTGGACTAAATCCCATGTCTGCCCGCGATGTCAAAGTAATCCCATTTTATTGATGGTTCTCCTGAAGGCTCGTGCCAACGGTCTGCAGTCCTGTGTGATCATCATTCGAATCCTCCGTGATTTATGTCAGCGTGTGCCCGCCTGGGGGAAGATGCCAAGCTGGGTGAGCCTTTGTTACCGTTCTTTATCATCATTACTTGACTTGTATCAACATTTATATATTTAGAACGCGGCATAGCTCGGTTGGTAGAGTGGCCTTGCCAGCAACTTGAGGGTTGCAGGTTCGATTCCCGCTTGTGCCATCCTAGTTACTGCCGTTGTGTCCTTGGGCAAGACACTTTACCCACCTGCTCCCAGTGCCACCCACACTGGTTTAAATGTAACTTAGATATTGGGTGTCACTATGTAAAGCGCATTGAGTCACTTGAGAAAATGCGCTATATAAATATAATTCACTTCACACTTCACTTATTTCTTTAAGAAGTCAGATCGCGGAATAACAAACATGGTTTGTCACATTTATCAGTGTAATAGTGTTTCGATATACAGTAGAGGCCAAAAGTTTGGACACACCTTCTCATTCAATGAGTTTTCTTTATTTTCATGACTAACTACATTGTAGATTGTCTCATCAAAACTATGAATGAACACATGCGGAGTTATGTACTTAACAACAAAAGGTGAAATAACTGAAGACATTTTATATTCTAGTTTCTTCAAAATAGCCACCCTTTACTCTGATTACTGTTTTGCACACTGTTGGCATTCTCTCCATGAGCTTCAAGCGCACGTGTGAAGTGAAAACCATTTCAGGTGACTACCTCTTGAAGCTCATGGAGAGAATGCCAAGCGTTTGTTAAAAAGTAATTGCAGCAAAGGGTAGCTGTTTTGAAGAAACCAAAATATAAAACGTGTTTTCAGGTATTTCACCTTTTTTTGTCGAGTACATAACACCACATGTGTTCATTCATAGTTTTGATGTGACAATCTACAATGTAATTAGTCATAAAAATAAAGAAAACTCATTGATTGAGAAGGTGTGTCAGATCATTGCACAATAAATAACCACATCATGGACCGGGACAACGGCAAAATCATCGGCACAGAAAGTAACACATTCAAACGATGAATTAAGGAGGAGAAGGAAGCGGCCCAAGGGATACCTAGGACTCCCTCCTCCATTAACCCTCAAGCGGTGGGGGGGGGGGGGGGGCGGGGGGGGGGCACGTCAACCAGGTAGACTTGACAGGTCTGCCTTGTTGGCCACGCCTATAAGAACAGCTGCTAGGCAACAGGTCGCAATCTTCTGAAGAAGACTAAAGATGACAGTCGAAACATGTCGGGCAAAAATTTCATCTGATATACCGAAAATATTGTCTGATTACAAGAACATTTGAGAAGTATATGAATAGGAAGACATGAACCTTTTTGAGCAACATGTAATGCCTGTTTTAGACCCTATGGTTGAAGTCTGTCATCTTGCAGGCGCTGGAGCTGCTGGTGGAGAAGGCGATCAGCAGTGCGACAGGCCCGCTCAGCCCAGGAGAGGCCTTGCGCAGGGTGCTGGAATGCTTGGCCACGGGCATCCTGCTGTCAGGTCTGACTAACCAGGACGTGTGTGGATGGGCTTCCTTGACACCTGGATGGTCACAATGTCTTGTCCTTCCACAGAGGGGACCGGCTTGTGGGACCCCTGCGAGAAGGAGCCCACAGATGCTTTGCAGAGCATGACTGTCGAAGACCGGGAGTACCTGACCGCCAGCGCACAGGTGAGAATGTCCCATCAGGCAATTTATTTTTTATTTTTTTATAATGCTAATGGAGTCGTGACGACCATGTCTTTGACTTCCAGCACGCGCTACGGCAGCTCGCCTTCCGCCAGATCCACAAAGTCCTCGGCATTGACTCCCTGGCCGCGTCCAAGATCGGCGCTCGCAAACGCAGACGGGACGTGGGCGACACTAGCGAAGGCGAGGCGGATGGCAAAAAGGAAAAGAAGGACGAGACTTCAAGAGCTTGACGTCCAAAAAGTGCAGCTTGTTAGTTTAGAGTCCCGTTAGAATGTCACAATTTAAAATAATCAGAATGAAGCAATCTTAACCACACGTGCTACAGAGTGCAGAGGCCGATCTCATTTTCCAGTACGATCATTACTTACAGATGTAGATGTGTGCACAGTATGCATCATTCCATTTCATTTCAACTGCGCACTAATGCCTCTGCAGCTTTTGATTAGTCACATGCAACTCTGCAGCAGTCGTGTCCTTTTTTTTTCTCTACAGACTCAACAAAGGTGGTTTAAAAGTGTGTTCAGCCTCGTTCACACTGCAGGTCAAATCTGATCTTTTGACCCATATGGGACCTGAATCTGATTTTTTTTTCACATCAATGTGAACAGCGCAATTCCAAAATGTTCAAATCCGACCGACCGATGCATGTGTAGATATAAATCGGATATGTATCAAATGCAACGGCAGTCGCAATTATCCCACCAATACGTCATTAAATAGCAGTGAACGTCACAATTTTTGGCCAAAATAGACTTTTGCAAAATTAATGTTGTATATTCCGGACTATACAGTGCCGCACCCACTAAATTTGAAAAGAAAATAATATTTTTCCTAAATTAGCCACACCGGACTGCTGCAGATATGTACGTCGCAAAATGAGTTATTTACTCAGAAATGTAAATTATTTGTTACCAAATAATGCTTGTAAACACGGCTGTAAAACGGCCGATCAAACAAAACAGAAGTCATCGTCATGGACCCACTGGCTGCGCAAGCTAGCTTTCCAATCAGCTTGGTGATTTTACTGAGGAATTTGTGAAACTGGAACAACAGAAACAAAAATGACATTGTAAGGTAATCGTACTAATACAGACACCCGTGAATGTGTTAGCATATTAGCTAATGCCATTGACGCTAGCTTCATCACATTACGATAGCTCGTACAATTATGCATGACACACTCCCACAGACATCACACGTGGGATGGCTTAGTCAGTAAGAATTGTTATATTGTAAAACTTATGAACGTTGCTTGGAGTAATGAATGAAGAATCCTTCCATCCATTTCTACCGCTTGTCTCTTTCAGAATCGCGGTGGGTGCCTGAGTCTATCCGTACGTGTAAAAATGCTACTGACGGCTAAAAGCCTGAACGGCACTTTTACTTCCAGTTGAAAGGACTAAATAGAAGGACACTGCAGCACTTGCAATGAGCGAACTCGTCCAAAAGATGGCGCCATAGCACAAATTGCCTGTTGTTTTTTAAACTATTGCATTATGACCATCACCAAAGAAAAATCCAGTAAGATTTCTATAACCTGCAGGGTTCAAAACTTTGAAAAAAAGTAGCGGCTTGTAGTCCGGAATTTACAAATGAGTAGAAAACCGTCGAAAAGAAAACTCTTTAAGCAGACGTCGGAGCAAACGTCTCACAAACAGTGAAAGCCAAAATTGATTAATGTTTTACGCACCATTATGCGGATCAGAAAATGTTGACTTTGATTGCACAAAACCCTTGAAATTGCAACTAATGGGCCTAGAACCAAAGCCATGGTCACGACCTCCGTGAACACTGCACTACGTGTGACCTCATTTCTGCATGCGGCTCAAATTGGTTTCCTAATGTGAACGATTGCATCAAAATAGCGGATTTGACAAGAGTGTTCGAATTGGACATCCTTCCCTGCGGTGTGGACTTGGCCCGTGAGAGAGTAAAAAGGAGGTTGACGGCCAGTGACTGCAGACTAGGAGGCACAATCAGAGCTGCAATCAATGGACACGTCCATCAATGTTTAAAAATCCTGGATACAAAGTAAAAAAAAACACCTTAAAATAAGAATGAAGTCAAAGTATTTAGCAAGTGATTATTAGGAGCATGTCTGACTGAATATGCAGTGATCTATTGCAGCCAGTTCTCAAAGTGAATATCATCCGGCCAGACTTGTTTATCCTTTGTCCTAAAAATCTATTCATCTTCATTTTGTATGACGCAAGTTAGCTTAGCCAGGTATCATTTCCTTTCGAGATTTTTTATTTTTTTTTGAAGCTGCTGCCAGAAATGTATGTGGAAAACCTCTGCTCTTGTGGTTTCCTGCAACCTGCAGTTTGCAGTACACTGAAGGAAGGGGAGGAGTCACCGGGGCGACTGCGCAACAATTTGGCCTAAAAGGTGACGAGGATGATGTATTTTTAGTTGCTAAGAGCCAACCAATTTTATTTCTAAAGAATGTCTCTGTCATCAAAATTGTAAAAAAACAAAACTGTTGCTACCCTTCCCCCCGCCCAGTTAGATGTGTTATAAGACACTTTTAAGCCAGTTTGTCCTTTACAGTTGTATTATTGGTTTGAAGCAGATGTAAATAAACAGTCATGGAGACAAAAAAAAAGCACCTTTCATGTGACTTGTTGCATCATTTGGCAGCGGACGCATTTAGGCGCATATTTAGGAAGTGCTGTGACAGACTGATAAGAATGTCCGATGCTTCCCACAATGTAACATTTTGTCCATTTTGCTGAGGAAGACGTCTGTCCACCTTGCCCAAGGTAATAAAACATTTACTTGTTATCAAGTTCTCTGCCTCTATATGCTTGTTCAAGGTATATTTTTTTCCCTCTTTGACAGGTGTCCCAGGACCGC
>NC_084632.1:7693286-7708286 GCF_033978795.1 Nerophis ophidion
TGGGAGCAGGTGGGTAAAGTGTCTTGCCAAAGGACACAACGGCAGTAACTAGGATGGCACAAGCGGGAATCGAACCTGCAACCCTCAAGTTGCTGACACGGCCACTGTCCCAACCGAGCTATACCGCCCCAAACGACAAGCTAAACTGTCCTGTACACTGGAAAAAAACTCAGCAACTACATATTTCTAAGATACAAGTCACAATCCCCTGAATGGTATTTTTTCAGTGAGACATACGTAAGAACTTGTTTTTAGGCAACAGAAAAAGTGTTACGCACTTTTGAGCATCACAAGTGTGTCTCAAGACACAAATCTTCACAATACGAGTAAGAATAGCTAATAATAAGTTTGAATTGCTAATTTCAGGATAGCTTATCAGTTTTCAAAGCTTAAATATGTTTTATTCAAGCTTTATTATACCACCGCCAGATGATGGATCTCCTGCTCTTTATTTTGGGCATTTATTGTTCTTCCTCCATTTGTGATCAGTTTTGCACCTTCTCTCTCTTGTATTGTCACAAACTCCGCTCTGCTTGCACAACATGCCTCAGCTAACGTTAGTCATGTTGCTACCTCTGCTCTGCGAGAGCGTATGACGCTAGACGCGCGACAGTATGTGACGTATGTAAGAAGGCGGGCTTGTTTTACGTCTCTGTGAGAAGGAGAGACGAGAAGGAGTGAGAAATGCCAGTAATGTAATGCCCACTGCTAGAAGCAACTGTGTGAGAACATATATTTTATTTTAAACTTCTATTTTTTTTTCTCCCATTCCCCCCCCCCCCTATTTTACCTGTATCTCATCTTTTTTAAGGGGCGCTGGAAGCCGGCAGACCCGTCAGCGATCCTGTTCTGTCTCCCTGTAATGTTTGTCTAATCTTGAATGGGATTGTGCTGAAAATTTCAATTTTCCTGAAGGAACTCTCCTGACGGAATAAATAAAGTACTATCTAATCTAATCTAATCTAATCTATCTATAATCGAATATTACGATATAGTCATTTTCTATATCACACAGAGACAAACCTGCGATATTATATCGATATATCGCCCAGCCCTAATTTAAATACATCAAAAAGTTTGCAAATAGAGGGGTTTGTAAATGGAGGTTCCACTGTATACCTAAACCCTGAATATAAGAAAGTCAGCATACTTATTGCGTGTTGTAATATGGCCCTAGACTAAAGGATACTACAAAGCCCGACATAACTCCAGTGGAGAAGAGGGGATCATAAACGGCACCAATGTGCGGGAAAGAGGAGCTCTGCGCGTTGATGCAAGCCTCAGCCTCATGCCGTATGTAAACTGTTCCTCCGAATGCTCACTTCTTCTCACAGGAAACTCAACCGCCACCGCAGTGTTGCATCAGGAAGTGTAGTGGCAGACGTAGTGACAGCTCTATCTATTACTGGCGGCGAGGAAACTCACAAACACCACGCAGGAGTTCGAAGACTAACTTCCTCTGTTTTTTAAATGCCGGATCCAGTCTAAGGCCTGACGTGTGACCTGTCCTTCAGCAGATGGTTTCACGGGAAGATCTCGGGCCCAGAGGCCGTCTGCAAGCTGCAACCGGCGGAGGACGGCCTGTTCCTGGTGCGCGAGTCCATCCGTCACCCCGGCGACTACGTGCTGTGTGTGAGTGTGTGTGGGGAGGTCATCCACTACCGTGTGATGCACCAGGACCACCAGCTGACCATTGACAACAAGCAGCACTTCCCCAACCTCATCCACATGATAGAGGTACTTTGTATTCTGTGTGCATCAGAAACCTCCATGACGCAGTAGTACTAATTTTCACACTGCAGTAGTACTTCTCAGGTTCAAACACCAAACTATCTATTAAACAAGACAAGAAGCAAAGGAATCAAACAGAGACAGGATTCAATTAGCTCATGAAAGGAAACGTCTGGGGCTGCACACTCAGCTACAGGCTCCCACCACGCTCTGATGAAAGGGTTCCTTTATTTAGGCCCTTTCTGATTTCATAGCTGCAGCTGTTTCTAAGGGGAGGGGGGTCATAAACTGCTCCCGCACTCGGTCATAAAAAGTTCAAAGTAAACTGCCTGGAGCTGTGTCAGGTTTTCCCCCTCTCTGCTTTCTAGAGCTTGGGTCATGACAAAGTCTTCCTGTGGCTGTCCAATAGATCAAAGAAACCAACACCTCTACGTCGCATCCCATCGCACACAGTGAAGGTTTACAAGCGGTAGGCCTTTTGCTTGATAAGATCAAAGACAGCTTTTGTTCTCTCGCAGGGCAGCCTGAACTCATGGGAACACAAAGTTGTGTCATAACATATATACAATTATTCTGACAGTACTAATGTTCATGATGCAGTAGTACTAATGTTCACACTGCAGTAGTATTAATGTTCACGATGCAGTAGTACTAATGTTCACGATGCAGTAGTACTAATGTTCATGATGCAGTAGTATTAATGTTCATGATGCAGTAGTATTGATGTTCATGATGCAGTAGTACTAATGTTCACGATGCAGTAGTACTAATGTTCACGATGCAGTAGTACTAAAGTTCACACATCAGGAGAACTAATGTTCACGATGCAGTAGTACTAATGTTCACGATGCAGTAGTACTAATGTTCATGATGCAGTAGTACTAATGTTCACGATGCAGTAGTACTAATGTTCACGATGCAGTAGTACTAATGTTCACGAAGCAGTAGTACTAATGTTCACGATGCAGTAGTACTAATGTTCACGATGCAGTAGTACTAATGTTCACGATGCAGTAGTACTAATGTTCACACTGCAGTAGTACTAATGTTCATGATGCAGTAGTACTAATGTTCACACTGCAGTAGTACTAATGTTCATGATGCAGTAGTACTAATGTTCACACTGCAGTAGTACTAATGTTCATGATGCAGTAGTACTAATGTTCACACTGGAGTAGTACTAATGTTCATGATGCATTTGTACTAATGTTCACGATGCAGTAGTACTAATGTTCACGATGCAGTAGTACTAATGTTCACACTGCAGTAGTACTAATGTTCACACTGCAGTAGTACTAATGTTCACGATGCAGTAGTACTAATGTTCACGATGCGGTCGTACTAATGTTCACGATGCAGTAGTACTAATGTTCACGATGCAGTAGTACTAATGTTCACGATGCAGTAGTACTAATGTTCACGATGCAGTAGTACTAATGTTCACACTGCAGTAGTACTAATGTTCATGATGCAGTAGTACTAATGTTCACAAAGCAGTAGTACTAATGTTCACGATGCAGTTGTACTAATGTTCACGATGCAGTAGTACTAATGTTCACGAAGCAGTAGTACTAATATTCACAAAGCAGTAGTACTAATATTCACAAAGCAGTAGTACTAATATTCACGAAGCAGTAGTACTAATGTTCACAAAGCAGTAGTACTAATGTTCACGATGCAGTAGTACTAATGTTCACGATGCAGTAGTACTAATGTTCACAAAGCAGTAGTACTAATGTTCACGATGCAGTTGTACTAATGTTCACGATGCAGTAGTACTAATGTTCACGATGCAGTAGTACTAATGTTCACGAAGCAGTAGTACTAATATTCACAAAGCAGTAGTACTAATATTCACGAAGCAGTAGTACTAATGTTCACACTGGAGTAGTACTAATGTTCATGATGCAGTAGTACTAATGTTCACACTGGAGTAGTACTAATGTTCATGATGCATTTGTACTAATGTTCACGATGCAGTAGTACTAATGTTCACGATTCAGTAGTACTAATGTTCACGATTCAGTAGTACTAATGTTCACGATGCAGTAGTACTAATGTTCACGATGCAGTAGTACTAATGTTCACGATGCAGTAGTACTAATGTTCACGATTCAGTAGTACTAATGTTCACGATGCAGTAGTACTAATGTTCACGATGCGGTCGTACTAATGTTCACGATTCAGTAGTACTAATGTTCACGATGCAGTAGTACTAATGTTCACGATGCAGTAGTACTAATGTTCACGATGCAGTAGTACTAATGTTCACGATGCAGTAGTACTAATGTTCACACTGCAGTAGTACTAATGTTCACACTGCAGTAGTACTAATGTTCATGATGCAGTAGTACTAATGTTCACACTGCAGTAGTACTAATGTTCATGATGCAGTAGTACTAATGTTCACACTGCAGTAGTACTAATGTTCATGATGCAGTAGTACTAATGTTCACACTGGAGTAGTACTAATGTTCATGATGCATTTGTACTAATGTTCACGATGCAGTAGTACTAATGTTCACGATGCAGTAGTACTAATGTTCACGATGCAGTAGTACTAATGTTCACACTGCAGTAGTACTAATGTTCACACTGCAGTAGTACTAATGTTCACGATGCAGTAGTACTAATGTTCACGATGCGGTCGTACTAATGTTCACGATGCAGTAGTACTAATGTTCACGATGCAGTAGTACTAATGTTCACGATGCAGTAGTACTAATGTTCACGATGCAGTAGTACTAATGTTCATGATGCAGTAGTACTAATGTTCACAAAGCAGTAGTACTAATGTTCACGATGCAGTTGTACTAATGTTCACGATGCAGTAGTACTAATGTTCACGAAGCAGTAGTACTAATATTCACAAAGCAGTAGTACTAATATTCACGAAGCAGTAGTACTAATGTTCACAAAGCAGTAGTACTAATGTTCACGATGCAGTAGTACTAATGTTCACGAAGCAGTAGTACTAATATTCACAAAGCAGTAGTACTAATATTCACGATGCAGTAGTACTAATGTTCACGATGCAGTTGTACTAATGTTCACGATGCAGTAGTACTAATGTTCACGAAGCAGTAGTACTAATATTCACAAAGCAGTAGTACTAATGTTCACGATGCAGTAGTACTAATGTTCATGATGCAGTAGTACTAATGTTCACACTGCAGTAGTACTAATGTTCATGATGCAGTAGTACTAATGTTCACACTGGAGTAGTACTAATGTTCATGATGCATTTGTACTAATGTTCACGATGCAGTAGTACTAATGTTCACGATGCAGTAGTACTAATGTTCACGATGCAGTAGTACTAATGTTCACACTGCAGTAGTACTAATGTTCACACTGCAGTAGTACTAATGTTCACGATGCAGTAGTACTAATGTTCACGATGCGGTCGTACTAATGTTCACGATGCAGTAGTACTAATGTTCACGATGCAGTAGTACTAATGTTCACGATGCAGTAGTACTAATGTTCACGATGCAGTAGTACTAATGTTCATGATGCAGTAGTACTAATGTTCACAAAGCAGTAGTACTAATGTTCACGATGCAGTTGTACTAATGTTCACGATGCAGTAGTACTAATGTTCACGAAGCAGTAGTACTAATATTCACAAAGCAGTAGTACTAATATTCACGAAGCAGTAGTACTAATGTTCACAAAGCAGTAGTACTAATGTTCACGATGCAGTAGTACTAATGTTCACGAAGCAGTAGTACTAATATTCACAAAGCAGTAGTACTAATATTCACGATGCAGTAGTACTAATGTTCACGATGCAGTTGTACTAATGTTCACGATGCAGTAGTACTAATGTTCACGAAGCAGTAGTACTAATATTCACAAAGCAGTAGTACTAATGTTCACGATGCAGTAGTACTAATGTTCACGATGCAGTAGTACTAATGTTCACGATGCAGTAGTACTAATGTTCACAAAGCAGTAGTACTAATGTTCACGATGCAGTAGTACTAATGTTCACGATGCAGTAGTACTAATGTTCACAAAGCAGTAGTACTAATGTTCACGATGCAGTTGTACTAATGTTCACGATGCAGTAGTACTAATGTTCACGATGAAGTAGTACTAATGTTCACAAAGCAGTAGTACTAATGTTCACGATGCAGTAGTACTAATGTTCACGATGCAGTAGTACTAATGTTCACGATGCAGTAGTACTAATGTTCACAAAGCAGTAGTACTAATGTTCACGATGCAGTAGTACTAATATTCACGAAGCAGTAGTACTAATGTTCACAAAGCAGTAGTACTAATGTTCACGATGCAGTAGTACTAATGTTCACGATGCAGTAGTACTAATGTTCACGAAGCAGTAGTACTAATGTTCACGAAGCAGTAGTACTAATGTTCACGAAGCAGTAGTACTAATGTTCACGATGCAGTAGAACTAATGTTCACGATGCAGTAGTACTAATGTTCACGATGCAGTAGTACTAATGTTCACGAAGCAGTAGTACTAATGTTCACGAAGCAGTAGTACTAATGTTCACGATGCAGTAGAACTAATGTTCACGATGCAGTTGTACTAATGTTCACATTGCAGTAGTTCTAATGTTCATGATGCAGTCGTACTAATGTTCACGATGCAGTCGTACTAATGTTCACGATGCAGTAGTACTAATGTTCATGATGCAGTAGTACTAATGTTCATGATGCAGTAGTACTAATGTTCACACTGCAGTAGTACTAATGTTCACGATGCAGTCGTACTAATGTTCACGATGCAGTCGTACTAATGTTCATGATGCAGTAGTACTAATGTTCACGATGCAGTAGTACTAATGTTCACGATGCAGTAGTACTAATGTTCATGATGCAGTAGTACTAATGTTCACGATGCAGTAGTACTAATGTTCACGATGCAGTAGTACTAATGTTCACGAAGCAGTAGTACTAATGTTCACGATGCAGTAGTACTAATGTTCACGATGCAGTAGTACTAATGTTCATGATGCAGTAGTTCTAATGTTCATGATGCAGTCGTACTAATGTTCACGATGCAGTAGTAATAATGTTCACGATGCAGTCGTACTAATGTTCACGATGCAGTAGTACTAATGTTCATGATGCAGTAGTACTAATGTTCACGATGCAGTAGTACTAATGTTCACGATGCAGTCGTACTAATGTTCACGATGCAGTAGTACTAATGTTCACGATGCAGTAGTACTAATGTTCATGATGCAGTAGTTCTAATGTTCATGATGCAGTCGTACTAATGTTCACGATGCAGTAGTACTAATGTTCACGATGCAGTAGTACTAATGTTCACGATGCAGTAGTACTAATGTTCACGATGCAGTAGTACTAATGTTCACGATGCAGTAGTACTAATGTTCACGATGCAGTAGTACTAATGTTCACACTGCAGTAGTACTAATGTTCACGATGCAGTCGTACTAATGTTCACGATGCAGTAGTACTAATGTTCATGATGCAGTAGTACTAATGTTCACATTGCAGTCAAATATTAGGAACAAATCTCAAATCTACAAAGCTAGTTTCCAGCCGTAGTCCCTGGGCAAGATGTAGATCACCGGCAGCAAACAATTTACAATAAACATTTCATCCACAATAAAAAACAAAACAATAAATTATCAATATTATTGTTGTCATAAACGATAATTTAAACAAGAACTGCTTTAATTGTATTTTATTTAGAATTTTTTTGGTGAAAATTGTATATTTGGGATCTGCATAAGTTGCAAGAATGTGAACTGAAACCATGGAGCTATTGGGGAGATACCCAGAGTGCTTTGACATTGTAGACCAGGGGTGCCCATTACGTCGATCGCGATCGACTGGTCGATCTCGGAGGGTGTGTCAGTCGATCTCAAGCCAGGCATTAAAAAATAGACATAAAAATGAGCAATCATCAATCATACCAAGACTTCACTTTCGTCAGTTGTTTGACATTCTCGGCACCCGAGGATCTTGTGAGATGACGCTGGCTGCTACAAGCTCATATTTAAGAAAAAAATCACTAACAGGGCGGACGCAGAGAAACACATTTTATTTCTAGAGACTCCGTACCTACTGTCAAAACTCTAAAGACCGACTGCACAGTTCCTGTCTTCACCATAAAAGACCTGTTTCATCCTGCCTGTGCTAACAAAATAATAATCTCAGAAAGATAGCGTGCACAAGCTAGCAAGCTACGGAGTTTGATGCCAATGTATTTCTCCCCCGCCCTCAGCGACCGCTTTCTCACTTGCTTGCCCACCCGCACACTCACTGACGTCACTCACCTGCTGCCAGACATTAAAGGGCCACACACATATGCTACTCTCATAACAAAGTGTTTAAAAATGAGTATGCAAGTTGGACAAATGAGATGCCAAATCCAACCACTTTCATGTGGTATTGGACAGAAAGGACAACTTTTTTTTTCCTCCATTTGAAAATGCGGACGTTATCAGCACCACTGTCTAATTCCAATCAATGCAAGTCATCAGAATCAAATACACCAACTTATATTCTTGTCTTCATGAAAGAAAGGAATCTATGTGTGTTAAACATGCTTGTATTATCATTAAACACCATTAACTTGTTAACAAAAATGTCTCTTTCATAAATAAATAAATATAAATTATAAATAGGAATGAGGTAGATCTCCTCGACTTGGTCAATTGAAAAGTAGCTCGCCTGCAGAAAAAGTGTGAGCGCCCCTGTTGTAGTCAATTTAATCAATAAGTTTCTTGTTTTTCACTTTCCTCTTGTTGTGGGGCAGAGTGGCTCGTACATGCACACGGATTCTCCGCTGTTGCCATTTCCACTACAAAGTAGCATACAGGGCAGACTTAATCAGTCAGTCGACTCGCTTTGGAAGCACTAAAAACTACATCACTGGACACGCCTGTTGAAGTGGCGGCACGTAAACAAAACGGCGAATCCTTAAGTGAGGGTCAAAAAGCGGCTGGAAAATGGCCTTTGATACATCATTTATGCAAAATTTTTACCCAAAGAACCAACCTTACATGTTATGTAGAGCACAAGATTTTAAATGTGTATATGTAGAAAAGAAAAATCATAAGATGACCCCTTACTGCAGGGGTAGGGAATCTATGGCTCTAGAGCCAGATGTGGCTCTTTTGATGACTGCATCTGGCTCTCAGATAAATCTTAGCTGACATTGCAAAACACGATAAGTAATGAATAATTCTGCCGGTAATCACAGTGTCAAAAATAACGTTCAAAATATAAAAGATTCTCATGCATTTTAATCCATCCATCCGGTTTCTACCGCACCTGTTCAAGAAGTAGCATTAATAGTAAGAAGTATTTTATTTATTGTTGGCTAGCTTCAGAATAACAATGTTGGACTTACTTAAAAATGCATGCATCATCATAATTTATTTTTATTCCTTTCATTAAAATGCATATATACAAGCCTTGTACAATTGACACTTTCATTGTTTTTTTTGTTTCTTATACATTTCCATGATCAGAAAGGAGCAGATGGAAGAATAATATTCTTATATTTATCTGCCCCCTTTTTAACACAAATTATTTTCGATGACTTTATAACTGTTCCCTCCAACAATACCCGAACGCCAACATACTTTTCAATTTTCCTTTAAGCATTTTCACAATGACACGTCCAATCTAAATCAAAATTCAGTTTGATATCATTCCAGTTTTTTCTTTTTATAACTCTTTTAAATAAATGATAAATGGGTTGTACTTGTATAGCGCTTTTCTACCTTCAAGGTACTCAAAGCGCTTTGACACTACTTCCACATTTACCCATTCACACACACATTCACACACTGATGGAGGGAGCTGCCATGCAAGGCGCCAAACAGCACCCATCAAGAGCAAGGGTGAAGTGTCTTGCTCAGGACACAACGGACGTGATGAGGTTGGTACTAGGTGGGATTTGAACCAGGGACCCTCGGGTTGCACACGGCCATTCTCCCACTGTGCCACGCCGTCCCAGATATTCTTACATCTTTTTAAGTCTTTGTTTAGAGAATTCCATGCTTTCACACCAACAACAGACAAGCACATTTGTTTCAAATGTGTTCGCACTCTTGGATGTTTAAAGCCTTCTGTGGTTCTCATCTTCAGATGTGAACACATAACTTTTGTATGTCCTTTGGAAGAATTGTATTTCTCGCTTTGAACATCATTAATAGAGTATTCAATTCTACAATGTCTCTCAGTTTTCGTAATCCTGACCTAATGAAGTGGTTTCGTGTGGTCTCTATATCGAACTTTAAAAATGATAGGAATTGCTCTTTTCTGTGAAATAAAGGCATTATGTTGCTATGATATGTATTTTCCAATATTTCTGCACAATAATTGAAATAAGATAGAATAATATTTGTATTCAGTCTTAAAAAAAATATTATATGGCTCTCACGGAAATACTTTTTAAAATATTTGGCTTGTATGGCTCTCTCAGCTAAAAAGGTTCCCGACCCCTGCCCTACTGAATTATTGTGGCCACTAGGTGTCACCAAAACACAATTATCACTGAAGGTCTGTAATATTCTTCACTGTTTCACTAATTTTACTTGACCAAACGTTTTCACTACTAAATAAAAGTGTATATTTTGTTCAGATATGAAAAAAATACTGAGATTGACCTTGGCAATGTTTTGTGCCAAAATGTAACACAGTTAAATGTATTGCATGCAGACAAAAGGCAACGTGATTCATGCGTGATCTTTAAATGAGGAATGATCCAATGTGAGTGTTATCCGACCTTTACCGCTTCCCTTTTTCCAGTTCTACTCTCACAACAAGGGCTCCATTGCTCAAACGCTCCTGAAACCCAAAGCAAAACACGGAGCCAAGTCGGCGGAGACAGAGCTATCCAAAGGTAGGGAAGAAGAATTCTGTGAAGTCTTAATTGATGTCAGGAGAAATGTGTCTCCTCTTGCAGCTGGATGGCTGCTGGACATCTGCAAACTCACACTGGGGCACAGCATTGGAGAAGGGGAGTTTGGTGGTAAGCTTCTTGTATTATGTATATTATACAGCAGGGGCGCTCACACTTTTTCTGCAGGTGAGCTACTTTTCAAGTGACCAAGTCGAGGAGATCTACCTCATTCCTATTTATAATTTATATTTATTTATTTATGAAAGAGACATTTTTGTTAACAAGTTAATGGTGTTTAATGATAATACAAGCATGTTTAACACACATAGATTCCTTTCTTTCATGAAGACAAGAATATAAGTTGGTGTATTACCTGATTCTGATGACTTGCATTGATTGGAATCAGACAGTGGTGCTGATAACGTCCGCATTTTCAAATGGAGGAAAAAAAAAAGTCCTCCTTTCTGTCCAATACCACATGAAAGTGGTTGGATTTGGCATCTCATTTGTCCAACTTGCATACTCGTTTTTAAACACTTTGTTATGAGAGTAGCATATGTGTGTGGCCCTTTAATGTCTGGCAGCAGGTGAGTGACGTCAGTCAGTGTGCGGGTGGGCAAGCAAGTGAGAAAGCGGTCGCTGAGGGCGGGGGAGAAATACATTGGCATCAAACTCTGTAGCTTGCTAGCTTGTGCACGCTAGCTTTCTGAGACTCTTATTTTGTTAGCACAGGCAGGATGAAACAGGTCTTTTATGGTGAAGACAGGAACTGTGCAGTCGGTCTTTAGAGTTTTGACAGTAGGTACGGAGTCTCTAGAAATAAAATGTGTTTCTCTGCGTCCGCCCTGTTAGTAATTTTTTTCTTAAATATGAGCTTGCAGCAGCCAGCGTCATCTCACAAGATCCTCGGGTGCCGAGAATGTCAAACAACTGACGAAAGTGAAGTCTTGGTATGATTGATGATTGCTCATTTTTATGTATATTTTTTAATGCCTGGCTTGAGATCGACTGACACACCCTCCGAGATCGACCAGTCGATCGCGATCGACGTAATGCCCACCCCTGTTATACGGTATTATCTGCTCACAGATGGCACCTGGTTGTTGTTTGAACACATTGGTGCTCTCCCTGGGTAGTCCCACTCTTTAATGATTGATTGATTGATTGATTGATTGATTGATTGATTGATTGATACTTGTATTAGTAGATTGCACAGTTCAGTACATATTCCGTACAATTGACCACTAAATGGTAACACCCGAATAAGTTTTTCAACTTGTTTAAGTCGGGGTCCACGTTAATCAATTCATGCTTTGGTCACACCCAAAAATGTGGCAAAATTACAGTGGTACCAACTTTCTAGGCTCTCAAAATGCCTTCATAGAAATACTAGCATTTCAGGTGGCTGAAAAGTTTAGATGTGTTGAAGTGCGATTTTCCATTTGGTGCAAATATCACACATAAGGTCTTAAACAGTGACGGAGTACCGAATGATCGACACTATGTTTGTTTACAATGAGGTCACAAGTACGAGAAAAGGAGCGCTTGATTTCCTCACCCGGTCCTTTTTACAGGACCGTATACTGTATATCATTTTTTTTTTTTAAATGTGTTATTCTTATTTTTTTCAGTTCAGCATTATCAGATTTTTCGGCGTAGTGTTATAATTCCTGATATCGCCACAGTAGTTATTAAGACCATCAAACAAATTGTGATTCTTATTTGATTAAAAAACAAATAATTTTAAAATATATACATTACAGGCCAAAAGTTTGGTTTACCTTCTCATTCAGCGTGTTTTCTTTATTTCCATGACTATTTACATTGTAGATTGTCACATCAAAACTATGAATGAACACATGTGGAGTTTTGTACTTTACAAAAAAAAGGTGAAATAACTGAAAACATGTTTTATATTCTAGTTTCTTCACAATAGCCACCCTTTGTTCTGATTACTGCTTTGCGCAGTCTTGGCATTCTCTCCATTAGCTTCAAGCACACCTGTGAAGTGAAAACCATTTCAGGTGACTACCTCTTGCAACTACGCCTGACCGCCCGTGGTCAGGCGTAGTTGCATGCCAATTAAAGACAAGGATACTATGGCCCTTGAACAGGGTGCTGGTAATTTTGGCACTGTGTGGAGGTGTCAAGCCCTGTTAAATTAAATCTGCATCTCCATAAAGTTGGTCAGCAGTGGGATGCATGGAGTGCTCTAAAACTCAGGAAACACCAGCAGATGACACGGCCCCCGTTTCCTTTCATTTTTCAGTGGGAGTTTGAACTCTGCTGTTTTAAGAGATTCATTTTTGACACCTCTTGTATGATTGTGTCCTCCAGCTGTGTTTGAAGGCGAGTATTTGGGCCAGAGGGTGGCAGTCAAGACCATTAAGTGTGATGTCACAGCGCAGGCCTTCCTGCAGGAGACCGCCGTGATGACGTAAGTCTGGAGACGTCCTCATCACTTCTTTTTGACTAAGTAGAGGTTTGTGGCCTCTGTGCATCTCTTGAACCACATTGACATCTATCAAAAATCTAGATACTGTTTATCCCTGTTTTATTTCTGGTTGTGACAACCTTGTCCACCATTGCACTTTATATGCAATGGCAAACTGTCCATCTTTATCAGTCCGAAGATTTTCTCGATGGAGGTTTAAAAAAAATAAGAAATAAATCACTTCTTGCTCTGGTTCTCCCTTATTTCTGTTTATGTGTAGACACTCCAGTCCCGTCAGTTTGCAGTCCCAGGACATTCTCGGTGTGTTGATTCCTAGAGCCAACACAAGTCTTGGTAAAAAAAAAAAAAGCTTTCAGATTTGCTGCTCCATGGTCATGGAATGGAATACAAAAGAATCTGAGGCGACCTGAACTTTGGGAATTTTAGGACATATTAAAAGATAGAGAAATGTTTTTAAATAGTTTTTATTGAATCATTTTGTCTTGTTAATAACTATTGCATGTTCTTATGTTTATGTTGTAAGTAATTTGTGCTTTTATCTATAGCAGACCTCGGCAAATTAAGGCCCGTTAAGCTTCTCAATCTGACCCGCCGGGCATTCCCAAATCCTTTTTTTTTTTTTTTTTTTTTTAGATCTTTTAAGATAGAAAGTGTAACTGCCATTATGATGTGCACCCATGTTTTCTAATGACCGTAAGTCTTCAACTATACTAAGTCTTTCAATGGTTCAAATCTGTGCTTTTGCATTGTATACTACCTACTATAGTAATCTAATTAGTTTCTATGGTAATCTAATTAGTTACTATGGTAATCTAATTAGTTACTATGGTGATCTAATTTGTCACTATGGTCATTTAATTAGTTACTATGGTCAACAAATGAGTTACGATGGTCAACAAATGAGTTACTATTGCAATCTAATTTGTTATGGTAATCTAATTTGTTATTATGGTCATCTAATTAGTTACAAGGGTCATCTAATTAGTTAATATGGTAATCTAATTAGTTACTATAGTAGTGTGCAGTGATGTTTTCTAATGACCGTAAGTCTTGAACTATACAAAGTATTTCAATGGTTAGAATTTTGCATGATATACTAGTTACTATGGTAATGTAATAAGTTATTATGGTAATGTAATTATTCACTATGGTCATCTAATTAGTTAAAATGGTAATCTAGTGAGTTACTATTTTAATCTAATGAGTTACTATGGTCATCTAATTAGTTACTATTGTAATCTAATTAATTACTATGGTCATTTAATTAGTTACCATGGTAATGTAAGTCACAGCAGCTCAGACCAGGCACCAACCAGTGTGGATAGGGAGTGTTTCCAGAGCCTTAAATGTGGGTGTCTGGGACAGACGCGGAAGGAGATTTTTACAACAAAGTTATAAAGCTTAGTGATACATCACATTTGATTGTAAGTTGTTGTTTTTTACCCTTCATGTTCATATTTCGCTGTTTGTTGCATTTTTGTTGTGTTTCACTTGATTGTAAAAATGTGTCAATGGAGTGTTCATATGTTGTCAATATTCAGTGTTTTATCCTTCATAGCTAATATTGTTAATCACACATTTTTTGTTTTCATGTACATTATTGTGAGGTTTTGTATTAGTGTTCCTAAAAGTAGATATACCGGCCCCCAGACACATTTTTTTCTCTAAATTTAACTCCCCGAGTCAAAATAATTGCTAGGCCTGAGGCATCCTGTGTGACTGCTGCTGTATTGATGATACCTGTCTTTTGATGCCCCTTTTTGTCAGGTCGCTCCTGTAAAGGAGATTTTAATCTCAAAGTTTTTTCTTTTATGTGGTTGGATAAAGTTTTCACTCATGTTGAGTTTGCTTGGTTTCCTTCCAGGAAGTTGAAGCATAAAAACCTGGTGGGCTTGCTGGGTGTCATCTTGCACAAAGGCCTTCTCATCATCACAGAGCTCATGACCAAGGT
>NC_084632.1:7713286-7740786 GCF_033978795.1 Nerophis ophidion
AAGAACACCATGCCTACTGTGAAGCATGGGGGTAGAAACATCATGCTTTGGGGCTGTTTTTCTGCTAAGGGGACAGGACGACTGATCCGTGTTAAGGAAAGAATGAATGGGGCCATGTATCGTGAGATTTTGAGCTGAAACCTCCTTCCATCAGTGAGAGCTTTGAAGATGAGACGTGGCTGGATCTTCCAGCATGACAATGATCCCAAACACACCGCTCGCTCCGTTAGAAGCATTTGAAAGTCCTGGAGTGGCCTAACCAGTCTCCAGACCTCAACCCCATAGAAAATCTGTGGAGGGAGTTGAAAGTCTGTGTTGCTCGGCGACAGCCACAAAACATCACTGCTCTCGAGAAGATCTGCATACAGGAATGGACCAAACTACCAAGTACTGTTTGTGCAAGCCTGGTAAAGACCTATAGTAATCGTTTGACCTCTGTTATTGCCAACAAAGGTTATATTACAAAGTATTGTGTTGAATTTTTGTTATTGACCAAATACTTATTTTCCACCATAATTTACCCAAAAATTCTTTAAAATTCCTACATTGTGAATTCCTAGATTTTTTTTTTTTTTTTTTACATTCTGTCTCTCACAGTTAAAGTGTACCTATGATGAAAATTACAGACCTCTGTCATCATTTTAAGTGGGAGAACTTGCACAATCGGTGGCTGACTAAATACGTATAGCCCATCAGTCAGAAGTATTTCCTTTGTGTCGGCTCTCATGTCATCGTGCAAGCGTACCTAATGTTTTGACTTTGTCCCCATACCGCAGAAGTTCTCCACCAAGTCAGACGTTTGGAGTTATGGCGTCCTCCTTTGGGAGATCTTCTCTTATGGTCGCCAGCCCTACCCAAAGATGGTATGTGCTGTCAGAGCGTTTAATTTGAGGAGCTGTGTCAGAAAAGTTCCTTTTTTATTGGTCCAAGATCCTCTCACAGCCATCTTGTTGTGAGGCTGCAGCTTTCCAATGTTTTAGTCATCCACTAATCTAGCCATTAATCTACTAATTGGATAAACACACTTCATAGCCTTATTGCGTATTTTAAGGAAAATAGTTGAAATAAGCTAATATTTTTGTGCTTGTCACATCCTTCATTAACTAACATTTTTGCCCATCTTTTGTCTTGTTTTACCGTCTATATTCCTTTTTTACCCTTTTATTTATCTTATTCTACCTATTACTTACCTTCTATTTACCTTTTATACCTTATTTTAACTTTAGTTGACCTGCTATTTGGTTTTTTTTACCTTCTATATTCCTTTTTTACTTTCTACTTAACTTATTTTTCCTTTTATTCACATTTACATATTTAAATCTTTTGTTTTTCTTCTTTTACCTTTTATTTACCTTATTTTTCCTCCTATATTCCTTATTTTTACTTCTATTTACCTTAATTTACCTTTCATTTATATTCTTTTACCTTCTATATAACGTCTCTTACCTTTTATTTACCTTCTCTTTGCCTTTTTATACCTTCTATTAAGCTTCTTTTACATTGTATTTATATTTTAGCTTTTATCTAATTTTACATTTTATTTGAAAGTATTACCTTTTTTACCTTCTATTTATCTTTGTTTACCTTATTTTACCTTTTATTTATCTTTTTAATCTGTTTATCTTATTTTACCTTTTATTGACCTTCTTTTACCTTCTATGTACATTTTTTTTCTTTTTACTTTCTATAGTCCTTTTTTGTACCTTCAACTTATTTTTCCTTCCATATTCCTTATTTTGCCTTGTATTTACCTTCATTTACATTCTTTCACCTTCTATATAACTTCTCTTACCTTATAATTACCTTCTGTTTACCATTTTGTACCTTCTATTTATCTTCCTTTACATTTTATTTCTTTTATATAATTTTACATTTTATTTTACCGTCTTATCTTTTTTTAACCTTTTTCTTACCCTCTAATTTTACCTTCTAAGTTCCTTCTTTTATATTTTATTTAGCTTTTACGGTCTATTTACTTTTTTTTACCTTTGATTTATCTTCTTTTGTCTTTTATTTATTGTTTACCTTTAATTTACCTTCTTTTTCCTTCTATTTACCTGGTTTTGTCTTTTATTTACTTCTTTTAACTTTTATTTACTTTTTTTTTTACCATTTATATACTTTATTTGACCTTGCGTCCATGTTTCACCACACACAGGGGTTCTTGGGGAGTAACTAATTCTTAACGTGCAAAACAAAATCTTAATTGTGTCTAATAATTTAGTATTGAGTATTGTGATGGGGTTAATGGTATCAAAAATAAGCATATTTGGGTTTATTGCTTGTGTTGGGCTAATAGTGATATTATTGATATGAATATTTACTTCCTACAGTGAGAGAGAACATAGAATCTGGGGTGACCAGAGAACTCCACCAACTATACTTCAATTCTCCAAGATGAGGAGGAGCACTTTGATCTGGAAGAGAAATGATTTAATAGCCACGTATCTTCTTCCCTTCTTGTGGCCCAGTCTTTGCAGGAGGTGAAAGAGCGAGTGGAGGGCGGCCACCGCATGGAGGCTCCGAGCGACTGCCCCCCCGCTGTGTACGCCCTCATGACCATTTGCTGGGACAAGGAGCCTCGCAGGAGACCCACTTTCCACAAACTGAGGGACAAACTGGAGCAACAGACGCCTTGAAGACTTCTGAGAGCGTCAGGTTTGGATGCGGACATGGAGGTGGATATCCCACACCACATGTTGATCAGCTATTTTCTGATGAACATTGTGGAATATAAAACATTCCAGGTGGATAACAGTCCTGTAATGATGCACACACACACACACACACACACACAGACACACACACTAGCCCGTATAGTTGACCCATTGGAGCGTTTGTTCTTTGATTGATTGATACTTTTATTAGTAGATTGCACAGTTCAGTACATATTCCGTACAATTGACCACTAAATGGTAACACCCGAATAAGTTTTTCAACTTGTTTAATTCGGGGTCCACGTTAATCAATTCATGGTAGTTCTCCATAGTTCTTGTCTTAAAGAACTGGATACCACCAACCATTCAGTATTACACTATATAATATGTATCATAAAAATATCCTCTTCATTTGTAGATCTTTATTGACTGGAGTAATAAGTATTTATGTTCCTGTTATGAATAGTTTTTCCACTGTATTTATTATTGTATTGTTTTTGTATGCCTTGCCTTTTAGCCATTGTTGTATCACTTTAGCGTTCGGTCATCTTTTTCTTAAAGCGATTTCAGCGTCCGACCCTTCAAGCAATTTAGATTGACTTATTTGTCCTTCTCATTGTTTTATCATTCCATCTGTTTTCACCTTTTAGAATTTAAAATGTTTTGTCTTCAATCTGTTATTTGACATGTGTAGCGTTCTATTGTTAGATCTATTATTCTCTGGACTTAAAGTTTTGTCATTGTAGCATTTTAACTTGTTCGCCTTCTGTCGTTCCATTCCAAGAATTCAGGCCGCCGATTTTAGAATACAATAGTTTTATTGCCATTTTTACAGTGAACAGGTTCAAAGAACAACAAAATTTGATCAGATCTCCTAAGGTGCTTACACCATCATTTAGTAATATAAATAGTAAAATATAAAAAAATATATGTATCTACATATATGTATATATCCACACACATGCACATATGCATACATATTCATATATATACACATATAACATTATTGCACATTATAGTCCAAAAATAATCAGAAGACACGTGAAGTGAAGTGAATTGTATTTACAGTATATAGCGCTTTTTCTCTAGTGACTCAAAGCGCTTTTACATAGTGAAACCCAATATCTAAGTTACATATAAACCAGTGTGGGTGGCACTGGGAGCAGGTGGGGAAAGTGTCTTGCCCAAGGACACAACGGCAGTGACTAGGATGGTTTAAGCGGGGCTCGAACCTGCAACCCTCAAGTTGCTGGCACGGCCGCTCTACCAACCGAGCTATACATGAGAACATGTGACATGTGTCATGTCCTCATGTGACATGCTGACACATTGTGCTAACTCAGCGCCTGTTTGACTCTTGGGTAAAATCTATTTTGTAGTCTAGTTTTGAGCTTTAACGTACACCAGGGGTGTCCAAACATTTTCCTTCAATGGCTGTACGCTGAAAAATCAAAGCATGCGGGGGCTAATTTAATAGCTGTCATTAATAAACCAGTACAATATATATTGTATCCCCTCATCGGTGTGTGTTAAAGATCCCAGGGACCCAAAAGGGTTTCAGTCAAAGTGTAAAAATAACGCATACGATATATATATATATATATATATATATATATGTATATATATATATATATATATATATATAAATGTTTAACTTTCAACGCTGAAGTATCTATATATCCACTTCATGTCCAGCTGTTGCCATAAAGGTTTTTATGAACATTTTTAAAAACCTGTTTTAATGGCAAAAACACAAAACATGCACACATATCCCCAAAAATATATTTTTTAAAGGGACATATGTAATGGGAAGTAATTTCAGCTGTAAATAGATACATAATCCATAACAATATTGTTTTTTTGATATGTACAGTATGTGTGTGTACATTCGTCATGATGACGACTATTAACTATGAACAATAAAACACTGAATATTAACAACATATGAACATCTTTTCCTTCTCAGACCAACTCCTCCGTAGTTGTGTATCTTTTACGATCAAGCAAAACACAACAAAAATGTAACAAACAACAACATATGAATGTAATAAACACTTACAATTTGATGTATTGTAACTTTTATGCAGAAATGTGTTGTAAAAATGTGACTCCGCATCTGTTCCCTGACACATGTGATTGGGGCTGGCTGCTCTGAAAATACACTCTGCTTCGTTCCTGGTCTGAGCTGCTGTCACCTACATCAAAGTTTTTCAACCTTTTTTGAGCCAAGGCACTTTTTCTGCATTGAAAAAATGTGGAGCACACCACCAGCAGAAATCACTAAAAGAAGAAACTCAGTTGACAGTAAAAAGTCGTTGTGGCAATTGTTGGATATGACTTTAAAGCATAACCAGGCATGCATCACTATAGCTCTTGTCTCAAAGTAGGTGTACTGTCACCACCTGTCATATCACACTCTGACTTATTTGGACTTTTTGGCTGTTTTCCTGTGTGTAGTGTTTTACTTCTTGTCTTGCGCTCCTATTTTAGTGGCTTTTTCTGTGTTTGCTATTTTTCTGTAGCAGTTTCATGTCTTCCTTGAAGCAATATTTCTCGCATCTACTTTGTTCTACCAATCATGAATATTTCAGTTGTTTTTATCCTTCATTGTGTGGACATTGTTAATTGTCATGTTCGGATGTACATTGTGGACGCCGTCTTTGCTCCACAGTAAGTCTTTGCTGTCGTCCAGCATTCTGTTTTTGTTGACTTTCTAGCCAGTTCAGTTTGTTTGGTTCTGCATAGCCTCCCTTAAGCTTCAATGTATTTTCTTAGGGGCACTTACCATTTATTTATTTTTGGTGTAAGCATTAGACACCTTTTTACCTGCACCCTGCCTACCGCTGTTTCCGACATCTACAAAGCAATTAGCTACCTGCTGCCACCTACTGATATGGAAGAGTATTACACGGTTACTCTGCCGAGCTCTAGACTGCATCGGCACTAAACAACAACACATCTTTTGCAGACTACAATTACCGGTTTGGAAAAAATGTTTTCAACCCAAATAGGTGAACCTAGATCATCTCCCACGGCACACCAGACTGTATCTCAAAGCACAGTGGTTGAAAAACACTGACCTAGATTACGGTACTAACTCATACAACACTCAAAAGTGCAGATTCAACCATTGAAATACAAACATACTTTGTATAGTTCAAGACTTACGCTCATTTAAAACCAGTACTGCACTATCATGATCGGTGGTCTGGATTATGTTTTCGTTGGTTTTGGACTCTTTTAGTTCCTGTTTGCGCTCCCTTGTTTGTTTAGTTACCATTGCGATTTATTGGTTTCACCTGCCTCTGGTGTTCGGGACACGCACCTGCTCTAATCAAGAAGACCATTATTTAAGCCTGTCTTTGCCAGTCAGTCGTGCTGGCATCATTACTTAATTCATGCTGCTCGTTCCATGTCTGAGTCCACAGTTATGCGAGTTGCTCCATGCCATAGTTTGGTTCGTTGTTTCATGTCTGTAGTTTCATGTCTTAAGTTTTTGCCTTAGCTTCCGCGTGCGATAGACATGCTTGCTTTCGGGTTGTTTTCTGTTTTTTTGTACCCTTCTGAGTTTTAGGAAATAAATATGGTCCTACCTTCACGCCTTGTCCGGAATAGTCTGATTGCTTCCCGGGAGAACAAACCTTGCACTAAACTGCGAAAACCTCGCCTTGACAGAATGATGCCAGCACAACTGACTGGCAAAGACATGCTTAAATAATGGTCACAAACAAAGGAGCACAAACAGGAGCTAAAAGAGTCCAAAACTAACAAAAACATAATCCAGACCACCGATCATGACATGCACATCATAATTGTAACGACCTGGTCGCATGGTCATGCGGCGGATTCGTTCTCCCTGGGATGCAGACGGGCTTCGGACACAGCGTGCAAGTAGTGAAGTGAAGTGAATAATATTTATATAGCGCTTTTTCTCTAGTGACTCAAAGCGCTTTACATAGTGAAACCCAATATCTAAGTTACATTCAAACCAGTGTGGGTGGCACTGGGAGCAGGTGGGTAAAGTGTCTTGCCCAAGGACACAACGGCAGTGACTAGGATGGCGGAAGCGGGAATCGAACCTGCAACCCTCAAGTTGCTAGCACGGCCACTCTACCAACCGAGCTAAGGAAATTATTTATTTAAGCAATAAAACAGACTTTGACAAAACTAAAAGAGCTAGCATGGGAGCTAAAAAACAAAAGGGCCTAGCGTGGAAGCGAGCAGGAAAACAAGTTGTTACTTGTTATATGAAAACAAATTAGGAAGCAAGACTGACTGACTGGAGAAGGCAGGCTTAAATAATGACTGTAATCACTAAACAGGTGCAGGCAGCAGGTGAAAATAATGAGTAACCATGGAAACCAACTGAGAGGTGCACAAACAGGAACCGAAGGAGTCCAAAACCAACAAAAACACTCAAAAATCTAAATCATAATATGGTCTGGGCAGCGGATCTTAACAATAATCGCAAATACACTTTTCATGTTAAATGTCTAAAAAATGTCCGGTGGGCCGGATTGAAAATCTTAATGCGGGCCGTATTTTGCCCAGGTTTGTGTTATGGTGAGGCGTTCAAGTCTTTGATATATCGTTTGACATTGTAGCTTTCTTTGGTCACGGCAGTCCCATCGATTATAGGATTTGTGTCTAACCTGAATCCTTCTTTAGGCATTGTAATGGTGTGTCCTAGAGGTTCAAAGTCACAAATGTGAACATGTCAATAATCGGTCGTGTCGTGTGTAATGAAAGCTTGAAAATGGTTTCCAGGATTGTTGTCACACAGGATGAGCACATGGAAGAGCTGTAAATCTGCGTAAGCTCCATGTTTGTCTCCGTCCCGCGAGACACAAACCCAAATTGAGGCTTGATCCCTCGTGCTTCCTTCCCACTCGGCCAACCGCCTTTTAGCATTCGTTCAATCTGTTTTTTCCCCCTCCACGTGCGTAATAGGATGAGCAGCAATTTCCCCAGCAAGGATTTGCAGCACATGTAAAAAAATGATAAACGATTTGCGTGAAGGATTGCTGGCGGTGGTCTTGGTGTCCACAGCCATGATCCCACTGGCCATATGTTAGTGCTGGATCTAGTGCCTCCCAAGGTGGGCTTTCTGCTTCACTTGGACCCACGACAAGCTGCCTAATGAGCGCTAAGTCAAGCATGCCAATAAAACCTTTTCACCTCCGCCGCCGTCCTAAACTCAACTAATGGCTTGCCTCTTCCGTTCTTACGCAGGAACCACGTGACGGTCCCTGCAGGCGCCTTCACGCTAAAGAGGATGTTCAGGAAGGGAGAACTGCGGCCCAAAGTTGAAAGGTCAAAATACATATTACCTACAGTGGGGCTAAAAAGTATTTAGTCAGCCACCGATTGTGCAAGTTCTCCCACTTAAAATGATGACAGAGGTATATAATTTTCATCATAGGTACACTTCAACTGTGAGAGACAGAATGTGAAAAAAAAAATCCAGGAATTCACATTGTAGGAATTTTAAATAATTTATTTGTAAATTATGGTGGAAAACAAGTATTTGGTCAACCATTCAAAGCTCTCACTGATAGGAGGTTTTGGCTCAAAATCTCACGATACATGGCCCCATTCATTCTTTCCTTAACACAGATCAATCATCCTGTCCACTTAGCTGGAAAAAAACCCCCAAAATTGATGTTTCCACACCCATGCTTTACAGTAGGTGTGGTGTTCTTGGGATGCAACTCAGTATTCTTCTTCCTCCAAACACGACCAGTTGAGTTTATACCAAAAAGTTATATTTTGGTTTCATCTGACCACATGACATTCTCCCAATCCTCTGCTGTATCATCCATGTATCCATTTTGGTATAAACTCAACTCGTCGTGTTTGGAGGAAGAAGAATACTGAGTTGCATCCCAAGAACACCAAACCTACTGTGAAGCATGGGGGTGGAAACATCATGCTTTGGGGCTGTTTTTCTGTTAAGGAAAGAATGAATGGGGCCATGTATCGTGAGATTTTGAGCCAAAACCTCCTTCCATCAGTGAGAGCTTTAAATGGTTGACCAAATACTTATTTTCCACCATAATTTACAAATAAATTCTTTAAAATTCCCTCAATGTGAATTCCTGGATTTTTTTTCCCACATTCTGTCTCTCACAGTTGAAGTGTACCTATGATGAACATTACAGACCTCTGTCATCATTTTAAGTGGGAGAACTTGCACAATCGCTGGCTGACTAAATACTTTTTTGCCCCACTGTATGTCCACTGATTATTATTACTCTTCTAAACCGAGTTGAAACCTTTTTTAGGACAAGGAACTGAAATCAAGCACTGGAGTGGTGTGATTTCTTCCAGCCAGCCAGGAAGGAAGGTAAGTATCAAAATGAGAAAGTCAGGATTAATCTCCACAGTTTAATTGGGATGCATTTTTAAATGAAAGTAACTTTTGTTCTGACTGTGTCCATTGGATGTCGCAATAGCAATTCTGTTAGGCAAGCAAATAGTTTGACAAATATTTGGCTTTGAAGGTAATCAGACTGGAAAGTCCCCAAAGGGTTAATGGCTTCTTTTTTCTTACTCCCGTCCATCATCATAATAATAATAATTATTATTATCATGTTTTTTGTAACGTGTGGTGGTTTGGACTTGTAGTGTTCTTGCCCTCCATTAGATCAGTGGGTTAAGGAGTTGTGTAGATTAGTCCCTTTGCTGGCCACAATCCTCCTAAGAACTGTATGTTTAGCCCACAACCTGCTCTAGTCCTGAAATTAGGTCACGCAGTTAAATCCAACTAACAATAATAATAATAATAATAACACCACACAGCTTCTTTCTTTGGGATTGCATGACAATTATGATGGAGGGAATGGACACCTTATTTATTACCACACTCCCGACATTTTACTCTCACTTTATTGGCTACTGCCTCATTTTCAATTCATAACCTTTGTTTTTGTTTTTTAGTTCGTTCTAATGTGCACTCTTAACATGCACTTTTCATGTTTAGTTACTAGAGATGCGCGGTTTGCGGTCTCGTCCGCGGATAACCCGCGGGTCGGGCGGGTGACATGACGAAAAAATAGATTTTAATTAGATTCGGGCGGGTCGGGGTCGAACCATTCGGAAATATTAGATATACATGCTTCAGGGATCGGTATCCTTTACCATTCAAAGAACCATTTAGGACCCGTATCACAAAGCGAGGAAGACAATAGGAGACGCATTCATTCTCTAGAATGACTGCCGGCAGTCACCCAGTTAATAAGTGTTAGGGCGCGTTAAGAAGTCATTGGCTATGTCGCCTTCTACAGCATGTACGATCTGCTTGTCAATCCAGCAACATGTGGTGTGTGGCTTCCGCAGACACACGCACACGACTGCAAGGCATACTGGGTGACACAGAGTACACTAATGGTTATGATATAAACAATTTTAACACTCTTAGTAATATGCGCCACGCTGTGAAGCCACACCAAACAAGAATGACAAACACATTTCGGGAGAACATCCTCACAGTAACACAACATAAACGCAACACAACTAATACCCAGAATCCTTTGCATCCATGACAATTCCTGACTATTTTATACACCCCGCGAGCAGCAAACCCCGCCCCCCGTGCATCAGTAAGGTAGGCGGGGTTGGGGGCACGGTGGTGTAAAATATATTCAGGCTGTATCACGGATGCAAAGGATTCTGGGTATTTGTTGTGTTGCGTTTATGTTGTGTTACTGTGAGGATGTTCTCCCGAAATGCGTTTGTCATTCTTGTTTGGTGTGGCTTCACAGTGTGGCGCATATTAGTAAGAATGTAAATTGTTTATATCACAACCATCAGTGTACTCTGCATCACCCAGTATGCCTTGCAGTCTTGTACGTATGATAGCGGAAGCTTCATACAACATGTTGCTGGATTAACAATTGGTTTGTACATGTTGTTGAAGGTGTCAAAGGCAATGGCTTCACAGTACGCCCTTATTCTTGTCATCAGGATGAACACCATTGGATATACGCGAGGACGTTAGCGGCTCCCATTGTCTTCTTTTTTACTCTGTGAAACGGGTTTAAACAGCTCTTTGAGTGGTGAAGGTGGCCGACCTCTGATGTATTTCAACGGGCGGGTGGCGGGCGGTTGCGTTTTCGATAAAATGTAGGTTCGGGTGGACAGTGGGTGGATGACGACTTTGGTGATGCGGTTGCGGATGATATAATTGCCTATCCGCGCATCTCTAGTAGTTACACATTTACTCCAAGCACTAAAAGCAAATCATTGTGATTGAAACAAAGACTCTAAAACATGTTCAACTTCAAGACTTGAAACTGCTTAAGAGACAATTAAAGAACACTTTTTAAACAAAAAATCTGATGTGTAGATTTTCCCTTAAGAAAAAGTCGTAGTATTGTGAAAAAAATAAAATAATGTTATGATATGCAATTCCAGGTATTGGTACAAAAATGATACCACTTTTTTGTACTTTTGTGTGTTTATAAATATGAATTTATCTTAATAATACAGTGGAAATTAATTCATTTATGTTGTGTTTTCTAGTCTGTTCAGTTTTTGCTGAATCTAGTCTTTAGTTGCACCCTAAAAAGTCTTAACACTAAGTATTGTACTTATTACGCAGCAGCTGTTCAATTGTGCCGTGCATCTTAGTTGTAGTTTTCATAAACACATTTGAAGGTGTTTCAAATGTAAAATAGCTAATGCTAATCAATAGCAATGAGGTGGCGACTTGTCCAGGGTGTACTCCGCCTTCCGCCCAAATGCAGCTGAGATAGGCTCCAGCACCCCCTTTGATCCCAAAAGGAACAATGTAGAAAATTGATGGATGGATGGATGGATTATAAATAGCATGTCAATAGCGACGCCAATGTATATTAGCATCAAGCTAGTGCATTTTTGGACAAAACTTTACTTATGTCGGTTGACCTTGACAATTGCAACGTTACTCCGAGGTAGTTAGGTTGAGTCCGCTCTCTGTGCTGCTGCAGTGATCGACAAATGACGAAGTGTTCTTCAAAAAAAAAAAAAACAACTGGGTGTGAGTCGGCACAGGAAAAAAAAAGTACCAGATTCACAGTCACAAATAAATGTGCAAGAAATGGATAGTTTTGCTTGTGTTGATGTGGCGTAAATATGTGTATTAGTTAGTCCCCTTTATCCGGATTCTCACCAAAATGTGACATGTTCTTTGGTCCTTGTGCTAACCTTTTACAAATGTCTATTTTTTTAGCTTTTTCCTACTAAATGTATGTCGTTTTTTTTGTTTTTGTTAGTTTTTTTACAGTTTTTACAATCTCAAGGAGAGGACCTCCTTATTTAGATTTTTTACAATAAACATTTGTAAAATATATAATAATAAAACAATAAATAATGAAAAATAAACAATTATAACAATATATGTGACGTTCCAGTGCTAGCAGTTAAAAAAAAAAAGGAAGTAAGAATTAATTTGTGAGTTTTGGTGTTAAAAAAAAACAAAAAAACAGGTAGGTTTCAGTCAGTGAGTTTATAATTTCCCTTAACTGAAGTGAATTATATTTATATAGCGCTTTTCTCTAGTGACTCAAAGCGCTTTACATAGCAAAATCCAATATTTAAGTTACATTTAAAGCAGTGTGGGTGGCACTGGGAGCAGGTGGGTAAAGTGTCTTGCCCAAGAACACAACAGCAGTGACTAGGATGGTGGAAGTGGAGATCGAACCCGGAACGCTCAAGTTGCTGGCACAGCCACTCTACCAATAGAGGTGTCAAAGTGGTTTTATGTTTGGACCCAGAGGGCCGATTCTAACAGTGAATACTATTAATACATCATGTTTTAATGCAATTTATTAGTAGATTTTTTTCAACTAAGATGTAAAGAAAAATATGGTAAGTTGCAATAATTTCACCTGAAAATGTAGTGTATATTACTGTTAATGGAAAAACTGTAATATTGTTTTTATGGTAAAAAACAACATTACTGTAGAATTTACATTATTATTTTTTTATTAACAGTAAAAAAATAATAATGTAAATTCTACAGTAATGTTGTAATTATTATTTTTTTTACTGTAAATTACAAAAAAATAATTTTACAGTATTTTTTTTTTTTTTTACCAAAAGGCAACAAGTGTATATTTTTGGGTGTATTACTGTAAATGCCAAAATGGCACCACAGTTTATCACAGTAAAAAAAAGTACTGTTTTTTTTCCATTTAGAGAAAAATGCTGTAAATATCCCAGTAAATTTCACAATTTGACCGTGAAATCTATTGCTACTTTGACATTGCACAATTTGCTGTATAACTTGCTTTGAAATCATTATTAGTATGTTTTCGATTTAAAAAATGGTTTGAATGTTTGATCATACATTTTTGCACAATTAGACAATATTTAAGTTAACATCCTTTGCGATGACATGGAGTACATATATTTTTTTTCTCCCAAAATAGAGAGAAATAATACATTTAGTAAGAAAAGTTACAGTACTTTATTGAAGCATATTTCCAGTAGAGATGTCCGATAATGGCTTTTTTGCCGATATCCGATATTCTGATAATGTCCAACTCTTAATTACAGATTCCGATATCAACCGATACCGATATTTACAATTGTGGAATGAACACATTATCATGTTTAATTTTGATGTGATTCCCCGCTGTAACAAGGTTTTCCAAAATAAATCAACTCAAGTTATGGAAAAAAAATGCCAACATGGCACTGCCATATTTATTATTGAAGTCACAAAGTGCATTATTTTTTTTAACATTCCTCAAAACAGCAGCTTGGACTTTGGGAAATGCTCACTCAGGGAGGAGGTAGAGGTGGGGTGTATATTGTAGCATTCCGGAATAGTTAGTGCTGCAAGGGGTTCAGGGTATTTGTTCTGTTGTGTTTATGTTGTGTTACGGTGCGGATGTTCTCCCAAAATGTGTTTGTCATTCTTGTTTGGTGTGGCTTCAAACATATTTGTAACAGTGTTAAAGTTGTTTATATGGCCACCCTCAGTGTGACCAGTATGGCTGTTGACCAAGTATGCGATGCATTCACTTGTGTAGGTAGGTAGGTAGGTATTTATTGTCATTGCAACAAGTACAACAAAACTTTGTTTTTAGCACAAACCTGTTCAAGATTAGACAAACAAACAGTGTACAGGGTTACAGAACAAGAACGCTGATAGGTCGCCACAAGGCGCCACGTAAAAGATGGGAAAAAGGTAAACGCTGGGGAAGGATGAGTAAAAAAAAACAATCCAGAATGGGCTCCTAAGGGGGCCCAGTTCGGAATGCGAAGAAATCTCCATAGCAAAGCACATAAACATATTACAACATACATCTCGAGATATCTAGCAACAGAGGGAAGGTAGTTCAAGGTCATGGTGGTAGGCCGCAGCTCTCAGGCGCTGACCATCCATTAATCACCCCTACGGGATTAGCGTCGAGGAAGTTGGATTGGGGGACAGGAGGGTGTATGTGTGGCATATATTTTTTTTTGTGGATGTGTGTGTCTGTGTGTATAAGCCCATAGTGCAGGGGTCGGGAACCTTTTTGGATGAGAGAGCCAAAAAGCCAAATATTTTAAAATGTATTTCCGTAAGAGCCATATAATATTTTTTCAACACTGAACACAACTAAACACGTGCATTATTAAGTAAGACCAACATTTCTAGAGTATAATAGGTCTTTTATTCTTTGTAATAACATTGTTATTCTGAAGCTAACTGTGGAGGGGGTGTGGCCTGTGGGCCTGCAGTGAACTGGGGTGTGCCAGGACCGGCCTCTAAATCAGCGACATGTGCATAGATGGCCCACCTGGGCCTTGTTATCTAATCACCTGTCGCTCTGTTATAAGTAGCAGCCAGGAGGAGAGACGGGGTTGGAGCTGGAGCCAGAGCACGAGCGAAAACGAAAGAGAATAATACAATTGCTGGAAAGCAACTGAGGGACTTATTGAAAAATAAAACAATAATGTAACCCTGAAACAGGCTCTCATGTCGGTGCTTGGTGGTCTGAAGAACCCCCAGGAGGGCAAGCCCCACACTAACCAATAACAAATAAAATACTTCTTACCATTAATGCTACTTCTTGAACAGGTGCGATAGAAACGGATGGAGGGATTAAAAATGCATGAGAATGTTTTACATTTTGAACATTATTTTTAACACTGTGATTACAAGTGGAATTATTCATTACTTATCGTGTTAAGCAATGCCAGCTCAGATGCAGTCATCAAAAGAGCCACATCTGGCTCTTTTCCCTACCCCTGCCATAGTGTGTCTCTGTTCCGCGGCCTTGATGTATTTGCCGTCGCTAGTCCAAAGTTCACAACAGGTGTGTGTCCATGAGAGACAAAAAAGCTGCATATATCAAGTGATTGGGCCGGCACACAAAGGCAGTGCCTTTAAGGTTTATTGGCGCTCGGTACTTCTCCCTAAGTCCGTGTACACAGCGGCGTTTTAAAAAGGCATACATTTATTTTTTTTTTAAATCGATATCGATAATTTCCTAAATTACATTTTAAAGCATTTATCTGCCAATAATATCGTCAGGCCGATATTATCGAATAACTCTAATTTCCAGGCCAAATAAAATGAAGTGGGGCTTGAGTTTGACACCTGTGCCTTAAGGTCCTTCTGAAATGAGATTTTGTTATTTAAACGAGGATAGCAGGTCCATTCTATGTGTCATACATGATCATTTCGCGATATTGCCATATTTTTGCTGAAAGGATGGAGTAGAGAACATCGACGATAAAGTTCGCAACTTTTGGTCGCTAATAAACTAGCCTTGCCTTTACCGGAAGTAGCAGACGATGTGCGCGTGACGTCACGGGTTGTAGGGCTCCTCACATCCTCACATTGTTTACAATCATAGCCAGCAGTAGCTACAGCTATTCGGACCGAGAAAGCGACAATTTCCCCATTACTTTCAGCGAGGATGAAAGATTCGTGGATGAGGACGTTTAGAGTGAAGTACTAGAAAAAAAAGAAAAGGCGACGGCTCCAGGCGGCGTTTCAGATGTAATTAGACATATTTACTAGGATAATTCTGGAAGATCCCTTATCTGCTTATTGTTTTAATAGTGTTTTGGTGAGATTGTAAAGTCATACCTGAAAGTCAGATGGCTGCGGTGAACGCCAGTGTCTCTGAGAGAAGCCGAGGAGCCAAGATCACAGCTGCCTTTTTGAGCTGCAGGAGGAGGTCCCATAATCCACTGAAGTCTCCGGTAAGAGACGACTTAATATCACAATTTTCCTATCCAAAAACTTGCTGGTTGACGTAGAGAAACATGTTCGCATGACCGCTCTGTGTTAAAGCTTCACAACAAACAAAGAAACACCGGCTGTGTTTCGGTGCTAAAGGCAGCTGCAACCCACCGCTTTCCACCAACAACATTCTTCTTTGACGTCTCCATTATTAATTGAACAAATTGCAAAAGATTCAGCAACACAGATGTCAAAATCACTGTGTAATTATGCGATGAAAAGAGACTACTTTCAGCCGTGTGTGGTGCTGGGCTAATATGTCCGCTACAACCCGAGACGCCACGCGCACGCGTCGTCATACGCGTCGTCATTCCGCGACGTTTTCAACAAGAAACTCCACGGGAAATTTAAAATTGTAATTTAGTAAACTAAAAAGGCTGTATTGGCATGTGTTGCAATGTTAGTATTTCATCATTGATATATAAACTATCAGACTGCGTGGTCGGTAGTAGTGGGTCTTTAAGGTCTCTAAGTGACAAGAAGATAACCGCCGTTATCCCCTTCGCTATTTTGTCACCACGCATCTCGGGGGTCCCGCCGGTGGTCATCTATCCCTTGCACAAGTAGTCTGAGGGACCTCAGCGGGGTCGTGGAGCTGCTGGCTTTTATCAAATGACAAGATAAGTCGCCCTCATCCTATTAGAGGCCAAAGCAGCTAACGTGTAAATGCGCAGTGTCAGCTTACTGAGGGCGCTCGTGGACGGACAGACGGACGGACCAGGAGAGTGAGGCAGCCAAGGTGGTTTCATTCTCCTTCTGCTGTACCTCAGGAAGAAATGTTGCCATCCCGTGTTGATGTTAGATATCGCTTTGAGATGTGGGATTGCATGTCAAATCTGCGCCGATACGAGCAGCCTGTTTGCTTGCGAGAAAGGTAAACATGCAAGCTTACAGGCTACCAGGAGCTGGCAGCTACACAACAGTTAAGCAGACGATAGCACAACAGGCTAAACGTACCTAATACAAACCTCGTTTCCATATGAGTTGGGAAATTTTGTTAGATGTAAATATAAACAGAATACAATGATTTGCAAATCCTTTTCAACTCATATTCAATTAAATGCACTACAAAGACAAGATATTTGATGTTCAAACTCATAAACTTTATTTTTTTTTTGCAAATAATAATTAACTTAGGGTTTCATGGCTGCAACACGTGCCAAAGTAGTTGGGAAAGGGCATGTTCACCACTGTGTTACATCACCTTTTCTTTTAACACTCAATAAACGTTTGGGAACTGAGGAAACTAATTGTTGAAGCTTTGAATGTGGAATTCTTTCCCATTCTTGTTTTATGTAGAGCTTCAGTCGTTCAACAGTCCGGGGTCTCCGCTGTCGTATTTTACGCTTCATAATGCGCCACAAATTTTCGATAGGAGACATGTCTGGACTGCAGGCGGGCCAGGAAAGTACCCGCACTCTTTTACTACGAAGCCACGCTGTTGTAACACGTGGCTTGGCATTGTTGGCTGAAATAAGCAGGGGCGTCCATGATAGCATTGCTTGGATGACAACATATGCTGCTCCAGAACCTGTATGGACCATTCAGCATTAATGGTGCCTTTACAGATGTGTAAGTTACCAATGCCTTGGGCACTAATACACCCCCATACCATCACAGATGCTAGCTTTCGAACTTTGCGCCTATAACAATCCGGATGGTTATTTTCCTCTTTGTTTCCGAGGACATCACGTCCACAGTTTCCAAATATAATTTGAAATGTGGACTCGTCAGACCACAAAACACTTTTCCACTTTCAGTCAGTCCATCTTTGATGAGCTCAGGCCCAGCCAAGCCAGCTGTGTTTCTGGGTGTTGTTGATAAATGGGTTTGGCTTTGCATAGTAGAGTTTTAACTTGCACTTACAGAGGAAGCGACCAACTGTAGTTACTGACAGTGGTTTTATGAAGTGTTCCTGAGCCCATTTGGTGATATCCTTTACACACTGGTGTCGGTTTTTGATGCAGTACCGCCTGAGGGATCAAAGGTCCGTAATATCATCGCTTACGTGCAGTGATTTCTCCAGATTCTCTAAACCTTGTGATGATTACACTGACTGTAGATGGTAAAATCCCTAAATTCCTTGCAATAGCTCGTTGAGAAATGTTGTTCTAAAACTGTTCGACAATTTGCTTACAAATTGGTGACCCTCGTCCCATCCTTTCTTGTGAAAGACTGAGCATTGAAGCTGCTTTTATATCCAATCATGGTATTCACCTGTTCCCAATTAGCCTGCACACCTGTGGGATGTTCCAAATAAGTGTTTGATGAGTATTCCTCAACTTTATCAGTATTTATTGCCACCTTTCCCAACTTTTTTGTCACGTGTTGTTGGCATCGAATTCTAAAGTTAATGATTATTTGCAAACAATATAATGTTTATCAGTTTGAACATCAAATATGTTATCTTTGTAGCATATTCAACTGAATATGGGTTGAATATGATTTTCAAATCATTGTATTCCGTTTATATTTACATCTAACACAATTTCCCAACTCAAATGGAAACGGGGTTTGTAACAATTGAACAGTGTAAAGGAGCACATTTGTCAATATAAACAAATAGTTGTATATTATTTACACATACAAAGTGTAAATAAAGTTTCCAAGGCCAAAGCGTATTAAAAAGTATCCAGTAACAAACGTGTCCGCATTATTCAACTATTGTGCCCACAAGGTGTCGTGGAAAAACAATTAGGACAGCCAGAGTCCATTCCATCCATCCATTTCTACCGCTTAATTCTATTCCAGATTTTATTTTTAGTCTTTTTGACTAACTTCACTGTAAAATTGCAGGGTTTTTTTTTCTCTACAGTAAATTAAAAACTAATGCAAATTCTACAGTGGCCTAGTGGTTAGAGTGGCCGCCCTGAGTTCAAACCCCGGCCGAGTAGTACCAAAGACTATAAAAATGGGAGCCGTTACATCCCTGGTTGGCACTCAGCATCAAGGCTTGGAATTGGGGGTTAAATCACCAAAAATGATTCCCGGTCGCAGCCACCCCCTGCTGCTCACTGCTCCCCTCACCTCCTAGGAGGTGAACAAGGGTGATGGGTCAAATGCAGAGGACAAATTTCACCACACCTCGTGTGTGTCATGATCCGCTACTTGGATCATGGCACATTCTGGTTTTGTTCTGTTATTTTGTCTTCCTTAGTTCCTGGTGGCACTTCTTGTTTTGTTCTGTTGTCATTAATACGTATTAGTGTCACCTGCCTTGTGTTTTTGACCCGCACCTGCCTCCTAATTTCCGTCCCTATTTAAGCCTGCCCTTTTTTGTCATTCGTCCTCGCTGTCTAATTTGCTGTCCAATGCAACAGGTGACGTCGCTATCCCCGCTTGTGTTTGCTTCCACGCTATTCCTGTGTTTGTTTACCTAGCTCACATGCTAGCGCTTTCAGTTATTCCTAGCTCCCACGCTAGTTCTGTCGGTTTTGTCTCTAGGGCCTTTGTGCAAGTGTTTTCTGTTCCTAGTCTGTTTTATAATATAAATAAATCATCGTTTCTTACCTTCCCACTGTGTCCATTCCGCCTGCATCAACGAGAGAACACAACCGCATAGCCACAATGCCAGATAAGCGTCACAGTGTGTGTGTGACTATCAGTGGTACTTTAACTTTAACTTAGCTTCACTTGATCAAACCTTTTCTAACATCCCATAATACAAAATGATAATAACGATATGTGTGATTCCTGCTGATATCATATCAGACCAATATCGGTCATTACTCCAGGCTTCAATATCCGTTAGATGGGGACAACCCTGATGATAATAATGTTACGTTCCAGTGTAGCATATTTTGGAACATGTCAAGGTAGTGCTGGTCGTGACCACAGGATGCAGAGATGGCAGGCAAAGTGAAGATCAATATTTTATTTCTGAAATTATCCATCCATCCATTTTATGCCGCTTATTCCCTTTTGGGGTTGCGGGGGGCGCTGGTGCATATCTCAGCTACAATCGTGCAGAAGGCGGTGTACAACCTGGACAAGTCGCCACCTCATCGCAGGGCTTTTATGAAATTGATTATTATTTAAAGGCCTACTGAAACCCACTACTAGCGACCACGCAGTCTGATAGTTTATATATCAATGATGAAATATTAACATTGCAACACATGCCAATACGGACTGTTTAGTTTACTAAATTACAATTTTAAATTTCCCGTGAGTTTCTTGTTGAAAACGTCGCGGAATGATGACGCGTGCGCGTGACGTCACGGACTGTCAGGAAATATTAGCGCTGCACCACTAGCGGCTAAAAGTCGTCTGTTTTAATCGCATAATTACACAGTAATTTGGACATCTGTGTTGCTGAATCTTCTGCAATTTGTTCATTTAATAATGGAGACTATAAAGAATAATGCTGTTGGTGGAAAGCGGTGGATTGCAGCTGTCTTTAGCATCGTGAAACAGCCGGTGTTTCTTAGTTTGTTTTGAAGCAGAGCGGTCAAGCGAACATGTTTTCTCTACGTCAACCAGCATGTTTTTGGGTGGGGAAATTGTGATTATATATCTTACCGGAGACATCATTGGATTATTCGTCGTTCTGCAGCAGCTGTCAAAAAAGGCAGCTCTCTGAGACACTGCGTGTTCACCGCAGCCATCCGACCTCGATGTATGTCTTTACAATCTCACTGAAACACTATTAAAACAATAAGCAGATAAGGGATCTTCCAGAATTATCCTAGTAAATGTGTCTAATTACATCTGAAACGCTCACACTGCCGCCGCCCGTAGCCGTCACATTTTTTTTTTTCTCTATTCCTTCACTATCAATATCTTAATTCACAAATCTTTCATCCTCGCTCAAATTAATGCGGAAATTGTCGCTTTCTCTGTCCGAATTGCTCTTACTGCTGGTGGCTCCCATTATAAACAATGTGAGGACGTGAGGATCCCTACAACTCATGACATCACGCACACATCGTCTGCTACTTCCGGTACAGGCAAGGCTTTTTTATTAGCGACCAAAAGTTGCAAACTTTATCGTCGATGTTCTCTACTAAATCCTTTCAGCAAAAATATGGCAATATAGCGAAATGATCAAGTATGACACATAGAATGGACCTGCTATCCCCGTTTAAATAAGAAAATCTCATTTCAGTAGGCCTTATTATGGCGTAATAATAAAGTTTTTTTTTTTTTTGTATTTTTAACGACAAAGATGTAGGAAATGTTCCTTTCTTTATCTTTAGAAATGTTGGAGGTCACAGGAAATCTCTTTAGTGTCATGGCTGATTTCTAGGACACTAAGCTGGCACCAGCCTCAGACTCTGTGGCCGCCCCTTCTCGAGTTTAACACGCACGCACGCACACACACACACACACACACACACACACACACACACACACACACACACACACACACACACACACACACACACACACACACACGAACACAAGCACACCGACACAAGCACACTAATTTGTGTATTTGTTACCATCTTGAGACCTCCGAAAAATGCCCACCTCTAGTATTGTAACCCTCCATCCATCCATTTTCTACCGCTTATTCCCTTTTGGGGTTGCGGGGGGCGCTGGCGCCTATCTCAGCTACAATCGGGCGGAAGGCGGGGTACACCCTGGACAAGTTAGTATTGTAACAAAAGGCGTAATTTTACTAAGTGCAAGTCCAAATTTTATAAGAAAAAACTGCAATATTATGATAAAAGTTGGAATTTTACTCAATAACAGTCGCAAATTTACAAGAAAAGCTTAACATTTTGCCAATTTTATGAAAAGAGCCGCAATTTTACTCGACAAAAGTCACATTTTTATAAGAAAACTAACATTCTGGCAATATTATAATAACAATCGGAATTTTACTTGGCAAAATTATGACAAAAGTCATAATTTTACCCAAAAAATGACAACAAATTTGGCAATATTCTGATAAAAGTCTGAATTTAATATCACAAATGTCACCACTTTGCATTAAAAAGTCATAATTTTACATAAAAAAGTAATCATTTTACGAGGAAATATTGCAATATTACAGACACAGAAACACAAAATATGAAAATTTGTTCCCAATTTTATGAGAAAAAAGTTGACACATTGTGTGAAAAAGACTGATTGCAGTATTTTTTAAATTGTTTTGTCTCTAATTGTTTTTTTTTTTTTTCATTATTTACTTCAAATTAATACAGTCTCTCTCTCTCTCTCTATTTATTTTAAATAAATAAGTAAATGGGTTGTACTTGTATAGCGCTTTTCTACCTTCAAGGTACTCAAAGCGCTTAGACACTACTTCCACATTCACCCATTCACACACACATTCACACACTGATGGAGGGAGCTGCCATGCAAGGCGCTAACCGGCACCCATCAGGAGCAAGGGTGAAGTGTCTTGCTCAGGACACAACTTAGTATGGTAATTGATTGCTACTGTATTCACGCCACTAACAATGAGCACATGGCTAATTAATATGGTAATTTATTCACGTGTAGATCGAGACTTCGTTATTATTATTTTAATTAATGTTGGCCAAAGGGGGCACGTTTCAATTTCTTGCACACACTTGTTATTTCATATGTTGACCAGAGTGGAGCACTTTTAAAAGTCAGTCAATGTGAAATATCCCTCCTTTTTTTGGGACCACCGTCATTTTTGATGGATTTCACCACCAAATGAGACATTCTCTTAGATGCAATGTTATTGGGACCATGGTTTATGTCATCACTTGTTCACACCTCCTCATATGGAAGATACCTTTCATAGCTCGGTTGCTAGAGTGGCCGTGCCAGCCACTTGAGGGTTGCAGGTTCGATTCCCGCTTCCGCCATCCTAGTCACTGCCGTTGTGTCCTTGGGCAAGACACTTTACCCACCTGCTCCCAGTGCCACCCACACTGCTTTAAATGTAACTTTGATATTGGGTTTCACGATGTAAAGCGCTTTGAGTCACTAGAGAAAAGCGCTATATAAATATAATTCACTTCACTTTCCTTCTTCATGTCTCAAGAAGGGTAGAAATACAAGAACACACACACATTCTTGTATTTGTTGCCTTCTTGGGCCCTCCGAAAAGTGCCTACCTTTAGTATTATGATAAAAGTCGGAATTTTAATAAGTAAAACGTAGTAAAAAAAAAAAAGTTTTGAAATTGAAAGGAGTACTTTTAGTGAGAGTGATCCAGTATTTGCCACGGAGACTCCTCCTACTCCTCTCTCTCCTTCTAGGGGACACCTTGCAATCTCACACACAAACACACACACACACACACACACACACACACACACCGACATGCCGTTACAGACCAAATCAGTATGCAATCGCCTGTGGGAGAAATGCGTGCACTGATCCTATGGCATTAAATAACAGCTTATTAATTGATTTTATTATTTGTTAATTGTATTTGTTTGATTTATCATTTCTTTGTTTTGTCTTTTTTTTGTATTATTCATTTTTTTAAACAATATCTGCCGACCGCTGCAACAGCACAGTTGTTGTAGTGATGAGAAGATGACAAACAACAGTAGACATAGCAACATTTTATTCAAATTAATGCACTTTTTTTTTTTTATCTGTGTCCAAATGGCTCTTTTCTCACTCTAAAAGAACTACTTTGATACATTTGTTGTTTTATAAGAAGGCTGTGAAAATATTGTTTACATTTCCAAGGACAAAGATTTTACTTAAATAAATCCATCCATCTATTTTATCTTATTTTTTTAAATTAAATGACACTATACAGATTGGCGGTGTCCAAACTTTTTTTTAACTAAAAACATGTACGCGACCTAAACAATGACAATATTTTAGCAGAGGTTTGGTTCTTCCAGCAAGTCTGTTTACACGGGCTCATGTCCACTTGAAACTCTAGATCAGTGGTCACCAACCTTTTTGAAACCAAGAGCTACTTTTTGGACACTGATTAATGCGAAGGGCTACCAGTTTGATACACACTTAAATAAATTGCCAGAAATAGCCAATTTGCTCAATTTGCCTTTAACTCTATGTTATTATTAATAATTAATGATATTTATCTTTGTGGAAACACTGATCATCTTAATGATTTCTCACAATAAATAAGGTATAGAAACAGATAAATATCAACAACAAAAAAAGGGTATTTCTGTCTGTCATTACGTCAGACATTTTTTTTCCTTCTACGGAAGGTTTTTTGTAGAGAATAAATTATTGAAAAAAAAACACTTAATTGAACGGTTTGAAAGAGGAGAAAACAGGAAAAGAAGGAAAATTACATTTTGAAACAGTTTATCTTCAATTTCGACTCTTTAAAATTCGAAATTCAACCGAAAAAAAGAAGAGAAAAACTAGCTAATTCGAATCTTTTAGAAAAAAATTTAAAAATAATTTATGGAACATCGTTAGTAGTTTTTCCTGATTAAGATTAATTTTCGAATTTTGATGACATGTTTTAAATAGGTTAAAATCCAATCTGCACTTTGTTAGAATATATAACAAATTGGACCAAGCTATGTTTCTAACAAAGACAAATCATTATTTCTTCTAGATTTTCCAGAACAAAAATCTTAAAAGAAATTCAAAAGACTTCGAATTAAGATTTAAATTTGATTCTACAGATTTTTTAGATTTGCCAGAACAATTTTTTATTTTATTCGAATAAAAATAAGTTGGAAGAAATATTTCACAAATATTCTTTGTTGAAAAAAATAGAAGCTAAATTGAAGAATTAAAATGTATTTATCATTCTTTACATAAAAAAAAATATATATTTACTTGAACATTGATTTAAATTGTCAGGAAAAAAGAGGAAGGAATTTAAAAGGTAAAAAGGTATATGTGTTTAAAAATCCTAAAATAATTTTTAAGGTTGTATTTTTCCTCTAAAATTGCCTTTCTGAAAGTTCTAAGAAGCAAAGTAAAAAAAAAAAAAAAAGAATTTATTTAAACAAGTGAAGACCAAGTCTTTAAAATATTTTCTTGGATTTTCAAATTCTATTTGAGTTTTGTTTCTCTTAGAATTAAAAATGTCGAGCAAAGCGAGACCAGCTTGATAGTAAATAAATACAATTTAAAAAATAGAGGCAGCTCACTGGTAAGTGCTGCTATTTGAGCTATTTTTAGAACAGGCCAGCGGGCGACTCATCTGGTCCTTACGGGCGACCTAACGCCCGCGGGCACCGCGTTGGTGACCCCTCCACTAGATAGTTCAAGCTTTATTTTGAAATCATTTTGACGATTATGGCTCAGAGTTTATGAAAACCTTGAATTAAAAATCCTACAAAATTGGAGGTTTTCAAAAAATGTAAGCCATGATCATCAAAATGATATCCAAAAAAAAAAAGTTTTGACATTCCTTATTTTGCACGTCAATTTATATCAAATATTCATTCTACGTTTGAAATTGAATTGCTGACATTAACTTTTGCACAATATTCACTTTTTGTGACTTTCACCTGTGTATTTAAAGACCAAGCTAAGTGTTTTTGATTATTATTATTAGCATTTCAGCCTGTTATTGTCATATTGTGAGTGTACATAAAGTTGTTTTTTAAAAAAAAAGAGGGGTTATTTAAATATATATTTTTATATATGTTTTAATTTGGTAAAAAGGCTGTAAAAGAAGTATATGTATGTATTTAAACACACAGCTATTTGTTATTAGGTACTTTTATAAGAGTTTCAGCCTGCTCTCTTTATATCCAATTAAATGACATGCATCATATAAACCGAGGGTGCCCAAACTTTTATTTTGAAAAATAATAAGAGAGGGGCTACTTTGGTATATTTTTTATATATTTTTAAAATTTTGTAAGAAGGCTGTAAAAAGATCATTTGTAAATTAGCAAAGACAAAACATTGTCTTATTGTTATTAGCAAGGACAAACAGACTATTATTGTCAAATTGCGAGTGTAAATAAAGTTGTTTTGAAAAAATTAAATAAAAATGAGGGGCTATTTAAATATTTATTTAATTTGGTAAAAAAGGCTGTAAAAGAAGTGTATGTATGTATTTAAACACACAGCTATTTGTTATCGGGTACTATTATAAGGATTTCAGCCTGCTCGCTTTTATCTTACATTCAATCAATCAATCAATGTTTACTTATATAGCCCTAAATCACTAGTGTCTCAAAGGGCTGCACAAACCACTACGACATCCTCGGTAGGCCCACATTAAATGACATGCATCATATAAACTGAGGAACATTGTTTACAATCATGGCCACCTGTAGCCAGAGCGATTCGGACAGAGAAAGCGACGATTTCCCTATTAATTTGAGCGAGGATGAAAGAATCGACCGTCAGTGTCTCTGAGGGAAGCCACGTTTCTTGACGAGGCGAAGCAAAGGCCGCCGGTCGGGCCGGGCTGAGCTTTTTTCCCCCCCTCCTCCACGGTGGAAGCATCCCACGTTCGCGGGCGGCCGGTCGGAGGAAGCAAGAGAGTCCGCAGCTGCCTCTTTGACAGGTGCACGAGGAACAACGCAAGCTCCGCTCATGTCTACGGTAACAGCCGACTTATTACCACCATTTTCTCACCGAAACCTGCCGGTTGACATGTGGTGGAGAACCATGTTCGCTTGACCGCTCTGTTCCATAGTAAAGCTTCACCTTCGGGAATGTAAACAAAGAAACACTGGCTGTGTTTGTGTTGCTACAGCCGGCCGCAATACACCGCTTCCCACCTACATCTTTCTTCTTTGACGTCTCCATTATTAATTGAACAAATTGCAACAGATTCAGCAACACAGATGTCCAGAATACTGTGTAATTATGCAGTTAAAGCAGACGACTTATAGCTGGGATCGGGCTGGAACAAAATGCCCGCTACAATCCGTGACATCACACGCACGCGTCATCATACCGCGACATTTTCAACAGGATACTTCGCGCGAAATTTAAAATTGTAATTTAGTAAACTAAAAAGGCCGTATTGGCATGTGTTGCAATGTTAATATTTCATCATTGATATATAAACTATCAGACTGCGTGGTCGCTAGTAGTGGCTTTCAGTAGGCCTTTAAGAAATATAATAGACAAAGTGGGGCGGTATAGCTCGGTTGGTAGAGTGGCCGTACCGGCAACTTGGGGGTTGCAGGTTCGATTCCCACTTCCGCCATCCTAGTCACTGCCGTTGTGTCCTTGGGCAAGATACTTTACCCACCTGCTCCCAGTGCCACCCACACTGGTTTAAATGTAACTTAGATATTGGGTTTCACTATGTAAAGCGCTTTGAGTCACTAGAGAAAAGCGCTATATAAATATAATTTACTACTACTACTTACAAAACATGTTTGTAGCACAAACACATGGAACACGTTTGGGTCAACTTCACACAGGTATTTCTCCAAAGTGAGCACAAATGTCTCCCGGGCCGCACTTTGGACACCATTAAAGTGCAAGTGTATATGAGCAGTTGTACATTTATACACACTTCCATAAGTGTAGATGAGTAGTTGTACATTCATACACACTTCCATAAGTGTAGATGAGTAGTTGTACATTCATACACACTTCCATAAGTGTAGATAAGTAGTTGTACATTCATACACACTTCCATAAGTGTAGATGAGTAGTTGTACATTCATACACACTTCCATAAGTGTAGATGAGTAGTTGTACATTTATACACACTTCCATAAGTGTATATGAGTAGTTGTACATTTATACACACTTCCATAAGT
>NC_084632.1:7748286-7900786 GCF_033978795.1 Nerophis ophidion
CACTATGGACTGGACTCTCACACTATTATGTTAGATCCACTATGGACTGGACTCTCACACTATTATGTTAGATCCACTATGGACTGGACTCTCACACTATTATGTTAGATCCACTATGGACTGGACTTTCACACTATTATGAAAGATCCACTATGGACTGGACTCACTATTATATTAGATCCACTGTGGACTGGACCCTCTCACTATTATGTTAGATCCACTATGTACTGGTATTTTATGCTTCATAATGCGCCACACATTTTTAATCGGAGACCGGTCTGGACTACAGGCAGGCTAGTCTGGTACCTGCACTCTTCTAGTATGAAGCTATGTTGTTTTAACATGTTCAGAATGTGGCTCGGTGAAATAAGCAGGGGCGGCCATGAAAAAGAAGTTGCTCCAAAACCTGTATGTACCTTTCAGCGGTATAGCTCGGTGGGTAGAGCGGCCGTGTCAGCAACTTGAGGGTTGCAGGTTCGATCCCCGCTTCCGCCATCCTAGTCACTGCCGTTGTGTCCTTGGGCAAGACACTTTACCCACCTGCTCCCAGTGCCACCCACACTGGTTTAAATGTAAAAATTATATATTGGGTTTCACTATGTAAAGGGCTTTGAATCACTAGAGAAAAAGCACTATATAAATATAATTCACTTCACTAATTCACATTAATGGTGCCTTCACAGATGTGTAAATTAGCCATGCCTTGGGCTTAATACACCCCCATTCCATCACAGATACTGGTTTTTGAACTTTTCCCCCCAACACAGCTCCCTCTGCTGGTTGCGGTGTGTCACTGCTCCACTTCTCCCTCATGCTCGCAGACCACTAGTACACAAAAAAACATACTTGCCAACCCTCTTGGTTTTTCCGGGAGAGTCTCGAAACTCAGCGCCTCTCCCGAAAACCTCCCGGAAGAAATTTTCTACCGAAAATCTCCCGAAATTCAGCCGGAGCTGGAGGCCACGCCCTCTCCAGCTCCATGCGGACATGAGTGGGGACAGCCTGTTTTCACGTCCGCTTTCCTGCCCAATCACGTTACAACACCTACGGATTTTAATAAAAAAAACTGCACACGCAAGGAGACGAAGCAGAAGAACGAGGAAGTTACAGCCATGGCGACCCCGTCTGTAGTAGAGTGATTCTATGTTGTCTGTCGCCATCTCCTGGTGAATGTTGGCTATAGCGTTATGGGGTTGCTTTTTGAATGGCCAACGATTTACGTGGTGTTGCGCACCTGACAAGTGAGGGAGTCTGTTCTGATTCCTGAAGCCCACGTATTTCATAGGTGCTGTGTAAAATTCGACTATTTATTTTATATAGCTAGAATTAATTGAAAGTCAAGTATTTCATACATATATTTATATATACAGTGGGGCAAAAAAGTATTCAGTCAGTCACCGATTGTGCAAGTTCTCCCACTTAAAATGATGACTGAGGTCTGTAATTTTCATCATAGGTACACTTCAACTGTGAGAGACAGTTGTAGGAATTTTAAAGAATTTATTTGTAAATGATGTTGGAAAATAAGTATTTGGTCAACCATTCAAAGCTCTCACTGATGGAAGGAGGTTTTGGCTCAAAATCTCACGATACATGGCCCCATTCATTCTTTCCTTAACACGGATCAATCGTCCTGTCCCCCTAGCAGAAAAACAGCCCCAAAGCATGATGTTTCCACCCCCATGCTTGTCAGTAGGTATGGTGTTCTTGGGATGCAACTCGGTATTCTTCTTCCTCCAAACACAACGAATTGAGTTTATACCAAAAAGTTCTATTTTGGTTTCATCTGACCACATGACATTCTCCCGATCCTCTGCTGTATCATCCATGTATCCATTTTGGTATAAACTCAACTCGTCGTGTTTGGAGGAAGAAGAATACTGCGTTACAGTATGTGTGGTGTTGTTGGGATGAAACTCAGTATTCTTCCTCCAAACACGACGAGTTGAGTTTATACCAAAATGGATACATGGATGATACAGCAGAGGATTGGGAGAATGTCATGTGGTCAGATGAAACTAAAATAGAACTTTTCGGTATAAACTCAACTGGTCGTGTTTGGAGGAAGAAGAACACTGAGTTGCATCCCAAGAACACCACACCTACTGTGAAGCATGGGGGTGGAAACATCATGCTTTGGGGCTGTTTTTCTGCTAAGGGGACAGGACGATTGATCCGTGTTAAGGAAAGAATGAATGGGGCCATGTATCGTGAGATTTTGAGCCAGAACCTCCTTCCATCAGTGAGAGCTTTGAATGGTTGACCAAATACTTATTTTCCACTATAATTTACAAATAAATTCTTTAAAATTCCTACAATGTGAATTCCGTGATTTTTTTTCCACATTCTGTCTCTCACAGTTGAAGTGTACCTATGATGAAAATTACAGACCTCTGTCATCATTTTAAGTGGGAGAACTTGCACAATCGGTGGCTGACTAAATACTTTTTTGCCCCACTGTATATGAAATATATATGAAATACTGGAGTTGGTGAATTGGATGTAAATATACTCCTCCCCTCTCAACCACGCCCCCCACCTCCCGAAATCGGAGGTCTCAAGGTTGGCAAGTATGCAAAAAAAAGACAACAACAAAAAAGTTTGGAACACCTTTTTACAAAGTTCTGTGGGAATGTAGATTTTGCAGGATCCTGCGAGCTGAAAGAATCAAACCCTCTGACCTAAAAATGCACCTTCCAAAAGCTGGAAAAAAAAAAAAAAAAAAGCGGCGATGACATCACTTCTTTGTTTGTAACCGTCCCATGAAGTCCACTTCCCCTTCGATGAGCAACTTTTCTCAGTTGTCTGCCCCCGCCTGCCCGTCCGCCCCCCGGCGTCAAACAGTTGAGCGCGGTGGCTGTGATGGGCTGACAGCACAAGAGCTGGTCACTGAACCACACCCGACCTCGGCCTTTTGTCCCAGACCGGCCTTTTGTCACGGACGCTTAATGAGACCGCGGTAAAGCAACCTCCGAGTCCCACATTGTCGCCAGCTCGCCACTTGAAAGGGCGCCGCGACGCCGCCTATACGCGCCGCCGAGGCGTCTCCTTGGCGGACGCCGAGCTGGCCGCCACATGGCAAACAGTGATGTCATACGGGGTCGATTCAACAGGTTCAGATATCTCTCCGGGCGGGACCTGCAGTGACTGTCGGCGTCCTTCGGAGGTCGCCGTCTTGTCTTGTCAACGTGAACTAAACTCCGCCTTCTTACGCCCGCTTGCGTAACCGCTACGTTAAAAAAAACGCTCCAACAAAAGTTAAGTAAAGTTCCACTTTTCAAAAAAAATGCGCTAGCTCGCTGCTAATATACATTGTCTCCGCTATTGACAGGCTACGCGTTAGCTTGAGCGATTTTACATGGCATCACAACGAAAACGACAACTGAGATGCACGTCAACAATCAAACAGCTGGTGCGCAATAAGAACAATACTTACAGTATCGACACTTTTTAGGGCGCAACAAAACCAAGCCAACAAGTTTATACCAAAAAGTTCTATTTTGGTTTCATCTGACCACATGACGTTCTCCCAATCCTCTGCTGTATCATCCATGTATCCATTTTGGTATAAACTCAACTTGTTGTGTTTAGAGGAAGAAGAATACTGAGTTGCATCCCAAGAACACCATACCTACTGTGAAGCATGGGGGTGGAAACATCATGCTTTGGGGCTGTTTTTCTGCTAAGGGGACAGGACGATTGATCCGTGTTAAGGAAAGAATGAATGGGGCCATGTATCGTGAGATTTTGAGCCAAAACCTCCTTCCGTCAGTGAGAGCTTTGAATGGTTGACCAAATACTTATTTTCCACCATAATTTACAAATAAATTCTTTAAAACTCCTACAATGAGAAATCCTGGATTTTTTTCCCCACATTCTGTCTCTCACAGTTGAAGTGTACCTATGATGAAAATTACAGACCTCTGTCATCATTTTAAGTGGGAGAACTTGCACAATCGCTGGCTGACTAAATACTTTCTCGCACCACTGTATATATAAATATATGTAAACAAAATAGTCGGGCTATGAGTCTTTGGGCACCACATGATTCGATTTGATTCAGAATCGATTCAAAAGAATTCACAATTCAAAATCAATACTTTTTATTAACTTAAATATGTATATTATTTTTAAATGTATATATGTACTTTTTAATGTGTATATACAATTTTGTGCAAGTAAAAAAAAAATTCACAAGCAAAAAAATATAAATTTTCTTCACATAAAAGCGATTCGCAGTATGAAAACAATTTTCTGCAAGTAAATAAAATAACGATTTTCAACCAAAAAAAACACTTTTTCTTCACATATCAACAATTCGCAATATGAAAACAATTTTCTTCGATTGCTAAAAACGATTAAATCAAGTACCTGAAATGGTGAAGCATCACAGTTGTAACTTAACACCTAGAGAAGCACACCTTTATCCAGATCCTCACTAAACTGTGTGTTTACTCTCTTGTGTTCACGTTGAAAGCACAAACTAACTAAGTAACTACTAGTTAGTGTGCTACTTTTTGCTGCATTTAGACTTCCTAAATGTCTTTTCATGTCTTTACTTGCATGTAGTTTACTTTTCAGTCTGCTGGCAATGAGTGCGCTCGCTAAAGAAGACGATCACGTGACAGGCCGCCTTCCGGGCCACATTAAGCACAAGTCAGGACATTATTTCAACCGCTCTTCTTTTGGAGCCAGTTTTACCTCCAGGAGAAGATAAAGAGTGGAAACAAGTTGAACAAATCCGATTAGGAGTGTTTACGAGCCTCATTGAGGTTAAGGGGATTGACAGCTTCACTCATCTACAGTAGCCTAATGATGCATGAGTGCCCTACAGTAGCCTAATGATGCATGAGTGCCCTACAGTAGCCTAATGATGCATGAGTGCCCTACAGTAGCCTAATGATGCATGAGTGCCCTACAGTAGCCTAATGATGCATGAGTGCCCTACAGTAGCCTAATGATGCATGAGTGCCCTACAGTAATGCATGAGTGCCCTACAGTAGCCTAATGATGCATGAGTGCCCTACAGTAGCCTAATGATGCATGAGTGCCCTACAGTAGCCTAATGATGCATGAGTGCCCTACAGTAATGCATGAGTGCCTTACAGTAGCCTAATGATGCATGAGTGCCCTACAGTAGCCTAATGATGCATGAGTGCCCTACAGTAGCCTAATGATGCATGAGTGCCCTACAGTAGCCTAATGATGCATGAGTGCCCTACAGTAGCCTGATGATGCATGAGTGCCCTACAGTAGCCTAATGATGCATGAGTGCCCTACAGTAGCCTGATGATGCATGAGTGCCCTACAGTAGCCTAATGATGCATGAGTGCCCTACAGTAGCCTAATGATGCATGAGTGCCCTACAGTAGCCTAATGATGCATGAGTGCCCTACAGTAGCCTAATGATGCATGAGTGCCCTACAGTAGCCTAATGATGCATGAGTGCCCTACAGTAGCCTAATGATGCATGAGTGCCCTACAGTAGCCTAATGATGCATGAGTGCCCTACAGTAGCCTAATGATGCATGAGTGCCCTACAGTAATGCATGAGTGCCCTACAGTAGCCTAATGATGCATGAGTGCCCTACAGTAGCCTAATGATGCATGAGTGCCCTACAGTAGCCTGATGATGCATGAATGCCCTACAGTAGCCTGATGATGCATGAGTGCCCTACAGTAGCCTAATGATGCATGAGTGCCCTACAGTAGCCTAATGATGCATGAGTGCCCTACAGTAGCCTAATGATGCATGAGTGCCCTACAGTAGCCTAATGATGCATGAGTGCCCTACAGTAGCCTAATGATGCATGAGTGCCCTACAGTAGCCTAATGATGCATGAGTGCCCTACAGTAGCCTAATGATGCATGAGTGCCCTACAGTAGCCTAATGATGCATGAGTGCCCTACAGTAATGCATGAGTGCCCTACAGTAGCCTAATGATGCATGAGTGCCCTACAGTAGCCTAATGATGCATGAGTGCCCTACAGTAGCCTAATGATGCATGAGTGCCCTACAGTAGCCTAATGATGCATGAGTGCCCTACAGTAGCCTAATGATGCATGAGTGCCCTACAGTAGCCTAATGATGCATGAGTGCCCTACAGTAATGCATGAGTGCCCTACAGTAGCCTAATGATGCATGAGTGCCCTACAGTAGCCTAATGATGCATGAGTGCCCTACAGTAGCCTGATGATGCATGAATGCCCTACAGTAGCCTGATGATGCATGAGTGCCCTACAGTAGCCTAATGATGCATGAGTGCCCTACAGTAGCCTAATGATGCATGAGTGCCCTACAGTAGCCTAATGATGCATGAGTGCCCTACAGTAGCCTAATGATGCATGAGTGCCCTACAGTAGCCTAATGATGCATGAGTGCCCTACAGTAGCCTAATGATGCATGAGTGCCCTACAGTAGCCTAATGATGCATGAGTGCCCTACAGTAGCCTAATGATGCATGAGTGCCCTACAGTAATGCATGAGTGCCCTACAGTAGCCTAATGATGCATGAGTGCCCTACAGTAGCCTAATGATGCATGAGTGCCCTACAGTAGCCTGATGATGCATGAGTGCCCTACAGTAGCCTAATGATGCATGAATGCCCTACAGTAATGCATGAGTGCCCCACAGTGGCCTAATGATGCATGAGTGCTGCTCCGCTGGGAAGTTTTGCAACACATTCTTCCTTTGACTTACAATATCGGACATTTCCATGTGATGCGATGCAATATAAAGGCTCCGAGACAAGCAGTCGTGCAGCGTGTTTACTTGTGCAAAGTTAAATGTACACATGGTTTAATTTTGATTTAATTTCATTAAAACTAGTTAATTTTATTTTGTTTTATTCTTTTTAGTTTTATTTTATTGTTAAATATAGTGTTTTGTTCTCTTTTTGACTCATTTCACTGGATAAAACCTTTTCTAACATCCCACAATACAAAACCTAATTTATTTTAATTTATTTTATTTTATTTTATTTTACTAGTAATTATAGATAGTTTTTAGTTCTCTTTTTGACTCATTTCACTGGATAAAACCTTTTCTGACATCCCACAATACAAAACCTATTTTATTGTATTTTATTTTATTTTATATTACGTTATTCTATTTCATTATTAATTATAGATAGTGTTTTGTTTTGTTTTTGACTCATTTCACTCGATAAAACCTTTTCTAACATCCCACAATACAAAACCTATTTAATGTAATTTTATTTTATATTATGTTATTTTATTTTATTATTAATTATACTTATTGTTTTGTTCTCTTTTTGACTCATTTCACTGGATAAACCCTTTTCTAACATCCCACAATACAAAACATTTTATTTTATTTTATGTAATTTTATTTTATATTATGTTATTTTATTTTATTATTAATTATAGAGTTTTGTTCTCTTTTTGACTAATTTCACTGGATAAAATCTTTTCTATCATCCCACAATACAAAACCTATTTTATTTTATGTCATTTTATTTTATAGGATGTTATTTTATTATTAATTATACTTAGTGTTTTGTTCTCTTTTTGACTCATTTTACTGGATAAAACCTTTTCTAACATCCCACAATACAAAAACTATTTTATTTTATTTTATTGTTAATTATAGACAGTGTTGTGTTATCGTTTTGACTCATTTCACTGGATAAAACATTTTCTAACATCCCACAATACAAAACCTAATTTATTTTATTTTGTTTTATTTTATTGTTAATTATAGATAGTGTTTGCTTCTCTTTCTGACTCATTTCACTGGATAAAATCTTTTCTATCATACCACAATACAAAACCTAATTATTTTATTGTATATTTTTGTTTTATTTTATTTTTATTTTAACATAGGCTGCATGCCACTAGGAGCTGGCAGCTACACAACAGCTGAGCACACAATAACACACAAGCTGGACAAATGAAAAAAAAAAAGGCTATATTCTTCATTATAAACAAGTATACACACACAATGTTTAGAAAGTATCCAGTAACAAACGTGTCCGCGTCATTTAACTGCACCTTGAGCTTATTGTGGCCAGTAGGTGTCGCACAAAAAAAATAAAAATAAAAAATTCCATTTGCCACCCCACTTCAACCTAAAGACAGCATAAGTCCATTCCACACAATTAGAAATAAATAGGTTAGTGTTTTTCATACCGACCATTGTTGTCTTTTTGACTCATTTCACTTGATAAAAACCTTTTCAAACATCCCACAATACAAAACCTCATTTATTGTAATTAATTTGTATTTTATTGTATTTTTAAAATTATTTTATTGTACAGCAGCTACACAACAGCGAAGCACACAATAGCACACAAGCTAGACATACAAAATAAATGTTTATGGATATATTCTTCAAAATAAACAAGTATGAAATGTTACTTATACACACACAAAGTATAGAAAGTATCCAGTAACAATTGTGTCCGCGTCATTCAACTAACTGCACCGTGAAGTGAAGTGAAATATATTTATATAGCGCTTTTCTCTGGTGACTCAAAGCGCTTTACATAGTGAAACCCAATATCTAAGTTACATTTAAACCAGTGTGGGTGGCACTGGGAGCAGGTGGGTAAAGTGTCTTGCCCAAGGACACAACAGCAGTGACTAGGATGGCGGAAGCGGGATTCGAACCTGCAACCCTCAAGTTGCTGGCACGGCCACTCTACCAACCGAGCTGTACCGCCAGCTTAATTTGATGAATTATTGTGGCTGCTAGGTGTTGCAAAAATATCCATCCATCCATTTCCTACCGCTTATTCCATTTGAGGTCGCTGGTGCATATCTCAGCTACAATCGGGCGGAAGTCGGAGTACACCCTGGACAAGTCGCCACCTCATCACAGGGCCAATACAGATAGACAGACAACATTCACACACTAGGGCCAATTTAGTGTTGCCAATCAACCTAAAATAATAATTAAAAAATAATGATAATAAATACATAAAAATAATTACCACTCCACTTCAACTTAAAGACAGCATAGATTTATTCCAGACGCTTAATAATTGTTCTCCTTTTGACTCATTTCAATTGCTCTTGTAATTTTGCAACTTATCACTTTTCTTTAATTTTTTTTTTAAACTTTATTTACGTAACCTCACGTCTTCTATGGAAACACATATGATATACATATAATAACATCCATCCATCCATTTTCTACGGTTTATTCCCTTTTGGGGTCGCGGGGGGCCTTGGTGCCTATCTCAGCTACAATCGGGCGGAAGGTGGGATACACCCTGGACAAGTCGCTACCTCATCGCAGGGCCAACACAGATAGACAGACAACATTCAGACTCACAGTCACACACTAGGGACCATTTAGTGTTGCCATCCCTCCATCCATTTTCTACCGTTTATTCCCTTTTGGGGTCACGGGGGGCCTTGGTTCCTATCTCAGCTACAATCGGGCGGAAGGCGGGGTACACCCTGGACAAGTCGCCATCTCATCGCAGGGCCAACACAGATAGACAGACAACATTCACACTCCCAGTCACACACTAGGGACCATTTAGTGTTGCCATCCCTCCATCCATTTTCTACCGCTTATTCCCTTTTGGGGTCGCGGGGGGCGCTGGTGCCTATCTCAGCTACAATCGGGCGGAAGGCGGGGTACAACCTGGACAAGTCGCCACCTCATCGCAGGGCCAACACAGATAGACAGACAACATTCACACACTAGGGCCAATTTAGTGTTGCCATCCCTCCATCCATTTTCTACCGCTTATTCTCTTTTGGGTTCGCGGGGGGCGCTGGTGCCTATCTCAGCTACAATCGGGCGGAAGGCGGGGTACACCCTGGACAAGTCGCCACCTCATCGCAGGGCCAACACAGATAGACAGACAACATTCACACACTAGGGCCAATTTAGTGTTGCCATCCCTCCATCCATTTTCTACCACTTATTCCCTTTTGGGTTCGCGGGGGGCGCTGGCGCCTATCTCAATCGGGCGGAAGGCGGGGTACAACCTGGACAAGTCGCCACCTCATCGCAAGGCCAACACCGATAGACAGACAACATTCACACACTAGGGACCATTTAGTGTTGCCATCCCTCCATCCATTTTCTACCGCTTATTCCCTTCTGGGGTCGCGGGGGGCGCTGGTGCCTATCTCAGCTACAATCGGGCGGAAGGCGGGGTACATCCTGGACAAGTCGCCACATCATCGCAGGGCCAACACAGATAGACAGACAACATTCACACACTAGGGACCATTTAGTGTTGCCATCCCTCCATCCATTTTCTACCACTTATTCCCTTTTGGGTTCGCGGGGGGCGCTGGCGCCTATCTCAATCGGGCGGAAGGCGGGGTACAACCTGGACAAGTCGCCACCTCATCGCAGGGCCAACACCGATAGACAGACAACATTCACACACTAGGGACCATTTAGTGTTGCCATCCCTCCATCCATTTTCTACCGCTTATTCCCTTCTGGGGTCGCGGGGGGCGCTGGTGCCTATCTCAGCTACAATCGGGCGGAAGGCGGGGTACATCCTGGACAAGTCGCCACATCATCGCAGGGCCAACACAGATAGACAGACAACATTCACACACTAGGGCCAATTTAGTGTTGCCATCCCTCCATCCATTTTCTACCGCTTATTCCCTTTTGGGTTCGCGGGGGGCGCTGGCGCCTATCTCAATCGGGCGGAAGGCGGGGTACAACCTGGACAAGTCGCCACCTCATCGCAGGGCCAACACCGATAGACAGACAACATTCACACACTAGGGCCAATTTAGTGTTGCCATCCCTCCATCCATTTTCTACCGCTTATTCCCTTCTGGGGTCCCGGGGGGCGCTGGTGCCTATCTCAGCTACAATCGGGCGGAAGGCGGGGTACATCCTGGACAAGTCGCCACCTCATCGCAGTGCCAACACAGATAGACAGACAACATTCACACACTAGGGACCATTTAGTGTTGCCATCCCTCCATCCATTTCTACCGCTTATTCCCTTTTGGGATCGCGGGGGGCGCTGGCGCCTACCTCAGCTACAATCGGGCGGAAGGCGGGGTACAACCTGGACAAGTCGCCACCTCATCGCAGGGCCAACACCAATAGACAGACAACATTCACACACTAGGGCCAATTTAGTGTTGCCATCCCTCCATCCATTTTCTACCGCTTATTCCCTTCTGGGGTCGCGGGGGGCGCTGGTGCCTATCTCAGCTACAATCGGGCGGAAGGCGGGGTACATCCTGGACAAGTCGCCACCTCATCGCAGGGCCAACACAGATAGACAGACAACATTCACACTCACATTCACACACTAGGGACCATTTAGTGTTGCCAATCAAACTAAAATAATAATTTTAAAAAAATGATAATAATAATAAATACATTAAAATAATTACCACTCCACTTCAACTTAAAGACAGCATAATTTTATTCCAGACGCTTAATAATTGTTCTCCTTTTGACTCATTTCAATTGCTCTTGTAATTTTGCAACTTATTATCACTTTTCTTGAAAAAAATAACCTCAAGACTTCTATGTCGGCATAGCTCGGTTGGTAGAGTGGCCGTGCCAGCAACTTGAGGGTTGCAGGTTCGATTCCCGCTTCCACCATCCTAGTCACTGCCGTTGTGTCCTTGGGCAAGACACTTTACCCACCTGCTCCCAGTGCCACCCACACTGGTTTAAATGTAACTTAGATATTGGGTTTCACTATGTAAAGCGCTTTGAGTCACTAGAGAAAAGCGCTATATAAATATAATTCACTTCACTTCACTATGGAAACACATATAATATACATATAATAACATATAAATTAAATATATACAACACGATTGTGTTGAATACAATTATTTGACATTAAAGTTTGTATTATCTTTTTCTTTTCTAATAAAAAAAAAAAATTGCATGAATGCACGTTTGTTAAAGTGACATTTATTTGTAAAATGAATGCAAAAAAACATGAATAAATAAATGTGTGTTTCTTTTCTTGCATGTGTGCGAGCAGAGGCTGAGCTGTACAGCAACAAGTGTGAGGAGGAGCTGAGGAAGAGCGCCGACAGCGAGGAAGTCAAGTCCCCGGAGTCGTGCAAGGACGAGCCGCCCAAGAAGAAGCACCGACGCAACCGCACCACCTTCACCACCTACCAGCTGCACGAGTTGGAGCGCGCCTTCGAGAAGTCCCACTACCCCGACGTGTACAGTCGTGAGGAGCTGGCCATGAAGGTCAACCTCCCCGAGGTCCGAGTGCAGGTAGGACCCAGAACATTTACCCTTCTGGACGATAGCAGACAATTCCCGATAGAGGTGTAATGCTGTATGTCCATACACAGTGTGGAGCCGCTCTTCTATGCTCATAATCAGCAGAAAATAAGCTACATTTTGTGTCATTATCAAGTATCTATATCACTGGAGGACAAATCAACATGTTTTACACTGACAAAGAGCTAGCAAGACCAAATAGGGATAAGTGCCATTCACATTTGGACCGATACAGTATTAATTATTGATACTTTTGTGTTTGTTATTAAATATTAATTGTTATTGATGATACATCTTCTTTTATTATCACATGCCTGAGTCTCATTTGCAAGGATGACGTTAATTTGCAAGACACTAGAAGGCCGTAGTGTGTAGTTTATGGCGTGTTGGCTTAAAAGTTCAGTCTTTGCTGAATCTAGTCTTTTGTTGCGCCCTACAAAGTGTTAATACTGCAGGGAATAAGCTACATTTTGCATCATTATCAAGTAGTATTATCACTGGAGGAAAAAGCAACACGCAAAGAGCAAGCAGGACCAAATAGGGGTGGGTGCCATTCACATTTGGACCGATACGGTACCAGTTCTTAATACTTTTGTGTGTGTTATTAAATGTTAATTGTTATTGATGATACATCTTCTTTTATTATCACATTCCTGAGTCTCACTTGCAAGGATGACGTTAAGTTGCAAGACACTAGAAGGCAGTAGTGTGTAGTTTATGGCTCGTCAGTTCAGTCTTTGCTGAATCTAGTCTTTTGTTGCGCCCTACAAAGTGTTAATACTGCAGCAAATAAGCTACATTTTGCATCATTATCAAGTAGCATTATCACTGGAGGATAATTGCTTCAACCTACACTCTTTCGGCTCAATCATTGCTCAAATGAGTGGGGTTTTTTTTGTTTTGTTTTTTTCTTCTTTTTTTGTTGTTGTTCTTTGTTTTATGTGAAGATTGCCGAAATAAATAAATAAATAAATAAAGTTGCAAGACACTAGAAGGCAGTAGTGTGTAGTTTATGGCAGTCTTTGCTGAATTTAGTCATTTGTTGCGCCCTACAAAGTGTTAATACTGCAGCAAATAAGCTACATTTTGCATCGTTATCAAGTAGCATTATCACTGGAGGAAAAAACAACACGCAAAGAGCTAGCAGGACCAAATAGGGATAAGTGCCATTCACATTTGGACCGATACAGTATTAATTATTGATACTTTTGTGTGTGTTATTGAATGTTAATTGTTATTGATGATACATCTTCTTTTATTATCACATTCCTGAGTCTCACTTGCAAGGATGATGTTAAGTTGCAAGACACTAAAAGGCAGTATGTAGTTTATGGTGTGTTGGCTCGTCACTTCAGTCTTTGCTGAATATAGTCTTTTGTTGCGCCCTAAAAAGTGTTAATACTGTAGCAAATAAGCTACATTTTGCATCATTATCAAGTAGTATTATCACTGGAGGAAAAAGCAACACGCAAAGAGCAAGCAGGACCAAATAGGGATGGGTACCATTCACATTTGGCCCGATATGGTACCAGTTTTTGATACTTTTGTGTGTGTTATTAAATGTTAATTGTTATTGATGATACATCTTTTATTATCACATTCCTGAGTCTCACTTGCAAGGATGATGTTAAGTTGCAAGACACTAAAAGGCAGTAGTGTGTAGTTTATGGTGTGTTGGCTCGTCAGTTCAGTCTCTGCTGAATCTAGTCTTTTGTTGCCCCCTACAAAGTGTTAATACTGCAGCAAATAAGCTAAATTTTGCATCATTATCAAGTAGCATTATCACTGGAGGATAATTGCTTCAACCTACACTCTTTCGGCTCAATCATTGCTCAAATGAGTGTTTTTTTTGTTTGTTTTTTTTCTTCTTTTTTTGTTGTTGCTCTTTGTTTTATGTGAAGATTGCCGAAATAAATAAATAAATAAATAAAGTTGCAAGACACTAGAAGGCAGTAGTGTGTAGTTTATGGCAGTCTTTGCTGAATATAGTCATTTGTTGCGCCCTACAAAGTGTTAATATTGCAGCAAATAAGCTACGTTTTGCATCAATATCAAGTATTATTATCACCGGAGGAAAAAGCAACACGCAAAGAGCAAGCAGGACCAAATAGGGGTGGGTGCCATTCACATTTGGACCGATACAGTATTAATTATTGATACTTTTGTGTGTGTTATAAAATGTTAATTGTTATCGATGATACATCTTCTTTTATTATCGCATTCCTGAGTCTCATTTGCAAGGATGACGTTAAGTTGCAAGACACTAGAAGGCCGTAGTGTGTAGTTTATGGCTCGTCAGTTCAGTCTTTGCTGAATCTAGTCTTTTGTTGCGCCCTAAAAAGTGTTAATACTGTAGGAAATAAGCTACATTTTGCATCGTTATCAAGTAGCATTATCACTGGAGGAAAAAGCAACACGCAAAGAGCAAGTAGGACCAAATAGGGATGGGTGCCATTCACATTTAGACCGATACGGTACCAGTTCTTGATACTTTTGTATGCGTTTTTAAATTTTAATCTCATTTTATTGCAACATTTTAAAAATGAGCTGATTATAACAACTACTGTCCGGTTGTTATATCTTGTTTTGTTTTCATGAAGTTGCAATTACAGTTACAAGACGTTAGGTAGCAGTAGTGTACAGTGTATGGCCTGTTGGATGGATCTAATCTTTTGTTGCGCCCTAAAATGCATTAATACTGTAAGTATCGGGCTTATTAAACCCCAGCTGTTTGACTGTAACGTGCATCTTAGTTGGAGTCGTCATTAACGTATTTGGAGGTGTTAAAATCGCCATGTAAAATCGCCCATGCTAACCAGTAGCATGTCAATAGCAAAGCCAATGTAAATTAGCATCAAGCTAACGCATTTTTGAAAAAGCCGGGCCTTGCTTAATTTACGCAGGGGTGTTTTTTGAGTCTATTTTTTGTTGTTGTTGTCAGTATTGAAAATTGTAACGTTACCTAGAGGTAGTTTGGCTGAGTCGGCTCTCAGTGCTGCTGGAGTATTATATAAATATAAAGGATATATAATTAATAATTAATATAATTTGATAGTAAGAGAATGTGAAAGTACTACAGTATCTTGGGTACTTCCCTGACAACATCCTTAAAATTTTGACTTCTGTATCACTTATGATACGTCAGGCGTTGTCAGGCCAAAAGCCTTCTGTATCCAGGGACTTAGTTCTTAAGTTTGTAAACAAAAACGATAAAAATGATCGACCACATACCGATACTGTTGATATCGGTCCAATCCGCCCATTTGTGATTACGTTCAACAGTTCTAGTTCACGGCAACCTCCTATAGTGCGTAGTATAGCATGCTCAGCTAGTCCTTGTACTCCAGTGATAATAATACATGGTTTAATTACTGACTTAGAAGTGGCTTTGCACAGTGGAGGGGCGTTAGCCGCGTGCCAGAATGTCTAAGCTGGACTGTATCACTCTCGTCGATTTGGTTGCTATCATTTTTAACAACTAGAAAAAGACGTTTTGATGTGGAGATTGATACATAAAGAGCAAAAAAGGCGAGTCAGAGCTTTTCTTCCTGTCACTCACACACACTTGAGTTAAAATAAAAGAAATGCCTCCATGTTGTCCTCCAGGTGTGGTTTCAGAACCGCCAAGCTAAATGGCGGCACCAGTGATAATAATACATAGTTTAATTGCTGACTTAGAAGTGGCTTTACACAGTGGAGGGGCGTTAGCCGCATGCCAGAATGTCTAAGCTGGACTGTGTCACTCTCGTCGATATGGTTGCTATCATTTTTAACAATGACGAAAAGACGTTTTGGTGTGGAGATTGATACACGCACAGCGAAAAAGGCGAGTCAGAGCTTTTCTTCCTGTCACTCACACACTCTTGAGTTAAAATAAAAGAAATGCCTTCATGTTGTCCTCACGGTGTGGTTTCAGAACCGCCGAGCTAAATAGTGGCGCCAGTGATAATAATACTTAGTTTAATTGCTGACCTAGAAGTGGCTTTACACAGTGGAGGGGCGTTAGCCGCGTGGCAGAATGTCTAATCTAGACTGTGTCACTCTCGTCTATTTGGTTGCTGTCATTTATAACAACGAGAAAAAGACGTTTTGGTGTGGAGATTGATACACACACAACAAACAACATGAGTCAGAGCTTTTCTTCCTATCACTCACACACACTTGAGTTAAACTAAAAGAAAGGCCTTCATGTAGTCCTCCAGGTGTGGTTTCAAAACCTTAGAGCTAAATGGCGGAGCCAGTGATAATAATACATGGTTTAATTGCTGGCTTAGAAGTGGCTTTGCACAGTGGAGGGGCGTTAGCCGCGTGCCAGAATGTCTAAGCTAGACTGTGTCACTCTCGTCGATTTGGTTGCTATCATTTATAACAATGAGAAAAAGACGTTTAGGTTTGGAGATTGATACACGCACACCAAAAAAGGCGAGTCAGAGCTTTTCTGCCTGTCACTCACACACACTTGAGTTAAAATAAAAGAAATACCTTCATGTTGTCCTCCAGGTGTGGTTTCAGAACCGCCGAGCTAAATGGCGGAGCCAGTGATGATAATAATACATAGTTTAATTGCTGACTTAGAAGTGGTTCATTTGCACAGTGGAGGGGCGTTAGCCGCGTGCCAGAATGTCTAAGCTGGACTGTGGGACTCTCGTCGATTTGGTTGCTATCATTTATAACAATGAGAAAAAACCGCTTTGGTGTGGAGATTGATACACACACGCCAAAAAAGGCGAGTCAGAGCTTTTCTTCCTGTCACTCACACACGCTTGAGTTAAAATAAAAGAAATGCCTTCATGTAGTCCTCCAGGTGTGGTTTCAGAACCGCAGAGCTAAATGGCGGAGCCAGTGATGATAATACATAGTTTAATTCCTGACTTAGAAGTGGCTTTGCACAGTGGAGGGGCGTTAGCCGCGTGCCAGAATGTCTAAGCTGGATTGTGTCACTCTCGTCGATTTGGTTGCTATCATTTTTAACAACGAGAAAAAGACGTTTTGGTGTGGAGATTGATACACACACACCAAAAAAGGCGAGTGAGAGCTTTTCTTCCTGTCACTCACACACGCTCGAGTTGAAAAAAAAAAAAGAAATGCCTTCATGTTGTCCTCCAGGTGTGGCTTCAGAACCGCCGAGCTAAATGGCGGCACCAGTGATAATAATACATAGTTTAAATGCTGACTTAGAAGTGGCTTTGCACAGTGGAGGGGCGTTAGCCGCGTGCCAGAATGTCTAAGCTGGACTGTGTCACTCTCGTCGATTTGGTTGCTATCATTTTTAACAACGAGAAAAAGACGTTTTGGTGTGGAGATTGATACACACACACCAAAAAAGGCGAGTCAGAGCTTTTCTTCCTGTCACTCACACACGCTTGAGTTTAAAAAAAAGAAGAAATGCCTTCATGTTGTCCTCCAGGTGTGGTTTCAGAACCGCAGAGCCAAATGGCGGCGGCGGTGATAATAATACATGGTTTAATAGCTGACTTAGAAGTGGCTTTGCACAGTGGAGGGGCGTTAGCCGCGTGCCAGAATGTCTAAGCTGGACTGTGTCACTCTCGTCGATTTGGTTGCTATCATTTTTAACAACGAGAAAAAGACGTTTTGGTGTGGAGATTGATACACACACACCAAAAAAGGCGAGTCAGAGCTTTTCTTCCTGTCACTCACACACGCTCGAGTTGAAAAAAAAAAAAGAAATGCCTTCATGTTGTCCTCCAGGTGTGGCTTCAGAACCGCCGAGCTAAATGGCGGCACCAGTGATAATAATACATGGTTTAATTGCTGACTTAGAAGTGGCTTTGCACAGTGGAGGGGCGTTAGCCGCGTGCCAGAATGTCTAAGCTAGACTGTCACTCTCGTCGATTTGGTTGCTATCATTTTTAACAACGAGAAAAAGACGTTTTGGTGTGGAGATTGATACACACACACCAAAAAAGGCGAGTCAGAGCTTTTCTTCCTGTCACTCACACACGCTTGAGTTTAAAAAAAAGAAGAAATGCCTTCATGTTGTCCTCCAGGTGTGGTTTCAGAACCGCAGAGCCAAATGGCGGCGGCAGTGATAATAACACATGGTTTAATAGCTGACTTAGAAGTGGCTTTGCACAGTGGAGGGGCGTTAGCCGCGTGCCAGAATGTCTAAGCTGGACTGTGTCACTCTCGTCGATTTGGTTGCTATCATTTTTAACAACGAGAAAAAGACGTTTTGGTGTGGAGATTGATACACACACACCAAAAAAGGCGAGTCAGAGCTTTTCTTCCTGTCACTCACACACGCTTGAGTTTAAAAAAAAGAAGAAATGCCTTCATGTTGTCCTCCAGGTGTGGTTTCAGAACCGCAGAGCCAAATGGCGGCGGCGGTGATAATAATACATGGTTTAATAGCTGACTTAGAAGTGGCTTTGCACAGTGGAGGGGCGTTAGCCGCGTGCCAGAATGTCTAAGCTGGACTGTGTCACTCTCGTCGATTTGGTTGCTATCATTTTTAACAACGAGAAAAAGACGTTTTGGTGTGGAGATTGATACACACACACCAAAAAAGGCGAGTCAGAGCTTTTCTTCCTGTCACTCACACACGCTCGAGTTGAAAAAAAAAAAAGAAATGCCTTCATGTTGTCCTCCAGGTGTGGCTTCAGAACCGCCGAGCTAAATGGCGGCACCAGTGATAATAATACATGGTTTAATTGCTGACTTAGAAGTGGCTTTGCACAGTGGAGGGGCGTTAGCCGCGTGCCAGAATGTCTAAGCTAGACTGTCACTCTCGTCGATTTGGTTGCTATCATTTTTAACAACGAGAAAAAGACGTTTTGGTGTGGAGATTGATACACACACACCAAAAAAGGCGAGTCAGAGCTTTTCTTCCTGTCACTCACACACGCTTGAGTTTAAAAAAAAGAAGAAATGCCTTCATGTTGTCCTCCAGGTGTGGTTTCAGAACCGCAGAGCCAAATGGCGGCGGCAGTGATAATAACACATGGTTTAATAGCTGACTTAGAAGTGGCTTTGCACAGTGGAGGGGCGTTAGCCGCGTGCCAGAATGTCTAAGCTGGACTGTGTCACTCTCGTCGATTTGGTTGCTATCATTTTTAACAACGAGAAAAAGACGTTTTGGTGTGGAGATTGATACACACACACCAAAAAAGGCGAGTCAGAGCTTTTCTTCCTGTCACTCACACACGCTTGAGTTTAAAAAAAAGAAGAAATGCCTTCATGTTGTCCTCCAGGTGTGGTTTTAGAACCTTAGAGCTAAATGGCGGCACCAGTGATAGTAATACATAGTTTAATTGCTGACTTAGAAGTGGCTTTGCACAGTGGAGGGGCGTTAGCCGCGTGCCAGAATGTCTAAGCTGGACTGTGTCACTCTCGTCGATTTGGTTGCTATCATTTTTAACAATGAGGAAAGACGTTTTGGTGAGGAGATTGATACACACGCAGCAAACAACGGGAGTCAGAGCTTTTCTTCCTGTCACTCACACACGCTTGAGTAAAAAAAAAAAAGGAAATGCCTATTGCCTTCATGTTGTCCTCCAGGTGTGGTTTCAAAACCGCAGAGCCAAATGGCGGCGCCAGTAATAATAATACATAGTTTAATTGCTGAATTAGAAGTGGCTAATTTGCACAGTGGAGGGGCGTTAGCCACGTGCCAGAATGTCTAAGCTGGACTGTGTCACTCTCGTCGATTTGGTTGCTATCATTTATAAAAATGAGAAAACGACGTTTTGGTGTGGAAATTGATACAGAAACACCAAAAAAGGCGAGTCAGAGCTTTTCTTCCTGTCACTCACACTCACTTGAGTTTTAAAAAAAAAGAAATGCCTAATGCCTTCATGTTGTCCTCCAGGTGTGGTTCCAGAACCGCCGAGCTAAATGGCGGCGGCAGGAGAAAATGGACGCCGGCGCCATGAAGCTCCACGACTCGCCGATGCTCTCCTTCAACCGCCCGGCGCCGGTCCACAGCGCCATGGGACCTATGAGCAACTCCCTGCCCCTGGACCCCTGGCTGACTACGCCCCTGTCCAGCGCCACGCCGGTCCACGGCCTGCCGGGCTTCATGGGCCCCGCCCAGGGCCTCCAGCCCAACTACCCCGCCCACGGCTTCCTCAACTCGGGCCCTCACGCGCCCATGAGCCAGGGGATGGCCGGCATGGCACCGCCGCCGCCTTATCAGTGTCCGGCGTCGTACCCCGACAAGTTCCCCGGGGAGGACTTGGACCAGCGCAGTTCTAGTATCGCCGCACTGAGGATGAAAGCCAAGGAACACATCCAGTCCATGGATAAAACCTGGCTACCCATGTGACTAACAGGAAGCGACACTGGACCTGACCATATAAGGACTTCCTTTTCACATTTTTAATATTTTTGTTTTTTTTACATCTCAAGTCATGAAGCGCGTGAGTGGCGACTTTTTCTACTTTCTGCTGTTCCTATTCATCTGACCCGCGTCATTCCTTCGTTGCAGCGTTTAAAAAAACAAAACAAAAACTGCCAATTTTTCATAAACTGATAATTAATATGCAAAACTATGGAAGAGGATTAAGGCAACACTGAGATCAATAACATTTATTATGTCAGATGTTTATAAAAACAACACAATTTATATAGCGCTTTTTCTCTAGTGACTCAAAGCGCTTTACATAGTGAAACCAGTGTGGGTGACACTGGGAGCAGGTGGGTCAAGTGTCTTGCCCAAGGACACAACGGCAGTGACTAGGATGGCAGAAGCGGGGATCGAACCCGCAACCCTCAGGTTGCTGGCACCAACCGAGTAGTTTATCCCCTCATTTTAGGAGAAATGTATTGGGAAATTTCCTCTTCATTTGGTTTTTATCTTCTCAAAATTACAACTTCATTTTAGCCGTAGTACATTTTTGTTTAAAAATTGAAAATTTGAGTGAAATTCCAACATTTTTCTTGTAATTGCAACTTTTCTTCTGACTTTATTTACAAATCCTCACCTATTTTGAATGGAAATTCATCTTTTTTCTTTATTTTCCATATATTTATAATATTGTTATTATAAAATAAATTTATATTTGCAAGAGTACATTTTGCTTAAAAACAAAAAAAAAACAAAGCAAAAACATTATGTCGACTTTTTTTTGTAAAAATTACTACTTTTTTTTTTTTTAAACACAATTTCACTTAAATATTCTGACTTTATTATCATAAAATGACTTCCTTTGCAGTTTTCAGTGTGGCCCTAATATTTCTTTATAGATTTGTCACAGGATTTTTTTTTAACCTTCATTTTGGCATTTTTGTGTGAAAAAAGTAGAACGTCCTATGAAGGACAGCAACGGGCTCAAGATGCATTTGATGGTTTTTCAAAATAAAATCGATGAAGGCCAGCAGAGCTCCTTCTAAGAGGGAATATACCAAAAAAAAAGAAATCATGGTTAGTTGCTTTTCTGGAGACGGAATGTAGCGAGAAGAAGAATGTAGCAAAATGGACAAAAAGTGCAGACTTGAGAGCAAGAAAAACAACTTTTGGGAATATTTTCCTGCTCGAGTGAGTGTTGGAGGAGAGAAGCCGTTGGCAGCTCAGTGTGTGTGTGTGTGTGTGTGTGTGTGTGTGTGTGTGTGTGTGTGTGTGTGTGTGTGTGTGTGTGTGTGTGTGTCAGCATACTAAGTAGACCCTTGGAACCATTTTTTGTCTCAATCAAAACAGGATAATTTTGATTGTAGCTGCTGTGATCATAAGTGACACTTTTTATTACTTGTGTTCATGAGTGACACTTTGTCGCTTGTGTCCAAGTGTTCATGAGCGACACTTTGTCACGTGGGTTCATGTGTTCATGAGTGACACTTTGTCACTTGTGTTCATAAGTGACACTTTATCGCCTGTGTCCAAGTGTTCATGAGCGACACTTTGTCACCTGGGTTCATGTGTTCATGAGTGACACTTTGTCGCGTGGGTCCATGTGTTCATGAGTGACACTTTGTCGCTGGTGTCCATGTGATCATGAGTGACACTTTGTCACTTGTGTTCATAAGTGACACTTTATCGCCTGTGTCCAAGTGTTCATGAGCGACACTTTGTCACCTGGGTTCATGTGTTCATGAGTGACACTTTGTCGCGTGGGTCCATGTGTTCATGAGTGACACTTTGTCGCTGGTGTCCATGTGATCATGAGTGACACTTTGTCACTTGTGTTCATGAGTGGCACTTTATTGCTTGTGTCCATGTGTTCATAAATGACACTTTATCGCTTGTGTCCATGTGTTCATGGCTGACATTTTGTCACTTGTGTTCATGAGTGACACTTTTTCGCTTGGGTCATGTGTTCATGAGTGACACTTTATCGCTGGTGTCCATGTGTTCATAAGTGAAAATGTATTGCTTGTGTCCATGTGTCCATGAGTTATCCTTTGTCGCTGGTGTCCATGTGATCATGAGTGTCACTTGTGTCCATGTAATCATGAGTAACACTTTGTCGCTTGTGTCCATGTGTCCATGAGTGACACTTTGTCACTGGTGTCCATGTGATCATGAGTGACACTTTGTCACTTGTGTTCATGAGTGACACTTTATTGCTTGTCTCCATGTGTTCATAAGTGACACTTTATCGCTTGTGTCCATGTGTTCATGGCTGACATTTTGTCACTTGTGTCCATGTGTTCATCAGTGACACTTTTTCGCTGGTATCCATGTGATCATGAGTGACACTTTGTCACTTGTGTCCATGTAATCATGAATGACACTTTGTCGCTTGTGTTCATGAGTGACACTTTGTTGCTTGTGTCCATGTGTTCATGGCTGACACTTTGTCACTTGTGTCCATGTGATCATGAGTGACACTTTGTCACTTGTATTCATAAGTGACACTTTATCGCTTGTGTCCAAGTGTTCATGAGCGACACTTTTCCACGTGGGTTCATGTGTTCATGAGTGACACTTTGTCACGTGGGTTCATGTGTTCATGAGTGACACTTTGCCGCGTGGGTCCATGTGTTCATGAGTGACACTTTGTCACTTGTGTTCATGAGTGATATTTTATTGCTTGTCTCCATGTGTTCATAAGTGACACTTTATCGCTTGTGTCCATGTGTTCATGGCTGACATTTTGTCACTTGTGTCCATGTGTTCATGAGTGACACTTTTTTGCCTTGGTCCATGTGTTCATGAGTGACACTTTATCGCTGGTGTCCATGTGATCATGAGTGACACTTTTTCACTTATGTCCATATAATCATGAGTGACACTTTATGGCTTGTGTCCATGTATTTATGAGTGACACTTTGTCGCTGGTGTCCATGTGATCATGAGGGACACTTTGTCACATGTGTCCATGTAATCATGAGTGACAGTTTGTCGCTTGTGTTCATGAGTGACTCTTTGTCACTTGTGTCCATGTGTTCATAAGTGACAATTTATTGCTTGTGTCCATGAGTGTCACTTTATCGCTTGTGTTCATGAGTGACTCTTTGTCGCTTGTGTCCATGTAATCATGACTGACACTTTGTCGCTTGTGTTCAGGAGTGACTCTTTGTCACCTGTGTCCATGTGATTATGAGTGACACTTTGTTGCTTGTGTCCATGTGATCATGAGTGACACTTTGTTGCTTGTGTTCATGAGTGACACTTTGTCGCGCGTGTCCTTGTGATCATGAGTGACACTTTGTCGCTGATGTCCATGTGATCATGAGGTGACACTTTGTCACTTGTGTCCATGTGTTCATGAGTGACACTTTGTTGCTTGTCTCCATGTGATCATGAGTGACACTTTGTCACTTGTGTCCATGTGATCATGAGTGACACTTTGTCACTTGTGTCCATGCAATCATGAGTAACACTTTATGTCTTGAGTCCATGAGTGACACTTTGTCACTTGTGTCTATGTAATCATGAGTAACACTTTATGGCTTGTGTCTGTGTCCATGAGTGACACTTTGTCACTTGTGTCCATGTAATCATGACTGACACTTTGTCGCTTGTGTTCAGGAGTGACTCTTTGTCCATGTGATCATGAGTGACACTTTGTCACTTGTGTTCATGAGTGACACTTTATTGCTTGTCTCCATGTGTTCATAAGTGACACTTTATCGCTTGTGTCCATGTGTTCATGGCTGACATTTTGTCACTTGTGTCCATGTGTTCATGAGTGACACTTTTTCGCTGGTATCCATGTGATCATGAGTGACACTTTGTCACTTGTGTCCATGTAATCATGAGTGACACTTTGTCGCTTGTGTTCATGAGTGACACTTTGTCGCTTGTGTCCATGTGTTCATGGCTGACACTTTGTCACTTGTGTCCATGTGATCATGAGTGACACTTTGTCACTTGTGTTCATAAGTGACACTTTATCGCTTGTGTCCAAGTGTTCATGAGCGACACTTTGCCACGTGGGTTCATGTGTTCATGAGTGACACTTTGTCACGTGGGTTCATGTGTTCATGAGTGACACTTTGTCACGTGGGTTCATGTGTTCATGAGTGACACTTTGCCGCGTGGGTCCATGTGTTCATGAGTGACACTTTCTCACTTATGTTCATGAGTGACATTTTATTGCTTGTCTCCATGTGTTCATAAGTGACACTTTATCGCTTGTGTCCATGTGTTCATGGCTGACATTTTGTCACTTGTGTCCATGTGTTCATGAGTGACACTTTTTTGCCTTGGTCCATGTGTTCATGAGTGACACTTTATCGCTGGTGTCCATGTGATCATGAGTGACACTTTTTCACTTATGTCCATATAATCATGAGTAACACTTTATGGCTTGTGTCCATGTATTTATGAGTGACACTTTGTCGCTGGTGTCCATGTGATCATGAGGGACACTTTGTCACATGTGTCCATGTAATCATGAGTGACAGTTTGTCACTTGTGTTCATGAGTGACTCTTTGTCACTTGTGTCCATGTGTTCATAAGTGACAATTTATTGCTTGTGTCCATGAGTGTCACTTTATCGCTTGTGTTCATGAGTGACTCTTTGTCGCTTGTGCCCATGTAATCATGACTGACACTTTGTCGCTTGTGTTCAGGAGTGACTCTTTGTCACCTGTGTCCATGTGATTATGAGTGACACTTTGTTGCTTGTGTCCATGTGATCATGAGTGACACTTTGTTGCTTGTGTTCATGAGTGACACTTTGTCACGCGTGTCCTTGTGATCATGAGTGACACTTTGTCGCTGATGTCCATGTGATCATGAGGTGACACTTTGTCACTTGTGTCCATGTGTTCATGAGTGACACTTTGTTGCTTGTCTCCATGTGATCATGAGTGACACTTTGTCACTTGTGTCCATGTGATCATGAGTGACACTTTGTCACTTGTGTCCATGCAATCATGAGTAACACATTATGTCTTGAGTCCATGAGTGACACTTTGTCACTTGTGTCTATGTAATCATGAGTAACACTTTATGGCTTGTGTCTGTGTCCATGAGTGACACTTTGTCACTTGTGTCCATGTAATCATGACTGACACTTTGTCGCTTGTGTTCAGGAGTGACTCTTTGTCACCTGTGTCCATGTGATTATGAGTGACACTTTGTTGCTTGTGTCCATGTGATCATGAGTGACACTTTGTTGCTTGTGTTCATGAGTGACACTGTGTCGCGCGTGTCCTTGTGATCATGAGTGACACTTTGTCACTTGTGTCCATGTGTTCATGAGTGACACTTTGTCGCTTGTGTCCATGTGATCATGAGTGACCCATTGTTGCTTGTCTCCATGTGACCATGAGTGACACTTTGTCACTTGTGTCCATGTAATCATGAGTGACACTTTGTCGCTTGTGTTCATGAGTGACTCTTTGTCGCCTGTGTCCATGTGATTATGAGTGACACGTTGTTGCTTGTGTCCATGTGATCATAAGTGACACTTTGTTGCTTGTGTTCATGAGTGACACTTTGTCGCCTGTGTCCATGTGATTATGAGTGAGACTTTGTTGCTTGTGTTCATGAGTGACACTTTGTCGCCTGTGTCCATGTGATTATGGGTGACACTTGGTCACTTGTGTTCATGAGTGACACTTTGTCGCCTGTGTCCATGTGATTATGAGTGACACTTGGTCACTTGTGTTCATGAGTGACACTTTGTCGCCTGTGCCCAGGAAACCTTGTGACAGCATTGTGCGATACTACGATGCATATCATAGTGTGACATTAAAATCGTACGACATGACTCTCTATTGTTCATATTGCAATTTTAACGGCTAACGTAACTGCAGCAACGATGCTAGCTTTGATGGTAGCGTTTTTAGGTCACTTGAAAGAAGCCAAACCAACAAAACCTGAATAGGAATGGCTGCCAAAATCGAGAGTCGAATAAAAAGATAACCGCATAACAGAGTGTAAAAAACACATTTTATAGAAAATAATTCCAGTTTTATATGCAGAAAACAATCACATTTAACTTTATTGAAGACTTTGCTACAAGTTAGTTCTTCATTTCAATCGTTGTTCTTACTTTCTGATCAAAGTGCTGGCACTCGCAACTTTTTATGGCCCCACGGTGGATTATTTTGCAATCGGGATTTGTTCCAAAAGATTGGACAAAATACAAATCAATCAAAAACTGAAGCAATTTTTCCCATAGGAAATGAAGCAAATCCTAATAATTTGTTCCGGATACAAAAAACAAATTTTATAGAGAATAATTCACATTTAACTTTATTGAAGACTTTGCTACAGGTTCTTTCTTCATTTCAATCCTTTTTGTATCAAAGTGATTGCATTCGCAACTTTTTATGGCCCCACGGTGGATTATTTTGCAGTCAAGTTTCGTTTCAACAGATCCAACAAACAACGAATCCATCAAAAACTGAAGCGATTTTCCCTATAGGAAATGAAGCAAATCCTAATAATTTGTTCCGGATACACAAAACACATTTTATAGAGAATAATTCCAGTTTTACATGCAGAAAACAATCACATTTAACTTTATTGAAGACTTTCGCTATGGGTTCTTTCTTGGTTTCAATCGTTTTTCTCACCTTTTGGATCAAAGTGCTGGCACTCGCAACTTTTTACGGCCCCACGGTGGATTATTTTGCAGTCAGGATTCGTTTCAACAGATCCAACAAAATACGAATCAATCAAAAACTGAAGCAATTTTCCCTATAGGAAATGAAGCAAATCCCAATAATTTGTTCCGGATACACAAAACGCATTTTATAGAGAATAATTCACATTTAACTTTATTGAACACTTTGCTACGAGTTCTTTCTTCATTTCAATCGTTTTTCCTACATTCTGATCAAAGTGCTGGCACTCGCAACTTTTTATGGCCCCACGGTGGATTATTTTGCAGTTGGGATTTGTTCCAAAGATTGGATAAAATACAAATCAATCAAAAACTGAAGCAATTTTTCCTACAGGAAATGAAGCAAATCCTAATAATTTGTTCCGGATACAAAAAACAAATTTTATAGAGAATAATTCACATTTAACTTTATTGAAGACTTTTCTACGAGTTCTTTCTTGGTTTCAATCGCTTTTCTCACCTTTTGGATCAAAGTGCTGGCACTCGCAACTTTTTATGGCCCCACGGTGGATTATTTTGCAGTCAGGATTCATTTCAACAGATCCGACAAAATACGAATCCATCAAAAACCGAAGCGATTTTCCCTATAGGAAATGAAGCAAATCCTAATAATGTGTTACGGATACACAAAACACATTTTATAGAGAACAATTCACATTTAACTTTATTGAAGACTTTGTTACAAGTTCTTTCTTCATTTCAATCGTTTTTCTTACATTGTGATCAAAGTGCTGGCACTCGCAACTTTTTATGGCCCCACGGTGGATTATTTTGCAGTCAGGATTCGTTTCAACAGATCCGACAAAATACGAATCCATCAAAAACCGAAGCAATTTTCCCTATAGGAAATGAAGCAAATCCTAACAATGTGTTCCGGATACACAAAACACATTCTATAGAGAATAATTCCAGTTTTACATGCGGAAAACAATCACTTTTAACTTTATTGAAGCCTTTTGTACGAGTTCTTTCTTGGTTTCAATCGCTTTTCTTACTTTTTAGATCAAAGTGCTGGCACTCGCAACTTTTTATGGCCCCACGGTGGATTATTTTGCAGTCGGGATTCCTTCCAAAAGTTTCGACAAAACACGAATCAATCAAAAAGCGAAGCAATTTTTCCTATGGGAAATGAAGCAAATCCTAACAATGTGTTCCGGATACACAAAACACATTTTATAGAGAATAGTTCCAGTTTTACATGCAGAAAACAATCACACTTAACTTTATTGAAGACTTTTGCTACGAGTTCTTTCTTCATTTCAATAATTTTTCTCACCTTTTGGATCAAAGTGATGGCACTCGCAACTTTTTACGGCCCCACGGTCGGTTATTTTGCAGTCAGGTTTCGTTCCAAAAGATCCAACAAACAACGAATCCATCAAAAACCGAAGCAATTTTTCCTATAGGAAATTAATCAAATCCTAATAATGTGTTCCAAATACACAAAACACATTTTTTAGAGAATAATTCCAGTTTTACATGCAGAAAACAATCACATTTAACTTTATTGAAGACTTTCGCTATGGGTTCTTTCTTGGTTTCAATTGTTTTTCTCTCCTTTTGGATCAAAGTGCTGGCACTCGCAACTTTTTACGGCCCCACGGTGGATTATTTTGCAATCGGGATTTGTTCCAACAGATCGGACAAAATACGAATCAATCAAAAACCGAAGCAATTTTTCCTATAGGAAATGAAGCAAATCCTAATAATTTGTTCCGGATACACAAAACACATTTTATAGAGAATAATTCACATTTAACTTTATTGAAGACTTTGCTACGAGTTCTTTCTTAATTTCAATCGTTATTCTTACATTCTGATCAAAGTGCTGGCACTCGCAACTTTTTATGGCCCTACGGTGGATTATTTTGCAATCGGGATTTGTTCCAAAAGATTGGACAAAATACAAATCAATCAAAAACTGAAGCAATTTTTCCATAGGAAACGAAGCAAATCCTAATAATTTGTTCCAGATAAACAAAACACGTTTTATAGAGAATAATTCACATTTAACTTTATTGAGGACTTTGCTACAATTTATTTCTTAATTTCAATCCTTTTTGTCACCTTTTTGGATCAAAGTGCTGGCACTCGCAATTTTTTATGGCCCCACGGTGGATTATTTTGCAGTCAGGTTTCGTTTCAAAAGATCCAACAAACAACGAATCCATCAAAAACCAAAGCAATTTTCCCTATAGGAAATGAAGCAAATCCTAACAATGTGTTCCGGATACACAAAACACATTTTATAGAGAATAATTCCAGTTTTACATGCGGAAAACAATCACTTTTAACTTTATTGAAGACTTTCGCTATGGGTTCTTTCTTCATTTCAATTGTTTTTCTTACATTCTGATTAAAGTCTGGCACTCGCAACTTTTTCTGGCCCCACGGTGGATTATTTTGCAGTCAGGTTTCGTTTCAACAGATCCAACAAACAACGAATCCATCAAAAACCGAAGCAATTTTTCCTATAGGAAATTAATCAAATCCTAATAATGTGTTCCGGATACACAAAACACATTTTTTAGAGAATAATTCCAGTTTTACATGCAGAAAACAATCACTTTTAACTTTATTGAAGACTTTTGCTACGAGTTCTTTCTTGGTTTCAATCGCTTTTCTCTCCTTTTGGATCAAAGTGCTGGCACTCGCAACTTTTTATGGCCCCACGGTGGATTATTTTGCAGTGGGGATTCTGTGTTTGGACAATGTAGACATGAGTGAGACGGTGTACGAGAAACTTTGTGGTAGTTCTTGTAGGCCACACTCCTGATTTGGGTCCACAAATACGCCAAAGGTTTATGGGCAAAACTGCACTCTGTATTTTATTTTAATGTGACACAGGTTGTTGTTGTTTTCTACTTCCTGTGATTTGTGTAGAAAAGTGTGTTACGGTGCTAGAACCCCTTCTTTGTTTCCAGGGCAGACGTGAAGAAAGATCTACTGGAAATAAATATAGTTTGATGGAACCTGCTTTCTCACTTTCATGTTGACCCGTGTGCCCATTCCCACACTTCCAGCGAGTCCGCAGCGCCGTCCAAGATTACCAGGGAATAATCGTTCTCATCTGACATACATGCACGCCGACATTTTTCTTTCTTTCCCTTCTGTCCCTCGGTGTGTCTCTCCTCTTTTCCTCCCCACCTCCACACTTTGATGGCAGGGTGCCAGCCCGTTAGGAAGATGAGACTCCAATCAATCAGGGCTTCCCAAAGGGGGGGGGCCCCTCCACCATGGGGACCCGCCGCCCTAATTGCCCCCCACCGCATGTTGATGGACGGTCCGGCGAATCACTTTCCTGGACAGATGGACGGCCATATTGCACGCGGGGCCGTAAACAGCGAGACGGAAATGTTTACATTTTTCTCATCACATCCCAGCAGAAAATATCAGATGTTATGTCACACCTCGGCGGGGGCCCCGGGTTTGTTTACAGTAGTGGAGCAACTCATCAAGTGTTCTCATACTTACTTTTTAGGCACAGGGGTCACCAACCTTTTTGAAACCAAGAACTACTTCTTGGGTACTGATTAATGCGAAGGGCTACCAGTTTGATACACACTTAAATAAATTGCCAGAAATAGCCAATTTGCTCAATTTACCTTTAATAAATAAATCCACATATATATAAAAAAGGGTATTTCTGTCTGTAAAACTTTCCTTTTACAGAAAGTTTTTGTGTAGAGAATAAATGATGAAAAAAACACTTAATTGAACGGTTTAAAAGAGGAGAAAACACGAAAAAAAAAAAGAAAATTAAATTTAGAAACATAGTTTATCTTCAATTTCAACTCTTCAAAATTCCAAATTCAACCGAAAAAAATGAAGAAAAAAAACTAGCTAATTCGAATATTTTGGAAAAAATTAAAAAAAAAAAAATTATGGAACATCATTAGTAATTTTTTCTTATTAAGATTAATTTTAGAATTTTGATGACATGTTTTGAATAGGTTAAAATCCACTTTTTAGAATATATAACAAATTGGACCAAGCTATATTTCTAACAAAGAAAAATCATTATTTCTTCTAGATTTTCCAGAACAAAAATTTTAAAAGAAATTCAAAAGACTTTGAAATAAGATTTAAATTTGATTCTACAGATTTTCTCAATTGGCCAGAATATATATATTTTTAATTTTAATCATAAATTTGAAGAAATATTTCACAAATATTCTTCGTCGAAAAGAAGCTAAAATGAAGAATTAAATTCAAATGTATTTATTATTCTTTACAATAAAAAAAATAAATTTACTTGAATATTGATTTAACTCCTCAGGAAAGAAGAGGAAGGAATTTAAAAGGTAAAAAGGGCGGTATAGATCGGTTGGTAAAGTGGCCGTGCCAGCAACTTGAGGGTTGCAGGTTCGATTCCCGCTTCCACCATCCTAGTCACTGCCGCTGTGTCCTTGGGCAAGACACTTTACCCACCTGCTCCCAGTGCCACCCACACTGGTTTAAATGTAACTTAGATATTGGGTGTCACTATGTAAAGCGCTTTGAGTCACTAGAGAAAAGCGCTATATAAATATAATTCAATTGTCGATTTGCCAAAATATTTTTTTTAAATTTTAGTCATAATACGTTTGAAGAAATATTTCACAGATATTTTTCGTCAAAAAAAAGCTAAAATGAAGAATTAAATTAAAATGTATGTATTATTATTTCCAATAAAATAAATAAATTTACTTGAACATTGATTTAAATTGTCAGGAAAGAAGAGGAAGGAATTTAAAAGGTAAAAAGGTATATTTGTTTAAAAATCCTAAAATCCTTTTTAAGGTTGTATTTTTTCTCTAAAATTGTCTTTCTGAAGAAGCAAAGTAAAAAAATAAATGAAGACCAAGTCTTTAAAATATTTTCTTGGATTTTCAAATTCTATTTGAGTTTTGTCTCTCTTAGAATTAAAAATGTCAAACAAAGTGAGACCAGCTTGCTAATAAATAAATACAATTAAAAAAATAGAGGCAGCTCACTGGTAAGTGCTGCTATTTGAGCTATTTTTAGAACAGGCCAGCGGGCGACTCATCTGGTCCTTACGGGCGACCTGGTGCCCGCGGGCACTGCGTTGGTGACCCCTGCTTTGGTACAATTTTGACAGAGGACCCTATTGTATCTGTAAGGTTTTATTGTTTCTTTCTTTCTTCATTATTATTCCGCAACTTCGCGCTGTAATTTGACCCCCTTAACATGCTTCAAAACTCACCAAATTTTACACACACATCGGTATGGCAAACTTTGCCATCTAATAAAAAAACAAACCCCAAAAATCTAAATTGCGCTCCAGCGCCCCAGGGGAAAAATTACAGACAGAACTGCTTGTAACTTCCGTCAGGAATGTCGTAGAGACATGAAACAAAACCCTCTATGTAGGTCTCACTTAGACCTACAATTGATACACTCACTTCTTTCAGGAAAAATCAACAGGAAGTAGGCAAAAACCCCTTCAAAACAAAATTTGCCTAAAAAATATCATTTTTGCCTCTTTGAGCTGTAATTTGACCCCCTTAACATGCTTCAAAACTCACCAAACTGGACACACACATCAGGACTCGTGAAAATTGCGATATGATAAAAAAAAAATTTAAAAACTCAAAATTGCGCTGTAGCGCCCCCTATTTTTTAAAATATGTACAATTATTTATTGCTTTTAATTGTATTTATTGTTGTAGACAAAGGGGTGTACCTCGCCCCATCCTTTCTTGTGAAAGACTGAGCAGTTTTGGGGAAAAATTACAGACAAAACTGCTTGTAACTTCCGTTAGGAATGTCGTAGAGACATGAAACAAAAACCTCTATGTAGGTCTGACTTAGACCTACAATTGATACACTCACTTCTTTCAGCAAAAATCAACAGGAAGTAGGCAAAAACCCCTTCAAAACGAATTTTTGCTAAAAAATATAATTTTTGCCTCTTTGAGCTGTAATTTGACCCCCTTAAAATACTTTAAAACTCGCCAAATTGGACTGGTGAAAATTGCGATATGATAAAAAAAAAACTCACAATTGCGCTCTAGCGCCCCCTATTTTTCAAAATATGTAATATTATTTATTGTTTTTAATTGTATTTATTGTTGTAGACAAAGGGGTATACCTCACCCCATCCTTTCTTGTGAAAGACTGAGCATTTTTTTGGGAAAAATTACAGACAAAACTGCTTGTAACTTCCGTTAGGAATGTCGTAGAGACATGAAACGAAAACCTCTATGTAGGTCTGACTTAGACCTACAATTGATACACTCACTTCTTTCAGCAAAAATCAACGAGAAGAAGGCAAAACCCCTTCAAAACTAAATTTTCCTAAAGAATAAAAATGTTGCCTCTTTGAGCTGTAATTTGACCCCCTTAACATGCTTCAAAACTCACCAAATTTTACACACACATCGGTACGACAAACCTTCCCAACTTATTAAACAACCGAACACCAAAAATCAAAATTGCCCTCCAGCGCCCCCTAGGAAAAAACAGCCAAAACTGCTTGTAACTTCCGTTAGGAATGTCGTAGAGACATGAAACAAAAACCTCTATGTAGGTCTCACTTAGACCTAGAATTGATACACTCACTTCTTTCAGCAAAAATCAACAGGAAGTAGGCAAAAACCCCTTCAAAACGAAATTTTCCTACAAAATATCATTTTTGCCTCTTTGAGCTGTAATTTGACACCCTTAAAATGCTTCAAAACTCACCAAATTGGACACACACATCAGGACTGGCAAAAATTGCGATACGATTTAAAAAAAAAAAAATAAACCTCAAAATTATGCTCAAGCGCCCCCTGTTTTTTTAAATATGTACAATTATTTATTGTTTTTAATTGTATTTATTGTTGTAGACAAAGGGGTGTACCTCGCCCCATCCTTTCTTGTGAAAGACTGAGCATTTTGGGGGAAAAATTACAGACAAAACTGCTTGTAACTTCCGTTAGGAATGTCGTAGAGACATGAAACAAAAACCTCTATGTAGGTCTCACTTAGACCTACAATTGATACACTCACTTCTTTCAGCAAAAATCAACAGGAAGTAGGCAAAAACCCCTTCAAAACTAAATTTTGCTAAACAATATCATTTTTGCCTCTTTGAGCTGTAATTTGACCCCCTTAAAATGCTTCAAAACTCACCAAATTGGACACACACATCAGGACTGGCGAAAATTGCGATATGATAAAAAACAAAAAAACAAAAAAAAACTCAAAATTGCGCTCTAGCGCCCCCTATTTTTTAAAATATGTACAATAATTTTTTGTTTTTAATTGTATTTATTGTTGTAGACAAAGGGGTGTACCTCGCCCCATCCATTCTTGTGAAAGACTGAGCATTTTCTGGGAAAAATTACAGACAAAACTGCTTGTAACTTCCGTTAGGAATGTCGTAGAGACATGAAACAAAAACCTCTATGTAGGTCTGACTTAGAGCTAGAATTGATACACTCATTTCTTCCAGCAAAAATCAAGAAGAAGTAGGCAAAAACCCCTTCAAAACAAAATTTTCCTAAAAAATATAATTTTTGCCTCTTTGAGCTGTAATTTGACCCCCTTAAAATGCTTCAAAACTCACCAAATTGGACACACACATCAGGCCTGGAAAAAATTGCGATATGATTTAAAAAAAAACAAAAAAACTCAAAATTATGCTCAAGCGCCCCCTATTTTTTAAAATATGTCCAATTATTTGTTGTTTTTAATTGTATTTATTGTTGTAGACAAAGGGGTGTACCTCGCCCCATCCTTTCTTGTGAAAGACTGAGCATTTTGGGGGAAAAATTACAGACAAAACTGCTTGTAACTTCCGTTAGGAATGTCGTAGAGACATGAAACAAAAACCTCTATGTAGGTCTAACTTACACCTACAATTGATACACTCACTTCTTTCAGCAAAAATCAACAGGAAGTAGGCAAAAACCCCTTCAAAACAAAATTTTCCTAAAAAATATCATTTTTGCCTCTTTGAGCTGTAATTTGACCCCCTTAAAATACTTTAAAACTCGCCAAATTGAACTGGTGAAATTTGCGATATGATAAAAAAAAAACTCAAAATTGCGCTCAAGCGCCCCCTATTTTTTTAAATATGTACAATTATTTATTGTTTTTAATTGTATTTATTGTTGTAGACAAAGGGGTGTACCTCGCCCCATCCTTTCTTGTGAAAGACTGATTTTTGGGGGGAAAATTTACAGACAAAAGTGCTTGTAACTTCCGTTAGGAATGTCATAGAGACATGAAACAAAAACCTCTATGTAGGTCTCACTTAGACCTACAATTGATACCCTCACTTCTTTCAGCAAAAATCAACAGGAAGTAGGCAAAAACCCCTTCAAAACTAAATTTTGCTAAACAATATCATTTTTGCCTCTTTGAGCTGTAATTTGACCCCCTTAAAATGCTTCAAAACTCACCAAATTGGACACACACATCAGGACTGGCGAAAATTGCGATATGATAAAAAACAAAAAAACAAAAAAAAACTCAAAATTGCGCTCTAGCGCCCCCTATTTTTTAAAATATGTACAATTATTTTTTGTTTTTAATTTTATTTATTGTTGTAGACAAAGGGGTATACCTCGCCCCATCCTTTCTTGTGAAAGACTGAGCATTTTCTGGGAAAAATTACAGACAAAACTGCTTGTAACTTCCGTTAGGAATGTCGTAGAGACATGAAACAAAAACCTCTATGTAGGTCTCACTTAGACCTACAATTGATACACTCACTTCTTTCAGCAAAAATCAACAGGAAGTAGGCAAAAACCCCTTCAAAACAAAATTTTCCTAAAAAATATCATTTTTGCCTCTTTGAGCTGTAATTTGACCCCCTTAAAATGCTTTAAAATTCGCCGAATTGGACTGGTGAAATTTGCGATATGATAAAAAAAACAACTCAAAATTGCGCTCAAGCGCCCCCTATTTTTTTAAATATGTACAATTATTTATTGTTTTTAATTGTATTTATTGTTGTAGACAAAGGGGTGTACCTCGCCCCATCCCTTCTTGTGAAAGACTGATTTTTGGGGGGAAAAATTACAGACAAAAGTGCTTGTAACTTCCGTTAGGAATGTCGTAGAGACATGAAACAAAAAACTCTATGTGGGTCTCACTTAGACCTACAATTGATACACTCACTTCTTTCAGCAAAAATCAACAGGAAGTAGGCAAAAACCCCTTCAAAACCAAATTTTCCTAAAAAATACAATTTTTGCCGCTTTGAGCTGTAATTTGACCCCCTTAACATGCTTCAAAACTCACCAAATTGGACACACACATCAGGACTGGCGAAAATTGCGATATGATTAAAAAAAAAATCAAAATTGCGCTCAAGCGCCCCCTATTTTTTAAAATATGTACAATTGTTTATTGTTTTTAATTGTATTTATTGTTGTAGACAAAGGGGTGTACCTCGCCCCATCCTTTCTTGTGAAAGACTGAGCATTTTTTGGGAAAAATTACAGACAAAACTGCTTGTAACTTCCATTAGGAATGTCGTAGAGACATGAAACAAAAACCTCTATGTAGATCTGACTTAGAGCTAGAATTGATAAAGTCACTTCTTTCCGCAAAAATCAACAGGAAGTAGGCAAAAACCCCTTCAAAACGAAATTTTGCTAAAAAATATCATTTTTGCCTCTTTGAGCTGTAATTTGACACCCTTAACATGCTTCAAAACTCACCAAACTGGACACACACATCAGGACTGGCGAAAATTGCGATACGATAAAAAACAAAAACAAAAACAAAAAACTCAAAGTTGCGCTCTAGCGCCCCCTATTTTTTAAAATATGTAAAATTATTTATTGTTTTTAATTGTATTTATTGTTGTAGACAAAGGGGTGTACCTCGCCCCATCCTTTCTTGTGAAAGACTGAGCAGTTTTTGGGAAGCTGTTTTTATACCCAATCATGGCACCCACCTGTTCCCAATTAGCCTGCACACCTGTGGGATGTTCCACATAAGTGTTTGATGAGCATTCCTCAACTTTATCAGTATTTATTCCCACCTTTCCCAACTTTTTTATCACGTGTTGCAGGCATCAAATTCTAAAATTAATGATTATTTGCACAAAAAAAATGAAAAGTTTATAAGTTTGAACATCAAATATGTTGTCTTTGTAGCATATTCAACTGAATATGGGTTGAAAATGATTTGCAAATCATTGTATTCCGTTTATATTTACATCTAACACAATTTCCCAACTCATATGGAAACGGGGTTTGTACAAATCTCAATCAATCAATCAACAAAGTTTCTAGGGATCTTGCATGTGTTTTGATTGTTTTACTTTGAGTGTTGATGGAGACAAGATGTTGAAAAGTCCGGAATATGAGGAGAAAAGAAGATTATGCAGGAGAAAAGTGTGGGAGAAAGGGTGTGGGGGGGCTGCTCATCGGAATTAATGATGGAGAAAATCCCCCAATTAGAGCCTTTTCCTGTGTTGCAGGGCGAGTTCAGCGCGGGGTCCTTTGACAGGATTAGTACCCAGGCCGGGTCGAGCCAGGCCTGGACGGGCACTACTGACTTGGCACCGCTCAACGTGTCCCGGGCCAGGGCCGAGGTAGGCATGCACAAAAAGAGGAAAAAAAAATAATAATTTTGGTGCCAGACTTTCTTTGCATGTGCTGCCTGGACAGAATTGAAGTGTCCCACAAGAAGGAAAGAAAAGACCAAAAACAATGAAAAGAGAAGGAACATTTCAAGATGAAAGCAGCTGCCACTTCAGCGGCGCCTTGTCTACATGCAGCTACAAAAGTGAAACACCAGGAAAAGCCCAAAAATTAGAAATGAACTGTGAATCTTTGGGCAGCACTAGAAAAAAGCGCTATATAAATATAATCCACTTCACTTCTACAGTATTTAGTCAGCCACCGATTGTGCAAGTTCTCCCACTTAAAATGATGACAGAGGTCTGTAATTTTCATCATAGGTACACTTCAACTGTGAGAGACAGAATGTGAAAAAAAAATCCAGGAATTCACATTGTAGGAATTTTAAAGAATTTATTTGTAAATTATGGTGGAAAATAAGTATTTGGTCAACAATTCAAATCTCTCACTAATGGAAGGAGGTTTTGGCTCAAAATCTCACGATACATGGCCCCATTCATTCTTTCCTTAACACGCATCAATCGTCCTGTCCCCTTAGCAGAAAAACAGCCCCAAAGCATGATGTTGCCACCCCCATGCTTCACAGTAGGTGTGGTGTTCCTGGGATGCAACTCAGTATTCTTCCTCCAAACACGACCAGTTGAGTTTATACCAAAATGGATACATGGATGATACAGCAGAGGATTGGGAGAATGTCATGTGGTCAGATGAAACCAAAATAGAACTTTTTGGTGTAAACTCAACTCGTCGTGTTTGGAGGAAGAAGAATACTGAGTTGCATCCCAAGAACACCATACCTACTGTGAAGCATGGGGGTGGAAACATCATGCTTTGGGGCAGTTTTTCTGCTAAGGGGACAGGACGATTGATCCGTGTTAAGGAAAGAATAAATAAGGCCATATTAGTGAATTATGGTGGAAAATAAGTATTTGGTCAACCATTCAAAGTTCTCACTGATGGAAGGAGATTTTGGCTCAAAATCTCACGATACATGGCCCCATTCATTCTTTCCTTAACACGGATCAATCGTCCTGTCCCCTTAGCAGAAAAACAGCCCCAAAGCATGATGTTTCCACCCCCATGCTTCACAGTAGGTGTGGTGTTCTTGGGATGCAACTCAGTATTCTTCTTCCTCCAAACACGACGAGTTGAGTTTATACCAAAATGGATACATGGATGATACAGCAGAGGATTGGGAGAATGTCATGTGGTCAGATGAAACCAAAATAGAACTTTTTGCTATAGACTCAACTCATCATGTTCGGAGGAAGAAGAATACTGAGTTGCATCCCAAGAACACCACACCTACTGTGAAGCATGGGGGTGGAAACATCATGCTTTGGGGCTGTTTTTCTGCTAAGGGGACAGGACGACTGATGGGAGCAAAACATGGCCGAATTTGAAAAGAAAAAGGAGCAAAAAGCCAGGCAGAAGTCACTTGTTGTAACATGAAAACAATGAGTGCAACACCAAGAAGACAAAAGGAGGAAACACAAGAGCACGGAAGCTCGTGCGACCAGCAGCCACGCCAACGGGGCCAACTTCAGGGAAAACAATCAGCGTTTGTCCCTCCCGGAACAACAACTACTAATCCCGTCTGCACAATGACGGCAAAATCAATTTGTCAGCGCGCTGCTTCTTCCCACAAAATGACTTTGAAGGCCTTTCAAGGTCGTGAGTGACACAAAAGTAGCTTTTTTTTTAGCAAAGGTTACACAATGGCACACGTCTTTTGACCTTGAGGACACACGTGCAGTGAGCAACACGAGGTCAGCAGCATGGCTCGGTTGGTAGAGCGGCCGTGCCAGCAACTTGAGGGTTGCAGGTTCGATTCCCGCTTGTGCCATCCTAGTTACTGCCGCTGTGTCCTTGGGCAAGACACTTTACCCACCTGCTCCCAGTGCCACCCACACTGCTTTAAATGTAACTTAGATATTGGGTTTCACTATGTAAAGCGCTTTGAGTTACTAGAGAAAAGCGCTATATAAATATAATTCACTTCACTTCAGCCACATGTCTCGAACACACACTGGACACTTCATTAGGTACACACAAAGAGGACGGATCCGGTCTAAGAGCTGCATTGAAAATGTTACATGTTTATTCATTATATATATATTATATATATATTATATATTTTATTATATATTATATCATTATAATAGTGTAAAAATGATATAATATATGCTAAACTATATATGCCAGGGGTCACCAACCTTTTTGAAAGCAAGAGCTACTTCTTGGGTACTGATTAATGCGAAGGGCTACCAGTTTGATACACACTTAAATAAATTGCCAGAAATAGCCAATTTGCTCAATTTACCTTTAATAAATAAATCTATATATATATATATATATATAAAAAATGGGTATTTTTGTCTCTCATTCCGTCATGCATTTTTTTTCCTTTTACTGAAGGTCTTTTGTAGAGAATAAATGATGAAAAAACCACCTAATTGAACGGTTTAAAAGAGGAGAAAACTGGAAAAAAAATGAAAATAAATTGTTGAAACATAGTTCAGCTTCGATTTCGACTCTTTAAAATTCAGAATTCAACCGAAAAAAAGAAGAGCAAAAACTAGCTAATTTGGATCTTTTTGAAAAATTTAAAAAAATAATTTATGGAACATCATTAGTAATTTTTCCTGATTAAGTTTAATTTTAGAATTTTGATGACATGTTTTAAATAGGTTAAAATCCAATCTGCACTTTGTTAGAATATATAACAAATTGGACCAAGCTATATGTCTAACAAAGACAAATCATTATTTCTTTTAGATTTTCCAGAACAAAAATTTTAAAAGAAATTCAAAAGACTTTGAAATAAGATTTAAATTTGATTCTAAAGATTTTCTAGATTTGCCAGAATAATTGTTTTGAATTTTAATCATAATAAGTTTGAAGAAATATTTAACAAATATTCTTTGTTGAAAAAACAGAAGCTAAAATGAAGAATTAAATTAAAATGTATTTATAATTCTTTACAATAAAATAAGTTTACTTGAACATTGATTTAAATTGTCAGGAAAGAAGAGGAAGGAATTTAAAAGGTAAAAAGGTATATGTGTTTAAAAATCCTAAAATCATTTTTAAGGTTGTATTTTCTCTCTAAAATTGTCTTTCTGAAAGTTATAAGAAGCAAAGTAAAAAAATAAGTGAATTTATTTAAACAAGTAAAGACCAAGTCTTTAAAATATTTTCTTGGATTTTCAAATTCTATTTGAGTTTTGTCTCTCTTAGAATTAAAAATGTCGAGGAAAGCGAGACCAGCTTGCTAGTAAATAAATACAATTTAAAAAATAGAGGCAGCTCACTGGTAAGTGCTGCTATTTGAGCTATTTTTAGAACAGGCCAGCGGGCGACTCATCTGGTCCTTACGGGCGACCTGGTGCCCTCGGGCACCGCGTTGGTGACCCCTGATATATGTTAATCTCATTCATTTCAATGGGAACTTCCTGGAAATGTGGGAATTTTCACACCCATATAACTTGGCACTTATTACATGCTAACTGTTAGTATGCTAAAGTTAGCATTATAGCATACTAACTTTGGTATCTTTTTAGCCAATTTCACAGCCATATAACTTGGTACTTAAAGGCCTACTGAAAGCCACTACTAGCGACCACACAGTCTGACAGTTAATATATCAATGATGAAATATTAACATTGCAACACATGCCAATACGGCCTTTTTAGTTTACTAAATTGCAATTTTAAATTTCGCGCGGAAGTATCATGCTAAAACGTCGCGGTATGACGACGCGTACGCGGGATGTCACTCATTGTAGAGGACATTTTGTTCCAGTACCGTTCAGAGCTATAAGTCGTCTCTTTTCATCGCATAATTCGACAGTATCATGGTCATGTGTTGCTGAATCTTTTGCAATTTGTTCAATGAATAATGGAGACGTCAAAGAAGAAAGCTGTAGATGGGAAGCGGTGTATTGCGGCCGGCTTTAGCAACACAAACAGAGCCGGTGTTTTTTTGTTTACATTCCCGAAAGATGACGGTGAAGCTTTATTATGGAACAGAGCGGTCAAGCGAACACGGTTGGATTGGACCACACACACAAAGTACAGTATTTTATGCAGCGATCATTTCGAAAGATCGTGTTTTGAAGAGGGTCCCTTGCGAAGGGCAGAGATGGGCATCGCCACCACCTGTCAACTGGTGCTGAAGTTGACAGGTGACAAGTTGTACAGTTACAACCATACTGTATAATCTCACTAAAACACTAGTAACACAATAATCAGATAAGGGATTTTCCAGAATTATCCTAGTAAATTTGTCTAATACCATCTGAATCGCTCCCACTGTATAGTCTTTTTTTTCTTTTTCTAAACCTTCACTCTCACTTTCCTCATCCACGAATCTTTCATCCTCGCTCAAATTAATGGGGAAATCGTCGCTTTCTCGCTCCGAATCGCTCTCGCTGCTGGTGGCCATGATTGTAAACAACGTGAGGACGTGAGGAGCTCCACAACCCGTGACGTCACGCGCACATTGTCTGCTACTTCCGGTACAGGCAAGGCTTTTTTATTAGCGACCAAAAGTTGCAAACTTCTCTACTAAATCCTTTCAACAAAAATATGGCAATTTCGCGAATAATCAAGTATGACACATAGAATGGACCTGCTATCCCCGTTTGAATAAGAAAATCTCATTTCAGTAGGCCTTTAGCATTATCACATACTAACTTTGGTATCTTTTTAGCTAATTTCACAGGCATATAACTTGGTACGTAATACATGCTGACAAGATTTACAGTATTTTTTTAAATGCCCACACATCCGAGTTATTTGACTTGTTCCTTGACGCATTCTAACTCTTAGCATGCTTACGTTTTCAGCATTCTTTTTAAACGAACACACTTCCGAAGATTTAACTTGTTAATTGACGCATTCTAACTGTTAGCATGCTAACGTTTTCAGCGTTTTTTTAAACGCCCACACTTCCAAAGATTTAACTTGTTAATTGACGCATTCTAACTGTTAGCATTCTAAAATGCACTTGGTACTTATTACATGCTAACTGTTAATATGCTAAAGTTAGCATTATGGCACACTAACTTTAGTATCTTTTTAGCTAATTTCACAGCAATATATCTTGGTACGTAATACATTCTAACTGTTAGCATGCTAACGTTTTCACCATTTTTTTAAACGCCCACACTACCGAAGATTTAACTTGTTAATTGACGCATTCTAACTGTTAGCATGCTAACGTTTTCAGCGTTTTTTCAAACGCCCACACTTCGAAAGATTCAACTTGTTAATTGGCGCATTCTAACTGTTAGCATTCCAAAATGCACTTGGTACTTATTACATGCTAACTGTTAATATGCTAAAGTTAGCATTATGGCATGCTAACTTTAGTATCTTTTTAGCTAATTTCACAGCCATATTACTTGGTACGTAATACATTCTAACTGTTAGCATGCTTACGTTTTCAGCATTCTTTTTAAACGCCCACACTTCTGAAGATTTAACTTGTTAATTGACGCATTCTAACTGTTAGCATGCTAAGGTTTTCAGCGTTTTTTTAAACACCCACACTTACAAAGATTCAACTTGTTAATTGGCGCATTCTAACTGTTAGCATTCCAAAATGCACTTGGTACTTATTACATGCTAACTGTTAATATGCTAAAGTTAGCATTATGGCATACTAACTTTAGTATCTTTTTAGCTAATTTCACAGCCATATAACTTGGTACGTAATACATTCACATGCTAACTATTAATATGCTAAAGTTAGCATTATGGCATACTAACTTTTGCATCTTTTTAGCTAATTTCACAGCCATATAACTTAGTACGTAATACATTCTAACTCTTAGCATGCTTACGTTTTCAACATTCTTTTTAAACGGCCACACTTCCGAAGATTTAACTTGTTAATTGACGCATTCTAACCGTTAGCATTCCAAAATGCACTTGGTACTTATTACATGCTAACTGTTAATATGCTAAAGTTAGCATTATGGCATGCTAACTTTAGTATCTTTTTAGCTAATTTCACAGCCATATAACTTGGTACATAATACATTCTAAATGTTAGCATACTAACGTTTTCAGCATTTTTTTAAACGCCCACACTTCCAAAGATTCAACTTGTTAATTGGCGCATTCTAACTGTTAGCATTCCAAAATGCACTTGGTACTTATTACATGCTAACTGTTAATATGCTAAAGTTAGCATTATGGCATACTAACTTTAGTATCTTTTTAGCTAATTTCACAGCCTTATAACTTGGTACGTAATACATTCTAACTGTTAGCATGCTTACGTTTTCAGCATTCTTTTTAAACGCCCACACTTCCAAAGATTCAACTTGTTAATTGACGCATTCTAACTGTTAGCATTCTAAAATGCACTTGGTACTTATTACATGCTAACTGTTAATATGCTAAAGTTAGCATTATGGCACACTAACTTTAGTATCTTTTTAGCTAATTTCACAGCCATATAACTTGGTACGTAATAGATTCTAACTGTTAGCATGCTAAAGTTTTCAGCGTTTTTTTAAACGCCCACACTTCCAAAGATTTAACTTGTTAATTGACGCATTCTAACTGTTAGCCTGCTAACGTTTTCAGCATTTTTTTTAAACGCCCACACTACAAAAGATTTAACTTGTTAATTGACGCATTCTAAATGTTAGCATTCCAGAATGCTAACAGTTACCTTTGCACTTATTACATGCTAACTGTTAGTATGCTAAAGTTAGCATTATGACATACTAACTTTGGTATCAATTTAGCAAATTTCACACCCATGTAACTTGGTACGTAATACATGCCGACAAGTTTTTCAGCATTTTTTTTTTACATGCCCACAATTCCGAGTTATTTGACTTGTTTCTTGACGCATTCTAACTCTTAGCATGCTTACGTTTTCAGCATTCTTTTTAAACGGCCCCACTTCCAAAATTTAACTTGTTAATTGACGCATTCTAACTGTTAGCATGCTAACGTTTTCAGCATTTTTTTAAACGCCCACACTTCCAAAGATTTAACTTGTTAATTGACGCATTCTAACTGTTAGCATGCTAACGTTTTCAGCATTTTTTTAAACGCCCACACTTCCCCTGTCATCATTTTCGGAATGGAGGAGGCTGATTTCAATACCGGTAATTTGAAATCGCATAAATGGAAGAAGATTGAGAGCTATTCAGTAGGATTTAAAGTCCAAGCTTACATCACACTCACTTTTTTACTGCATACCTTTGGTAAGTGCCGGAGTGAGAAGAGGTTTTAAAATAATTAGTGCATGCTTACTTTTACCGCATGCCTTTGGTGAGCGCGGGAGTGAGAAGTGGTTTTAAATTAATTAGTTCAAGGAAATACGGTATTCCATTTTTTGTTCGTGTAATTCTTTTCATTGGACGGCCCTGAACTAAACGACAAAGAGGACAATCGTTCACAACACACAACAGTTCTTGTGTTCGTTAAGGACGACAGAGTCCCTAATTACTAATTGATTAATTGTGCTGTCCATTATTTCACTCCGCTGCCCGAGCAGATCTGAAAGGGCGGCGGCTGGAGTTAACAGACTTATTGGGAGGACGCCTTCCTTGCCGAGGATAATATGGGAGAACAGCGGAATTAATTGGGTTTGATTACCAGAGCTTTTCAATGGGACACAAGCTTTTTCGCATGACATAATGAGACATGACATAATGAGACATGACATCATGAGAGGTCAATGGGGGATTTGCTGCTTGGCGCCAGTGTGTTGGTTGGTGGGTGTGTCTGGAGGGGGCACCCCCCCCCCCCCCCCCCCACTTACAGAACCACGTATCTATTTATTCCAAAGTTTTCATTGCAAACATTCAAGTACAAACCCCTTTTCCATATGAGTTGGGAAATTGTGTTTGATGTAAATATAAACGGAATACAATGATTTGCAAATCATTTTCAACCCATATTGTGAAGTGAAGTGTGAAGTGAATTATATTTATATAGCGCTTTTCTCTAGTGACTCAAAGCGCTTTACATAGTGAAACCCAATATCTGAGTTACATTTAAAGCAGTGTGGGTGGCACTGGGAGCAGGTGGGTAAAGTGTCTTGCCCAAGGACACAACGGCAGTGACTAGGACGGCGGAGGCGGGAATTGAACCTGCAACGCTCAAGTTGCTGGCACGGCCGCTCTACCAACCGAGCTAAGTCATCCCTATTTGCAAAATTCAACATATTTCATTCACAATCATTTAAATCAAGGGGACATTTCATTTTGTTTTATATATTTATATTTAGTTTTGCGTTTTGTAATCCAACCACAACGTAGATTACTTGGAAGAAAAAAAGGTACTATCTGGCAACAGATCCAGGCATATTTAAGAGGTAGAAGTCAAAAACTCTTACAAAATAAAAATAAAAATTTGTCAAGTCAAGGTTTGTTTTATACCTTACTGTACACCTTCCCTTCCTCCTCTAAAAATTACTTTTTTTTATGAAGCAAGCACCAGATATGATATCGAAAAAGTAAACTTCAATTTCAACACATCAGTGACAATGACAGAGGTTTTGCTTTTTTTGGTGGAAAAAAACCAACAAAATGACAGTGAGTGAATGTTTAGGGGCTGCAAACAGGATCTTGAATTCCACTGAAGTGAACTTTACTGTGACAATGATGTGCTTTGGAAGCAGTAATACCATCCATCCATTTTCTACCGCTTGTCCCGTCTGGGGTGGCGGGGGGTTGCTGAAGCCTATCTCAGCTGCATTCGGGCGGAAGGCGTTGTACACCCTGGACAAGTCGCCACCTCATCGCAGGGCCAACACAGATAGACAGACAACATTCACACTCACATTCACACACTGGGGACCATTTAGTGTTGCCAATCAACCTATCCCCAGGTGCATGTCTTTGCAGGTGGGAGGGGCCTATCCACAGGTGCATGTCTTTGGAGGTGGGAGGGGCATATCCCCAGGTGCATGTCTTTGGAAGTGGGAGGAAGCCGGAGTACCCGGAGGGAACCCACGCATTCACGGGGAGAACATGCAAACTCCACACAGAAAGATCCCGAGCCTGGGTTTGAATCCAGTACTGCAGGACATTCGTATTGTGAGGCACATGCACTCACACCTGTTACACCGTGCTGGCCAGCAGTAATACCATCACCTATTAAAAATGATGGTATAGGAACATAGGCTGAATACTATATCAATGGTATCCAACATACTACAAGCAGTGCCTTTAACTGTCTAGCAAGGACCAAACGATTCGTTGCAAAGTGCCTTAAAAAAAAAAAAAAAGAGTATGACAAATAATTCACAAAAAATCAAACATGCGTGCACTGTGGCCAGTTCAAACGTGAGGAACAAACCAACATTGTGTGGACCGTGTGGTCGAGGCATGTTCATCATATCACCAGGGGGAGAACCTCCCACCCAGACATCAAGCAGTTGTGATTCAGTTGAATATGCTACAAAGACAACATATTTGATGTTCAAACTCATAAACATTTTTTTTTTTTTGCAAATAATCATTAACTTTAGAATTTGAGGCCAGCAACATGTGATAAAGAAGTTGGGAAAGGTGGCAATAAATACTGATAAAGTTGAGGAATGCTCGTCAAACACTTATTTGGAACATCCCACAGGTGTGCAGGCTAATTGGGAACAGGTGGGTGCCATGATTGGGTATAAAAGCAGCTTCCATGAAATGCTAAGTCATTCACAAACAAGGATGGTGTGAGGGTCACCACTTTGTAAGCAAATTGTCGAACAGTTTTAGAACAACATTTCTCAACGAGCTATTGCAAGGAATTTAGGGATTTTACCATCTACGGTCCGTAAAATCATCAAAAAGTTCAGAGAATCTGGAGAAATCACTGCACGTAAGCGATGATGTTACGGACTTTTGATCCCTCAGGCGGTACTGTATCAAAAACCGACATCAGTGTGTAAAGGATATCACCACATAGGCTCAGGAACACTTCATAAAAACACTGTCAGTAACTACAGTTGGTCGCTACATCTGTAAGTGCAAGTTAAAACTCTACTATGCAAAGCGAAAGCCATTTTCTGTATCAACAACACCCAGGAACGCCGCCGGCTTCGCTGGGCCCAACCAAGCTCATCTAAGATGAACTGATGCAAAGTGGAAAAGTGTTCTGTGGTCTGACGAGTCCACATTTCAAATTATATTTGGAAACTGTGGATGTGGTGTCCTTCAGAACAAAGAGGAAAATAATAAAAAGTTCAAAAGCCAGCATCTGTGATGGTATGGGGGTGTATTAGTGCCCAAGGCATGGGTAACTTACACATCTGTGAAGGCACCATTAATGCTGAATGGTCCATACAGGTTTTGGAGCAACATATGTTATCATCCAAGCAACAGTATCATGGACGCCCCTGCTTATTTCAGCAAGACAATGCCAAGCCACATTCAGCAACGTGTTACAACAGCGTGGCTTCATAAAAAAAGAGTGCGGGTACTTTCCTGGCCCGCCTGCAGTCCAGACCTGTCTCCTATAGAAAATGTGTGGCGCATTATGAAGCGTAAAATACGACAGCGGAGATCCCGGACTGTTGAACAACTTTAGCTGTACATCAAGCAAGAATGGTAAAGAATTCCACTTTCAACGCTTCAACAATTAGTTTCCTCAGTTCCCAACGTTTATTGAGTGTTGTTAAAAGAAAAGGTGATGTAACACAGTGGTGAACATGCCCTTTCCCAACTACTTTGGCACGTGTTGCAGCCATGAAATTCTAAATTATTATTTGCAAAAAAAAAATTATGATTATGAGTTTGAACATCAAATATCTTGTCTTTGTAGTGCATTCAACTGAATATGGGTTGAAAATGATTTGCAAATCATTGTATTCTGTTTATATTTACATCTAACTCAATTTCCCAACTCATATGGAAACGGGGTTTTGTATTATAGCATACTAAATTTGATATATTTTTAGCCAATTTTATACCCAAATAACTTGGTACTTACTAAATGCTAATGTTAGCATGCTAGGATGCTAACATACACTTTTTTTAGCCAATCAGACCCATATAACTTTGTACTTGACACATGCTAACTGTTAGTATGCTAATTTTAGCATTACACCATACACTTTCAACACTTTCCGCTCACCCTGGCCATTTAAACTAACCTTTTTCAAGTTCAATCTTTTTTTCCCGGATTTCCCAGATTTCCTTTTTTTCCACAGCCCTATTTTCACCTCTTGCCCTAAAGTTTTCATAGTACACATTGTTTTGCCATTTCCACCTTCAGAATATTCCTCTTAGTTAAGACAACAAATATTCCAATGTTTCCCCAAATTCCAGGAATTCCAAAATACTACTCCTGCTTAGGCTGCTGACCCCGCGACCCGACCTCGGATAAGCGGAAGATGATGGATGGATGGATATATATATATATCTAATGTATTCATACATTTTTTGTGTAGGATATAACACTCAATTCAAACTGTTAATATGTTTCAACTGAATCGGAAAAAAAACACCAAACCATTCATATCATATTGGACAATTATGGTAGTATCAATATTTTTTTTAAAAACTGGTTTTCCCAAATTCCCATATTTCCGTGAAATTCACATTCAAATGGATGTACATACTCAAAGTTCGACAACTCTGAAATTTCTCACATTTTTCAATTGGAACCTTTCCACCACCCGCACACACCCTGGATATTGAAGACAAAATCATGTTTTCCATATCCTGAAATTCCCGATTTTCCCAAACTTCCAGGAATTCCAAATGACCACTTGTCGATTCAAAACTGTTACCACGTCAACATTATTCGACCGATTTAAGATGTGACTTTAAGGTTTTACGACTTACGTATAAAATACTACACGGTCTAGCTCCATCCTATCTTGCCGATTGTATTGTACCATATGTCCCGGCAAGAAATCTGCCTTCAAAAGACTCCGGCTTATTACTGATTCCTAGAGTCCAAAAAAAGTCTGCGGGCTATAGAGCGTTTTCCGTTCGGGCTCCAGTACTCTGGAATGCCCTCCCGGTAACACTTCGAGATGCTACCTCAGTAGAAGCATTTAAGTCTCACCTTAAAACTCATCTGTATACTCTAGCCTTTAAATAGACCTCCTTTTTAGACCAGTTGATCTGCCGCTTCTTTTCTTTTTTCTCCTATGTCCCTTGTGGAGGGGGTCCGGTCCGATGACCATGGATGAAGTACTGGCTGTCCAGAGTCGAGACCCAGGATGGACCGCTCGCCTGTGTATCTCTACGCTGCTGATCCGCCTCCGCTTGGGATGGTTTCCTGTGGACGGGACTCTCGCTGCTGTCTTGGATCCGCTTTGAACTGAACTCTCGCGGCTGTGTGGGAGCCACTATGGATTGAACTTTCACAGCATCATGTTAGACCCGCTCGACATCCATTGCTTTCGGTCCCCTAGCGGGGGAGGGGGGTTGCCCACATCTGAGGTCCTCTCCAAGGTTTCTCATAGTCAGCATTGTCACTGGCGTCCCACTGGATGTGAATTCTCCCTGCCCACTGGGTGTGAGTTTTCCTTGCCCTTTTGTGGGTTCTTCCGAGGATGTTGTAGTCGTAATGGTTTGTGCAGTCCTTTGAGACATTTGTGATTTGGGGCTATATAAATAAACATTGATTGATTGATTGATTGATTGATTTGAAAATTTCCAACACCAACCCTTTCATATCATCTCGGACAACTGTGTTGGCGTCAATATTTTCCAAAATATCAAGTTTTCCTGAACTTACCACATTTCCTGGAAATTCACATTCAAATGAATTTTCACATTCATTGTTTGACAACTCCCAAATTTGTCACATTTTTCGAATGGAACCTTTCCACCATCCGCACACACCTGGATAATGAAGGCAAAAATCATGTTTTCCTTATCCCCAAATTCCCGGTTTTCCCAAAATTTCCAGGAATTTCTCCCCATTGAAAATGAATGGGCAGTGTGCAAACTTCTGCATATCCCACATTGCTCATCCGATTTGAACCATTCCATCATTCCACCCATCCTGGACATTAGGGATGCACCGATTAATCGGTAACCGAATATATTCGGCCGAATATGGCAAAAAAAAGCCACATTCGGCCTTCGGTGGAATGAGTTAAAAACAAGGCCGAATAGTGGCGTGCGACGCAATTTTTTGATGCGGTGACGTTGGGATATGTTGTGTACCTGTATAAGTGTATGAGGTTACAAGCACACACTTATTGAGATTTAGTGGGGCCTCTGTTTACATTATTAGCCTGTTGTGTAGGCTACCTGTATAAGTGTATGAGGTTACAAGCACACACTTATTGAGATTTAGTGGGGCCTCTGTTTACATTATTAGCCTGTTGTGTAGGCTACCTGTATAAGTGTATGAGGTTACAAGCACACACTTAATTGAGATTTACTTGAGCCTTCTGTTTACACAATTAGCATATCTACTGGGGCTAAGCAGACTTTTGCTAAAAGGACAATAATTCATTTGTTGTGGGTTTATCCACTTTAATGCACTTTATTATTTTTTTTGGAATGCATGTTTTGTTTGAAGGCCCGATATAAATGAATAACTTTGTGCTTTTTTTGAAAAGCAAATGCTACTGGAACATTAAAAAAATGTCAATATTCAATAAAAAATGTCTTTATTTGAAAAACATGTCTAAATATTTATTCTAGGCTATTTATGCAATATAAAAAAAATTGTGAAAAACTGCATTCATTATTCGGTATTCGGCCAAGCGTTTAATTTTTATTCGGCTTTGGCTTCGGCCACACATTTTCATTTCGGTGCATCCCTACTCGACATTGAGCCATCTCTTTGGTCCTTGGCGATCACTCCAGCAGCACTGAGAGCAAACTCAGCCAAACTACCTCTAGGTAATGTTGCAATTTTCAATGCCAACAAAGCGACTAAAGTAAGGTTGTACTTTTCCAAAAATCTGTTAGCTTCATGCTAATATACACTGGCTTTGCTATTGACTTGCTACTGATTAGCTTCAGCGAGTTCACCAGGGCGATTACAGCATCTCCAAATTTGGTTATGAAAACGGCAGCTAAGATGCACGTTACAGTCAAACAGCTGGTGTTTAATAAGTACAATACTTACAGTATTAATATCTTTTAGTACGCAACAAAAGACTAGATTCAGCAAAAACTGAACAGAATAGCCGACACACCATAAACAGACCGGTAACAGTTCGAGATGCCACCTCAGTAGAAGCATTTAAGTCTCACCTTAAAACTCATTTGTATACTCTAGCCTTTAAATAGACTCCCTTTTTAGACCAGTTGATCTGCCGTTTGTTTTCTTTTTCTCCCATGTCCCACTCTCCCTTGTGGAGGGGGTCCGGTCCGATCCGGTGGCCATGTACTGCTTGCCTGTGTATCGGCTGGGGACATCTCTGCGCTGCTGATCCGCCTCCGCTTGGGATGGTTTCCTGCTGGCTCCGCTGTGAACGGGACTCTCGCTGCTGTGTTGGATCCGCTCTGGACTGGACTCTCGCGACTGTGTTGGATCCATTATGGATTGAACTTTCACAGTATCATGTTAGACCCGCTCGACATCCGTTGCTTTCCTCCTCTCCCAGGTTCTCATAGTCATTATTGTCACCGATGTCCCACTGGGTGTGAGTTTTCCTTGCCCTTATGTGGGCCTACCGAGGATGTCGTAGTGGTTTGTGCAGCCCTTTGAGACACTAGTGATTTAGGGCTATATAAGTAAACATTGATTGATTGATTGATAAACTAAACTAACTTCTTAGACTTGCAACTTTTATTGCAGCATCTTTATGTCACACCGCGGTGAGGGATGTCTTGTTTTGGGTTTTTTGTCTTATGGTTTTAATTTGAAAAGTAACTCTCCTCTCGTTTCAGGTCACTTGCCCTTCCTTTTGTGTCATCAGTCTGACGTCATCCCTTTTCTCTGATTGTTTCCAGCTGTTCCCTATTACCTTCATGTGTTTATAAGCTCACTCCTTCCTTTGTTCTGTGCCAGATTGTCTCGTTTATTCGTGCTCTCTAGCGTCCACGTCTTTGTCCATGCCATGCCATGCCATGCCATGCCATGCCATGCCTTGCCTTGTCTTGTCTTGTGCCTATGTCCCTTGATCCTGAACCCCTTTATGAATATTTTGAGTTTTCCTTTTTTTTCCCTCCTCAGCAGAGTGATTTTGATTATTTAGTTATTCAGCCGCAGTGGTAAGTTTCAGTTAAGTTTTTCATTCATTCCTCAACTTTTTGAGTGACTATTTTTGTTAAATACTTTATTAGATTAGTTAGTGTAGAATTTTTCAGAGATGTTGTTTTGGTCCTCCTGTTGGAGCCCTTTTTGTTAAATACTGTTTATAGTTCGTCTTTACTTTTGTGTTTTCCTCCGTTCGGAGTTATTTTCGGTTGTTCCTTCTTTTGCTGGAACCTTTTCGCCGAGTAGTTTATTTTTTCTGATTATAGATGTTTTTCAACACTAAATGGTCCCTAGTGTGTGAATGTGAGTGTGAATGTTGTCTGTCTATCTGTGTTGGCCCTGTGATGAGGTGGCGACTTGTTCAGGGTGTACCCTGCCTTCCGCCCGATTGTAGCTGAGATAGGCGCCAGCGCCCCCCGCGACCCCTAAAAGGGAATAAGCGGTAGAAAATGGATGGATGGATGGATGTTTTTTCTTGACTCGGAGGGTAAAAGGAAATTGTCAAAATAAAAGCCTGTCTAAAGTCCCAAATCTGCATCTGAGTCCAAATCCTTTTATCAAAGCCTGACACTTCATCGTACTACACGTCCAAATTAATGCCTATCATGTCATTGAGTGTGATCAAACAGGGAATCAAACACAAACACACTTTAAATCTGTAAGTGGTTTACGGGCGGTATACGGGCGGTTTAGCTCGGCGGTATAGCTCGGTTGGTAGAGTGGCCGTGCCAGCAACTTGAGGGTTGCAGGTTCGATCCCCGCTTGCACCATCCTAGTCAACTGCCGTTGTGTCCTTGGGCAAGGCACTTTACCCACCTGCTCCCAGTGCCACCCACACTGGTTTAAATGTAACTTAGATATTGGGTTTCACTATGTAAAGCGCTTTGAGTCACTAGAGAAAAGCGCTATATAAATATAATTCACTAATTCACAATTCACTATTGGGACAGTCTAATCTTGACAGGAAGGAGCCTTGCTAAAATAAAATAAACTACCTCTAATAGGTCATGAACACAAACTGCTTCACATTTGATTCGATTCCAAACATTTCATCACACGTCTGCATCAGACGCCTACTGTCCAGGCCATTTTATTATTTTGTTTGACCATTGTGTTAGTGCGCCATCTATGTGTCGATAAGCGACATCGCATCCTTCAAGGCAAGAAGGTGCAAATCTACTTAACAAGTTACCTGTTCATATAAACCAGGGGTCTGGAACCTTTTTGGCTGAGAGAGCCATGAAAGCCAAATATTTCAAAATGTATTTCCCTGAGAGCCATATCATATTTTTCAACACTGAATACAACTAAATGCGTGCATTTTTAAGTAAACCCAACATTTTTAGAGTGTAATAAGTCTCTTATTCTTTTTAATAACATTGTTATTCTGAAGCTAACCAATAATAAATAAAATGTCATGTCTGTTGATCATGTTTTTGTTTGGCCATGTGCTGTTTGTCCTTTGGACTCTTTAAGTTCCTGTTTTTTTTCCACTCCCTTGTCTGGTTTCCTTGGTTACTCATTTTGTCCACCTGTCTCTGGTGGACAAAATGCCCGCTCACCTGCGTCCCGAGCACTAATCAGAGGCAGTATTTAATCAATCAATCAATCAATCAATGTTTATTTATATAGCCCCAAATCACAAATGTCTCAAAGGGCTGCACAAATCATTACAACTACAACATCCTCGGAAGAACCCACAAAAGGGCAAGGAAAACTCACACCCAGTGGGCAGGGAGAATTCACATCCAGTGGGACGCCAGTGACAATGCTGACTATGAGAAACCTTGGAGAGGACCTCAGATGTGGGCAAACCCCCCCCTCTAGGGGACCGAAAGCAATGGATGTCGAGCGGGTCTAACATGATACTGTGAAAGTTCAATCCATAGTGGCTCCAACACAGCCGCGAGAGTTCAGTTCAAGCGGATCCAAGACAACAGCGAGAGTCCCGTCCACAGGAAACCATCTCAAGCGGAGGCGGATCAGCAGCGTAGAGATGTCCCCAACCGATACAGTCGAGCGGTCCATCCTGGGTCTCGACTCTGGACAGCCAGTACTTCATCCATGGTCATCGGACCTAACCCCCTCCACAAGGGAGGGGGGGACATAGGAGAAAGAAAAGAAGCGGCAGATCAACTGGTCTAAAAAGGAGGTCTATTTAAAGGCTAGAGTATACAAATGAGTTTTAAGGTGAGACTTAAATGCTTCTACTGAGGTGGCATCTCGAACTGTTACCGGGAGGGCATTCCAGAGTACTGGAGCCCGAACGGAAAACGCTCTATAGCCCGCAGACTTTTTTTTTAAGCTCGTCTTTGCCAGTCAGTCGCCCTGTGCTGACTTGTTTCATGCCTTGCCATAGTTTCGTGCTTCATGCCATGCCAAGTAAGCTTTGTTTGATGTATGTTCTTAGTCTGTTTATGCGTTAGCTTTGCTCTTTAGACCAAATTGTGCCTCCGCTGTGAGCGATTTTTGTTTGTATATTTATTTAGTTAAAATTAAATCATGTTTTTACCTAAATGCCATGTCCCGAGTAGTCCGTCTGCCTTCCTGGGAGAACGACCCCGCAAATTTTGGCCCACTCTGTATTTGAGTTTGACACCCCTGATATAAACGATTTCTCCCATTGGTTTAATAATTGTAGATTATTGATCACATTTTGTAAACCGGAAAAATAGAAAACTCCTTAACTGAGGGCTTTATTTGATGAATAGAATTTTTTTAGGCCAGCCATCTTTTAAAACATGTATTTACTTGATGTTTTTCAACCTGGTGGAATTGTTTTAAATATTGAAATGTATTGGCAGTGCCTTAACTATTGATATATATTGTTGTGTGTTCAATTGTTTTTGGTTTGTTTTTGTAATTACCAGCTTAGAGCAGTGTTTTTCAACCACTGTGCCGCGGGAGATGATTTAATTTCCCCTATTTGGGTTAAAAAATGTTTTTTGAAAACCAGTAATTGTAGTCTGCAAAATATATGTTGTTGTTGAGGGTCGGTGTTTAGAATAACCGTGTAATACTCTCCCATATCAGTAGGTGGCAGCCGGTAGCTAATTGCTTTGTAGATGTTGGAAACAGCAGGAGGCAGTGTGAAGGTAAAAAAGGTATTTAATAATCAAACAAACAAATAAAACAAAAGGTGAGTGCCCCTAAGAAAGGGCATTTGTCATGATCCGCTACTCGGATCATAGCATATTCTGTTTTTGTTCTGTTTTGCATCACATCCTTGTAGTATTTGACTCCTTAGTTCCTGGTGGCACTTCCTGTTTTGTTTCCCTTGTCATAGTAACCCATTTGTGTCACCTGCCTTTGGTTTTTCACACACACCTGCTTTTTGATTAACCCTTCTACTTAAGCCGTCCCTTGTTTTTGTCACGCCTGTAAGTTATGTTTTGGTTATGCTATGTTTAGTTTTTGGACATTCAGTCACGTTTTTCACTTCCTGGTTTTGTTTGTTTCCATGCCAACGCATTACTTCCCACCTTGTCACGCCCCTGCCCTCAGTCCCACACCTGTTCCTGATTATCACAGCCAGTGTTTAAGTAATTTTCGTTCTGTTCATCATTCTGGGATCTTCACACGTGCACGCACCCTACCCATGCTGCACCTCCTTCATGTCCTCGTCCATAGTTCCATGCCGTGTAAGTTTGTGTATTTATGCCACAGTGCTAGTTTTGTTTTGTTTGTATATAGTCATGCCATTGTGCTGTTTTTGTTCTAAGTTTTAGTATAAATTATTATCCGCCATCGAGCGCGCTTTTTGTTTTGCCTTATTTATTGTATTTTGAGTATAAATTAAAAAAAACATGTACCTGAATTCACGCCTGGCTCGTCCTATAATCCCGCTGCGTCGAAGGAGCACACACAATCCTTGTCCAGGTCTGACAGAAAGATCCCAGCATAACCTCTCCAAGGTTTCTCATAGTCAGCATTGTCACTGGCGTCCCACTGGATGTGAATTCTCCCTGCCCACTGGGTGTGAGTTTTCCTTGCCCTTTTGTGGGTTCTTCCGAGGATGTTGTAGTCGTAATGATTTGTGCAGTCCTTTGAGACATTTGTGATTTGGGGCTATATAAATAAACATTGATTGATTGATTGATAATTATATTTAATTTTCTCTAAATCTAAGAAAAACATGAGGTCCTTAAGCCAGTGGTTCTCAAATGGGGGTACGTGTACCCCTGGGGGTACTTGAAGGTATGCCAAGGGGTACGAGAGATTTTTTTTTTAAATATTCTAAAAATAGCAACAATTCAAAAATCCGTTATAAATATATTGATTGAATAATACTTCAAGAAAATATGAATGTAGGTTCATAAACTGTGGAAAGAAATGCAACAATGCAATATTCAGTGTTGACAGCTACATTTTTTGTGGATATGTTCCATAAATATTGATGTGAAAGATTTCTCCTTTTGTGAAGAAATGTTTAGAATTAAGTTCATGAATCCTCTACTACAATCCCCAAAGAGGGCACTTTAAGTTGATGATTACTTCTATGTGTAGAATGTTTTATTTATAACTAAATCACTTGTTTATTTTTCAACAAGTGTTTAAATGTTTGTATATCTTTTTGTCCAAATAGTTCAAGAAAGACCACTACAAATGAGCAATATTTTGCACTGTTATACAATTTAATAAATCAGAAACTGATGACATAATGCTGTATTTTACTTCTTTATCTCTTTTTTTTAACCAAAAATATATGCTCTGATTAGGGGGTACTTGAATTAAAAAAATGTTCACAGGGGGTACACCACTGAAAAAAATAGGTTGAGAACCACTGCCTTAAGCCATAGGGAGGCCTTGGGGGCAAAATGTGATTTAAACTCCAATAAAAAAACTGTCTACGAGCTATTAATGATGCATGATATCCCTAAAAGTCTGCTAGATTTTTTGATAGTTTGCTGGAATTCCAAAAATTGCCAATTCTGCAAAATGCGTCAATTTCAATATTGAAACGTCTCAGCATTTTTAAGAAAAAAGTGTGGGCACGGGAACTACCAATACACGCCTCCATTCAGTAGGTGGCGGTAACCATATTTTGAGTAATGGTCCGAGCCATAGGCCTCAAGAACAGAAGAAGAAACTCTGTTGTTATTCGGAGAGTGATTTATCCCCTTTGAAGGTAATTTTTGTCATAAGCAGTGGGAAGTTTAGATTAACTACTAGCTGAGTCAGATAATATTTAGCATTGCTAAAAAATTGGACGAATCACTTTGTGTGTGCGGAAGCAGCTTCTCATTGGTGGATAGGGCGGGGCCATTAAAGCCATAGATATCTTATAAGTAGGCACAACATTGGCTGCTGTGACGCGAGAAATTGGGCCCCCATCTTGAAGTGGTGATGAAGAGCCGGCGAGAATCCGAAACTGACAATTGACAGGTAGAAAACAAAGATGGTGTTCAGCGTTTTCCTGCTCAAATGGGCGGACTGTTGAAAATAGGAATCGGGGGATATGGGGTAATGTATGGGGGTTTGGTTTACAAACTTTCAGCCCCACCTAAAAAAAAATTCCTCAGCCGCCATTGATTATGATGCATTCTCATTTTAGACAATACTTTCTTAAAGCCTACTGAAATTAGATTTTCTTATTCAAACGGGGATAGAAGGTCCATTCTATGTCCATTCTTGGTCATTTTGCGATATTGCCATATTTGTGCTGAAAGGATTTAGTAGAGAACATCGACGATAAATTTCGCAACTTTTGGTTGCTAATAAAAAAGCCTTGCCTTTACCGGAAGTAGCAGACGATGTGCGCGTGATGTCACGGGTTGTGGAGCTCCTCACATCCTCACATTGTTTACAATCATAGCCAGCAGCAGCTAGAGCTATTCGGATCGAGAAAGTGACAATTTCCCCATTTATTTGAGCAAGGATGAAAGATTCGTGGATGAGGAAATTTAGAGAGAAGGACGAGAAAAAAAAAAGACGATTGCATTGGGAGCGATTCAGATGTTATTAGACACATTTGGGACACCATGGCGCAGTGGGAGAGTGGCCGTGCGCAACCCGAGAGTCCCTGGTTCAAATCCCACCTAGTACCAACCTCGTCACGTCCGTTGTGTCCTGAGCAAGACACTTCATCCTTGCTCCTGATGGGTGCTGGTTGGCGCCTTGCACGGCAGCTCCCTCCATCAGTGTGTGAATGTGTGTGTGAATGGGTAAATGTGGAAGTAGTGTCAAAGCGCTTTGAGTACCTTCAAGGTAGAAAAGCGCTATACAAGTACAACCCATTTATTTACTAGGATAATCCTGGAAAATCCATTATCTGCCTATTGTGTTGCTAATGTTTTAGTGAGATTAAATAGTACATGAAAGTCGGAGGGGTGTGGCCACGGGTGTGTTGACGCCAGAGTCTCTGAGGGAAGTCACGGCAGCTGCAGCAGGACGGAAGCTCCGCTGATGTCTCCGGTAAGAGGCGACTTATTACCACAATTTTCTCACCGAAAACTGCCGGTTGACATGTGTTCGGGATCCATGTTTGCTTGAGCGCTCTAATCCATTGTAAAGCTTCATCTTCGGGAATTTTAAACAAGGAAACACCGGCTGTGTTTTTGTGGCTAAAGGCTAAAAAATTCCCACCTCCATCTTTCTACTTTGACGTCTCCATTATTAATTGAACAAATTGCAAAAGATTCAGCAACACAGATGTCCAGAATACTGTGTAATTATGTGATTAAAGCAGACTACTTATAGCTTGGATCGGGCTGGAAAATAATGTCCGCTACAACCGGTGACGTCAAACGCACGCGTCATCATACGTGTCATCATACCGCAACGTTTTCAACACGACACTTCGCGGGAAATTTAAAATTGCAATTTAGTAAACTAAAAAGGCCGTATTGGCATGTGTTGCAATGTTAATATTTCATCATTGATATATAAACTATCGGACTGCGTGGTCGGTAGTAGTGGGTTTCAGTAGGCCTTTAACAGTATAATTGTATCCAGGAATAATCAGAATCAGAATCAGACACACTTTATTAATCCCCAAGGGGAAATTAACATTTTCAGCACAGTCCCATTCAAGATCAGAAGAACATTACAGGGGGACAGAACAGGATTGCTGACGGGTCTGCCAACTTCCAGCGCCCCTTACAAAAAAGATGAGATACAGGTAAACAAGTGGGGGGAATGGGAAAAAAGATTAAAATAAAATAAAATTAAATTAAATATATCGGTCTAAGCCTGGGCCCCTGAAGTGGGGGTCCAGACCGAGTCCAAGGGAAAAAAACAACTCATAGCCATAGCACACATCCCTCTTACATGTGTGTAAGAGGGAAACATCAGACATCAAAGAACACAAACGACATGAAAGACAGCCACTTCTACATACAGCTATGAATAAAAAGTAAAAGAAACATATACACTGCGGTGGCCTCTGCGGTGTTCCACGCCATCGTCTGCTGGGGTGGAGGGAGCATGGCCAGAGACAGGAGCAGACCCAACAAAGCAACCAAGAGAGCCGACTCCACTCTCGGCCGCCAACCAACTCTCGGCCAGTGTCCAGTCCGCATGGATGAGCGAGGATACGTCCAAGGAGACTGAGGCGTCCAATACCTGCTCATTCAGCCACTGTGAAGCTTGTCCGTCCCGGCGCTCAGTGCTAGCTCTGCTGCCCTGTCTCTTCATCTGCATCTCCTCCAGTCTCTCCAAACTGACTCTGGTGTGGCAGAGACCCAGCAGCTGGTCTCCATGGCCAAAAGGCTCCCGGGAGGCAGATCCAGAAGTCCACAAAAAAGCACCGCAGAGGTCACGAAAGTGTCACCCCTTGTCACACAGTCCCAAAGGCTGCCGGACCAAAAGGCAAAAAAAAATATATATATATATATATAGGTTTTAGCTGATATAAAGACTTTCAGGTGTTTATATGTTTAAGTATTTGGCAGACGCTTTTAGGGATGATGTCCAAAACCGTTTCTTCCGATTGTTCGATAAGAAAAACACCGATTCCATGGATTCAAATCCTTGTTATCGAAGCAACTATACCGTATTTTTGCGACCATAGGGCGCACCTTATTAAAAGGCGCCATGTCAGTTACGGGTGCTATTTCTGTATTTAATGCATAAATAAGGAACAGCGTATTTTTGGGCGCAGGCATTGTTAAACATAGGCTATCATACGGCTTTTGGAGCTCAGTGCACACACAACAACGTATCTGGGGCAGTATAGCCCGGTTGGTAGAGCGGCCGTGCCAGCAACTTGAGGGTTGCAGGTTCGATTCCCGCTTCCGCCATCCTAGTCACTGCCGTTGTGTCCTTGGGCAAGACACTTTACCCACCTGCTCCCAGTGCCACCCACACTGGTTTAAGTGTAACTTAGATATTGGGTTTCACTATGTAAAGCGCTTTGAGTCACTAGAGAAAAGCGCTATATAAATATAATTCACTTCACAATTATCAATAAGAGATTCAATCAGGAATCGGTTCAATAAGAGGATTCGATATTGGGCTCGAACTCGATAATTTCTCAACGAACATCATCCCGAGACGCTTTTATCCAAAGCGACATACATAAAAAAATACATATAAAACAATCACTGTAAACATGATCATTTAAGGAAAGAATGTAATAGAAAATATCAATACAAAGTGTCAAGACAGATTAAATTCTGCTACTGCAGCATCAGAGATACAGTCTATTATATATATATATATATATATATATATATATAAAATGATCTTCATCTCTCACTGGATCGGTTCGCAGCCGAGTGTGAAGCGACCGGAATGAGAACCAGCACCTCCAAGTCAGAGTCCATGGTTCACGCCCGGAAAAGGGTGGAATGCCATCTCCGGGTTGGGGAGGAGACCCTGCCCCAAGTGGAGGAGTTCAAGTACCTAGGAGTCTTGTTCACGAGTGAGGGAAGGGTGGATCGTGAGATCGACTGGCGGATCGGTGCGGCGTCTATAGTAATGCGGACGCTGTATCGATCCGTTGTGGTGAAGAAGGAGTTGAGCCGGAAGGCAAAGCTCTCAATTTACCGGTCGATCTACGTTCCCATCCTCACCTATGGTCATAAGCTTTGGGTCATGACTGAAAGGAAAATATCACGGGTAAAAGCGGCCGAAATGAGTTTCCTCCGTCGGGTGGCGGGTCCCTCCCTTAGAGATAGGGTGAGAAGCTCTGCCATCCGGGAGGAGCTGCTCCTCCTCATGGAGAGGAGCCAGATGAGGTGGTTCGGGCATCTGGTCAGGATGCCACCCAAACGCCTCCCAAGGGACGCTTTGAGTACCTTGAAGGTAGAAAAGCGCTATACAAGTACAACCCATTTATTTATTTATTGTAGGTGTTTAGGGCACTTCCAACCGGTAGGAGACCCAGGACATGTTGGGAAGACTATGTCTCCCAGCTGGCCTGGGAACACCTCGGGATCCACCGGGAGGAGCTGGACGAAGTGGTTTGGGAGAGGAAAGTCTGGGCTTCCCTGCTTAGGCTGCTGCCCCCGCGACCCGACCTCGGAAAAGCGGAAGAAGATGGATGGATATATATATATATAATGTATTCATACATTTTTTTGTGTAGTATATACACATGTATATATAACCTAATCATATTGTTTCATCAATTTAAAAATAGCTGACTGTTGATTTTCCCTCTTCTCTGGGATTATATTTCCAGTTTTGATCTGGGACATCGGGTCACTTATAACATATCTCGCTGCTGTGTTGGATCCGCTTTGGACTGGACTCTCGCGGCTGTGTTGGATCCACTATGGATTGAACTTTCACAATATCATGTTAGACCCGCTCGACATCCATTGCTTTCGTCCTCTCCAAGGTTCTCATAGTCATCATTGTCACCGACGTCCCACTGGGTGTGAGTTTTTCTTGCCCTTATGTGGGCCTACCGAGGATGTCGTAGTGGTTTGTGCAGCCCTTTGAGACACTAGTGATTTAGGGCTATATAAGTAAACATTGATTGATTGATTGATTGATATAAGAATATTCTATTACTGTTAAGCAAACTTTGAATAATAAAACGTGTCCTTTATCATAGCTACACGTATGACAAAAAAGGGGGTGAAAATCAGTGGTAGTCAGTGAGGTAAGATGAATTAAATGCTCCGACAGTTCATTGCTGGGTGGAGGACAGAGTCAAACAACTTGCACTGAGCCTAGTCTATAAAATCCGCTACACCTCTTTGATACCGAAGTACATGGCAAATTACTTCCTTAACGTAAATGACCGCCATAACCACAACACCAGGGGGAGCTCCACAAACCACGTTAAACCCAGTTTTCGATCTAACAAAGGTCTTAACTCATTCTCTTTCTATGCCACATCAATGTGGAATGCACTCCCAACAGGTATAAAAGTAAGTGCATCTCTATATTTCTTCAAAACCGCTCTAAAACAACACCTCCAGGCAACATCAACACTTTACTAATACCCTCCTCCATTCACATCCCATCTCCCCGGATTATAAACAACTCAAATGTACTTCTAATGTATATACTTGTTCTTATGCTATGTGAACTCACTATGTTCTCTGCTGGCTGTACATATCCTACTAAATAAGACCTACACTGTTTCAATGTCCATATTTCTCTGTTGATGCAATTGTTAATGACTGAAGTACTGATATCAACCAAAGCTCCTCATCCCACCCCCCGGATTGTAAATAATGTAAATAATTCAATGTACATACTATGATGATTAACTTGTGTGATGACTGTATTATGTTGATAGTATATATTTGTACCATGAATTGATTAACGTGGACCCCGACTTAAAGAAGTTGAAAAACTTATTCGGGTGTTACCATTTAGTGGTCAATTGTACGGAATATGTACTGTACTGTGCAATCTACTAATAAAAGTATCAATCAATCAATCAATGCTCCTGCTAAATGAATTGCACTGAGTGGAGCGGATCACCACTCCAAGATGGCGGCCCGGCGTCTCGTCAGCGCCAGTAGGCAGTAGCGCTCCATGCTGCCTCCCCTTACAACATGTCTATGGTTCTAGTCATGTGACCATCATTTACATGTAACCCGGAAGCACTGTGAACGAGCGGGAAGTCGAAAGTTCAAGCGATTTTTAAAAAAAAACGAAAACTCCATCTGGTTTTTCATAGTGTTGTATGTTTATGTGTGTTAAGTGGGCACAAACTTTGCAATCAAGCAGATTGTGTGGACTACTACGATAAACTTGCCGCGGCACCACGAGCCAGATATTTCGCGGTCTTTGTGCTCGACATGCCAATGGCGGACAGGACGCTCTCGCAGGACTTGAAGCGTTGGGCGAAAGAAGAGTTCAATCTTCCCCCGGAGAGCCTGCCGAATGAGAGCTACTTCAAAACGTGGGTAACAACGTCACTCGGAGCGTCTTGTCGCAGCGAAAATGTAACACTCGCTGTCGTCCACTTGCTTTCCAGGCTGTGTGTTGGCGCAGGGAAGTCAATATGGAAGTTTGTCATCCAGCACGTCTTCCAGGAAAGGTTCGTCTTTACAACATGTTGACATTATTGCCAAAAAGTTGTTCGAAAACTAAATATATGCAGTATGTTGTCATCAACGTGCAAGTTCAATTTCCATCCATTCCCTACCGCTTATTCCCTCTGGGGTAGCAGAGGGCGTTGGTGCCTATCTCAGCTACAATCGGGCGGAAGGCGGGGTACACCCTGGACAAGTCGCTATCCAATCACAGGGCCAACACAGATAGACAGACAACATTCACACTCACATTCACACACTAGGGTCAATTTAGTGTTGCCAATCATTGATTAAATCATTGATGTCCCGATCCGATATTGATATCGGAAATCGGTCCGATATTAGCCAAAAAAGTGAATATCGGATTTTATCGGACTGAATCTAAAAACTCCGATATAAGCGCTCCGATATAAGCGCTCCGATATAAGCTGTCCATTTGCCGCTGCAGCACTTCTATAATAGGTGACTGGTGTGATCACACTCCAACACAGTAGGTGGCGGCAATGCCCCTTAAATAACGTTGGTGGCGGCCGCGGAAGAAGAGCGTCTCTGATCCAGCATGCACAGCCCACGTGATCACAACAACGACAACGCTTGTGCTCAGCAAAGTGTAGTGATGTCGGCTGTGTGAAAGTATTTTAACTCACAGCATGCCGAAATGCTTATCTTCTTAAAAAAAAATCTCCACATTATGCTCGGACTGCAGAAAGTGGAGAAGGAGGAGGAGGAGTAATAAGGGTAGTCAGCACTGACTGATTATTATTTGTTTTATGCTCTTGTTATTAGAGTGATATGTTTATTGTGTTTACACTATACTTCAGTGAAGACTAAGAGTAATTACTACATTGTTTTGGGCATAGTCAGTCAGTGAAACTGGAGCTGTGAACTCTTAATTTAGAGCAGTTGGACAGTGGACAGTATTGTGTTGTTTTTGTGGTTTTTGTCCCTGCCCACAGTTGTTTCCAACATATACTGACAGTAAAAAAAATAACTGAAGTGAACTTGAATTGTTTGCACTTTAAAATGTTTTTTGTTTTTTTTATTGGATTTATTTAGGTTATTTTTCAGGGTTTTCTAATTTATTTTTAATTTATTTTATTCAATTGTATAACTATGTTGGTATTAGTGGTTATTTTGCACTTTAAATATAACATTTTGTTTTTATTGGATTTGTTGAGGTGATACTCTTATGTTGAAGGTTAAAATTTATGTAACCAATTGGTTAATAATAAATGGGTCAGTTTTTCCTATACCTACTCTTGCTGACTATTGTTTTCTGTTTTAACACTACAACATCAGTAACAGTAACATCACTTTATCAAGCCTTTTCTAACATTCTACAAAACAAAATAAAGAATAAATATATGTATGATTCGTGCCTATATCGTATCGTATTGATATCGGTATTGGCAAATACTCAAGGCTACAATATCGGTATCGTATCGGAAGTGAAAAAGTTGTATCGGGACATCCCTACCAATCAACCTATCCCGAGGTGCATGTCTTTGGAAGTGGGAGGAAGCCGGAGTACCCGGAGGGAACCCACGCATTCACGGGGAGGACATGCAAACTCTACACAGAAAGATCCCGAGCCCGGGATTGAACCCTGACTACTCAGGACCTTCGTATTGTGAGGCAGATGCACTAACCCAGTGGTTCTCAAACTTTTTTTGTCATCCCCCACTTTGGACAAGGGGGAGTTTTCAAGCCCCACCTGCCCCCATCGCCACAACAGAACGCTAATGCCACGCTTAACATTTTCAAATTTATTGAACATCAAGTAACATTCAAGTAAGGGTTTCCCCACACATTCATTTATTTGTGGCGGCTCGCCACGAAAGAATTACGGCCGCCACAAATAAATTTTTTTTTTTTTTTTTTCGGCTTTTGACTCGCTCGACCGCTCATAAAAGTAGTGGGACTCTGTCTGTGAATGGAGCTTGTAGTTACATATTATATAAATATGTAACTAGGATATAAATATGTACATAAAGTGTTGTAAGTATATTCCAACTCCGCGTTCTTGGTCATTGCCGCCGCAAGAATATAATAATAAAAAAATATTTTTAAGTGAAATTCCCCCCCGTTCCTCGCGCCCCACCTGTCATGTCTCTATTCCCCACAGCTGGGGCCCGCCCCACACTTTGAGAAAAACGCTGCACTAACCCCTCTGACACCGTGAAGCCCCAAGTTCAATTTACGAGTAATATTTAGGTCTGGGCGATAAGGCTGAACAGTCGATATCGACATTTTTTTTAATGACCCATTGTAAAAATGATCAGGAGAAAAATATATTTGATGCAAACATTTTTATTTTAAATGCAACATTCCTGTGATTATAATCCCCTCAGCTATCAGGACAGAAAGGAAAATAAATGTCAACACAATCTTGGAAAAGACTAGAATCACAATTCTAAAGTTAACATCAAACACTTAACATTAACCTTAAAATTAAGGTTAAAAAAATAAGGAAGCTGCTTAATTCATACTTGCCAACCTTCAGACCTTAGACTTAGGGAGATATTTGAAAGGCCCGCTGGGGGTCACATGATGGATGGATGGATGGATATATATATATATGTGTATATGTGTGTGTAAAAAAAAAAAAATACATATATCTATATATGTGTAAAAATATATACGTGTGTGTGTATATATATATGTATATGTGTAAAAAAAATATATATATGTATGTGTAAAAATATATATGTATATGTGAAAAAATATATACGTATATATGTGTAAAAATATATACGTATATACACATATATACACATACATATTTATTTATATATATATATATATATATATATCTATCTATATATGTGTAAAAATATATAAATGTGTGTGTGTGTATATATATGTATATGTGTAAAAAGATATATATATATGTGTAAAAATATATACGTATATGTGTAAAAATATATACGTATATACACATATATACACATACATATTTATTTATATATATATCTATGTGTACAAATATATAAATGTGTGTGTGTGTATATATATGTATATGGGTAAAAGAAAAAAATATATATGTATATGTGTAAAAATATATACTTATATATGTGTAAAAATATATACGTTTATATATATATATATATATATATATATATATATATATATATATATATATATATACATACATACATACATACACACACACAAAAAGAAAAAAATAAATACTTGAATTTCAGTGTTCATTTATTTACACATCTACACACATAACACTCCTCTACATGTGGTTGTATTTGAAGGTTGGTTTTGGCATAGTTCGATCGCTCCCTTGTCCAATTCCGGGGCAATGCCACCTATCAAATACACTAATGAAAACACAGTTTTTCTGCTAACTGTATTGTAATACTGTGTATTATACGGGATGGGTGGCAAGCCTATACACTCACCTTTCACTATTTGAGTAGCTTTTGTTCTGCCATTTGCGTACTGGCGAGCGATCTCTTAATCCAGGAACGTATCCTTCATGGATTTGTTGAAAACAGCCGCAAATGAGAACTGGATGTTGCTTGTATCTATCTGCATAGCCATCTTTGTCTCGGCATAAGTTTATAAGTTTCACTCACGGGTCTCCATTTAGCAAGGTGGCCCATAATACTGGGCTGTGACCAGCCTTGTGCTTCTCTGACCGTTCATGAGTGACAATATCCGTTCGTCCGCCGTGTTCAATGGAGAAGTCTGATCTACAAAATTTGCAGGCAGCATACGCCTTCTCCTTTGAGCTGTACTGAATGAACTGAAATTATTTTTTCCAATCATTTTGAAACTTGCAAGCGTACTTCTTCTTCTTACTCGTCGTCCCATGTCTTTTCTTCTACATCATCTCCTTCTTCTGTTCTGATTGCCACGCTTGACTTCGAGGTGGTTATTATTGTCTGACCGGAAACGGCGCCCAGTGAAGGATGGTGTAGCAATATTGTGGTCCGGGTGGAAATCGGGAGAAATTGGTGAGAATGGTAACCTTGGGAAATTTTCGGCAGGGGCACTGAAAGGTTTGGCAAGTATGGCTTAAGTAAGTGTAACTAAATAGTGCAAAGTGTGATGATGTAAACTTAAAGAAACCAGATATAAACTATTTCAAGTGTGAGCGCGTATTACCGATTACAAGCGCCTTGGTCTGACTGTGGTCGATTACAAAAAAAAAAAAAAATCAGCCATAGGGTCGATGTGACTTTGCTTGTTTTATTGATAATTTCTTTGCAATCTGCAGTACTTATGTTTGATTTATTTTCTCTCTCCATGCAAAGAATCAACCACTAGACAACCAGTTGGCGCAATCAAACGTGATAGTTGATACGGTTACCTGATTGGCTGTTTGTGTGTCACTCCCACTTCCTGAGTTGCTTGGTTACCATGCAATAAACCTTGCCTAGCAAGTCCTCGTTTGTTCTGCCGATAGAAAAAAAACGATCAAACATTTCATGAAACATATTTTTTAATATTGCGATTAATTTCGTTTTATCGCACAGCCCAGTTCATATTTCAAGTTTTTTTTGATGGTGTGCAACTTGTCATGTCCTGTTTTGTCTTTTCTAGAAATGTGAGGATCATGCGAGGGAATCTTCAGTGGTATCCTTTTGCCTCTTAAAATGTAAGTATATGGTTTATCCACATTAAAAAAAAGCTATTATCTCTGATAGACAGTGGGAAACATGCAGCAACATCCAAACACAGAAATGATGCAAAAACACAAATTAAATTAAACTTAATTTACGCAGCACTTTTAATACACAGGGAAACGGCAACACAAAGTGCTTTACACCAAAAAAGGAAAGAAATAAGAGAAGAAAACACATTGACAATAACAAAACAAAACATGGCACCGTGGATTGAGAATAAACACCACCTTTAAGGTGTCTACACTAGAGAATAAATACAACTAACCCCATCTAAAAATAGTATAAATCATTTGAAAATATATGCAACATTTAAATGATTATAATACATAAATATAGATTAAAAAACAACATTGAAAGAACAACAATAGTAATAATAGCAATAAATAAAATAGAAAATAACAGAATAAAAATAAAAAAGTACCTAAGAAAAGTTTAACATGTAAAAAGCCTGTTTAAAAAAGTGTGTCTTTAACCTTTTTTTACTAGAATATCAAGGGAATGTTCAAAATTATAGGGCAAAGCAATTGTATTTATAGAGCACAATTCAAACACAAGGCAATTCAAAGTGTTTCCATCCAACCATCCATCCATTTTCTACCGCTTGTCCCTTTCGGGGTCGCGGGGGGCGCTGGAGCCTATCTCAACTGCATTTGGGCAGAAAGCAGGGTACACCCTGGACGAGTCGCCACCTCATTGCAGGGCCAATACAGTTAGACAACGTTCACACACTCGGGCCAATTTAGTGTTGCCAATCAGGTGCATGTCTTTGGAGGTGGGAGGGGCCTATCCCCAAGTGCATGTCTTCAGAGGTGGGAGAAAGCCGGAGTACCCAGAGGGAACCCACACAGTCACAGGGAGAACATGCAAATTCCGCACAGAAAGATCCCGAGCCCGGGATTGAACTCAGGACCTTCGTATGGTGAGGCATATGCACTAACCCCTGTGCCACCGTGCTTTCTAGAAAACTAAAAGAAGGAAAAATAATTCCAATTCAAATCAGGAAATACAATCATAATTAATTAAACATCAATCAAATGCTGTAGATGCAATGGTTTCAGTTGTCATATGCACAATTAAATACAAGTGTTTTCAGGCTTGATTTGATCACATCTTCAGGAAGACTATTCCAGATTTTGGGAGCATAAAACTGCAACACAGTTTGACCATGCTTGGTCCTGACTCTGGGCACCAGCAGGAGACCACTCCCCGAGGTTCTCAGAGCTGGAGATGGTTCATATGGTTCTAACTTTGGCACAAGACCATGAAAAGACTTGTACACAAAGGGAGCTGTTTTAAAGTCTATTCTTTGAGCAACAATAAGCCACTGCAGTGACTAATGTGGTCGCATTTCTTAGTTATAGTCAGGACTCGAGCAGCAGCATTCTGGATGTACTGCAGCTTTTTTACATATTTTAATTATGAATATGCAATCACATAAAAATTGCAAGAGCAAAATCAAAATGCATGGTCGAAATATTTTACAATATAGAGATACTGTTTTTCTTAGCAGCAGTTTCTGGTTGCATTTGTTTTCATGGTGCTTTTGGATCATTTCTGTGTTGGGCGTTGCTTTGTCTTTTCCTCTGTAGTTCACCGCTCTCAAATCCTAAATAGACTTAGACTTCAGGGAATGCGCAGCAGCTTGAGAGATAACATTTAGCAATCTTCAGTAATGCAAAAATAAACAAATCTTTAGTTCCTTGGAGAGACTACAGAGTAAACGGAACACAAAAAATTTAAGGAGACATCGAACGGAGCCAGATGAGGTGACTTGGGCCTCTGGTCAGAGTGCCCCTCGAACGCCTCCCTAGGACACAGTGGACACACATTGTATCCTAGCTGTATCCCCTGCGAAGAGCTGGATGAGGTGGCTGGGGAGAGCGAAGCCCAATTCGAATAAGCGTAAGAAGATGGACGGATAAAAGAATGGAGGCAGGCGCTGTGCCACTGAAATAAACCACACCTGCTTTCATCTGGCTTCGGATTTTTCCTTGACCTTATTATAAAGGTACAAAGGGCTTCAAGACAAAGAGGTAAGCCACAATCAGGTTAATTAATTTTCGTCCAATTTCCTTCAATTTCTTGTCCTTTTCGTGTGTGTTTAGATGAAGCAGAGCGAGCACCAGAGCATGGCCTTGAAGCAGAGTGAGCTTCAAGAGACCATAAAGCAGCTCCGGTCCGAGATCAGCCACCTGGACTCTGAGATCAGCGCCACTGAGGATCAGCTTGCCACCCAAGGTCTCAATACATCGGATAGCAAATATGGGATGTTGTTTCGGACAAAAAGAAGGCCAAAAGTTGCTATCCTCATTCTACAGAGCGGTCTATTGCCTCCACTTGGGCCCAGGTGGAGGACAGTCAACGCAGGAAGTTGCTCCTCCAGGCCTTCAGACAAAACTGTGTCTCGAATCGCACATTGCTGTCCAGTGACGTTCAAGAGATCAGCGGGTACTGCAGATCTCTGGAGCAGATGGCCAGGTCAGGGAGAACAGTCTCGAGTTTAACCTTTTGCACAAGAGATTGACCGCTGTGGCTTTTTCGGGGCCGATACTGATTATTGGTAGTCAAGGAGGCTGATGAGTGATATTTGGAGCCAATATTCATTTGAAGTAAAAGTTAGCAAAACATGAATAGTATACGTCAGTAAATAGATGGACTAGGCTTAAAATTGTTATTGTTTACATTACTTTTCTAGGAAGTGTCGGACCATCCATTGTCTACCGCTTGTCCCTTTCGCCTACGTCAGCTTCATTCGGGCGCAAGGCGGGGTACACCCAGGACAAGTCGCCCTCTCATATAATATTTAAAAAAAAATCAGGGGAATTTACAAACAACTTTATTACGTGGGTCTAAGAAGCGCATCAACATTTTTGAATTTCAAATTATGAAAAATCCCCTAAAAAAATGTTTAAAATGTGATTTCTCTACATCACAATAACTCATCTACTCAATTGTTTACATTTTTATAGCAGTTTATGAATTTAATACATTTTCAGATTTCCTAGGGAGGACTCCTGGGTTCCTTCACATAGATTATAGTTGAGACCTGTTTATGAAAGTTCTCCTTCGTCAAGGTCTTTGTCATCTCAGGGCATTCAAACGATCTCAACTGGACTGCTTGGTTTGTCTTGGACAATGTTTCGCCGCTCATCTAAGTAGGCTTCATCAGTTCGTGCTCTTAGACTTGGATTGGTCAGATCTAGTCCGTTGATACTTTTTTCAAGCTGGCTGACTTTTTTTCCGTCCGGTTGTTACAGAAAGCAGGGCTGGACAATTAATCACATTTTAATTTCGATTATGGCTTCTTAAGATTATGAAAACATAACAATCGACAAAAAACAAAGAATGGGCCACACAACGTGTATGCGAATTCCGGAGCTATGTGGCCATGAAACAGATGAGTAGCAAATGAGTGTGAAAAAGGAGCACGTCTATCAGACGTTTAGGATCTAATCATGGTTACTACTTTTTATTTGACACAGCGCCAGTATGCCTGATCAATATTCACTTAAGTCAACGAAAAAGTAAGGCACATTTGATTTCCGCTTTGACGAAGTCACATAATTGGCCAATAAAACGGAATCCGCTGTTAATTCAAAATATCAGGGAAACTGACATAAATGTATGTGAAATGTTGTCATTGTGAGGAGAAGAAACATTTGTTTGGGTAAATAACGAGTCCGATACCACTCATTCATCCCTGGCATACTGCGCCTGCTCCGTGCTGAACAATGTTGATACGGCCACTTGAAACAGCAACTAAACTATGAAAATAAAGCGAGCGAGAACTATCCATACACCCACAACACATCTCATCTGCTTGTGTTGTGGTGAACGACATCCTTGATGTAACATTAATTTACAGACAATGGTCGCATTTTGAGAGGCGTGCTTTTTTTTTTTTAAACAGCCTCAAGTGGGGCGCCATTTTACTCTTTAAGCTGAGGACAACAGCACTTCCCCCTTCACAATAATAGCGCGGTGAGCCACATCTAGTCTGACTTCACTAACAAAATAAAGATTTCCCAAAAGTACCTTGCACAACTCTAATGTACTTAAATCACTTGTTGATGCGTTTACAAAATGATTATGCTTTAACCTAAAATACTGGTGAAAATTGTCCATAGATGTATTGTACCAATAATTGTGAGGATTTTTGCACTTAATTAACAAACCATTTATTACATTTGCTTTTACTCAGCAAGCATACACTATATGGTGGTAAAATAAGTGTAAAGGGTTAAAAAAAAAAGCAACTAAAAAAGGAAAGACAGAATTGTATTGTTATTTACATTTATTGTTATCCATCCATGCATCCATCCATCCATTTCCTACCGCTTATTCCCTTTGGGGTTGCGGGAGGCGCTGGTGCCTATATCAGCTACAGTCGGGTGGAAGGCGGTATACACCCTGGACAAGTTGCCACCTCATCGCTGACATTTATTGTTATAATAACTATATTATAATATTCATTTTTAAAAAGCACTTTCCATTGAGCAATCAACCTCAAAGTGCTACAGTGTATTAAAAAAAATAATAAAAAGATAATAAAAATTAAAACCAGAGCTAGCACGCATATATCTAAAAAAAAGGCTTTTTTAAAAAGAAGGGTTTTTAAGCCTTTATTAAAAGCATCCACAGTCTGCAGTACCCTCAGGTGGTCAGGGTGAGGTTCCGCAGACTACTATAATTAGTATTTTAATTGTTGTGGTTTATTTGTTTCTAATTTATATGCAGATTTTTTCTACTATTTTTAAAGTTGAGTTTTGGTGATACAATAAGTTCTCATGTTTTCAAATGAATGAGCAACTGTGTAATTGCGGTAATCGTGATTACAATAGCAATCAGAATTATCGTGATTATTATTTTTGCCATAATCGTCCAGCTCTAACAGAAAGTGTGATAATGTATGAGCTGCTGCCTGCTTTTCTTTACTTATACAATAAGTCTCCCATTTGTCATCTATATCTGTCGCGTTGGTACCTGTATTTGATTTTATCACGGAACATTAAAGTCGCTGTGTTCCATTTATTGAGCCCACGCTTCAAGTTTTGCCGATGGAGGCTTGTCGAGCAACTCCATCTGTGCAGTAGCAAAAACAAACAAAACAGGACTGGGGAGGACAAAAACTGGAGTTCTCGGCAAAAAAAATTGAAGTTTTGACAGGTACAGGTAAGCAGAGGTAGGAGCATGGAAAGTGAAAGCGGATGGTAGAAGAATTCTCACAAGAACTCAAATAAATGCCCTGTCAGATATGAAAACATATTTAAGGAGAGTTATGGACAATGAAAGTATTTTTTTTATTTTTAAGTGAATTTAAAAATAAATAAATTGGGCTCCAGCAAAAAGAGAACTTTTCTGAAGCTGAGCAAATGGGCTGGTGATTGAGCAGTGCTTCTTACTATATACTTATATTATTATTATTACTATTATTTGTTTTTAAATGCCTAATGTTGGTATTGTATGTGTATACAGTATATTGTATGTTGTTATGTTGTAGTTTAAAAAAAAAAGGCTAATTCCATCCATCCATCCATCCATCCATTTTCTACCGCTTATTCCCGCGACTTGTCCAGGGTGTACCCTGCCTTCCGCCCGATTGTAGCTGAGATAGGCGCCAGCGCCCCCCGCGACCCCGAAAGGGAATAAGCGGTAGGCTAATTCCAATAAAGCTAAATATCGGTGCCAATTTTTGGTCGATCTCCAATGTGCACCCACATAATCAATAGCTTCTTTTTAAAACTTTAACAAGAGTTTTCGTTTTTGCAGGAAAGCAGAGGTTGATGTGCTGTTTGGTAGTCAGCTTCCTGGCAACTGTGACAGGAAAACACTCCACTCTAAACCTGCAGTAGAAGCACAAGTCCTGGTAAGGATCTTTGATCAGTAAATCAAATATATGCACTTGGCTCTTCATTAGACACCTACACAATTTGATGAGATCCATTTCATACTGTACAAAAAGAAAACTAGTGTGCATGGCAAAAGAATACGCAGTGGCGAATCACTACGCTCATGATGAACAACTTGACTTTTGTTCACGTTAACTTTTTGCCCTTTATCATGTCTCCCACAAACATGCGTCATAAAACACAAGTGATGTTATATTTTGGGAAACCATCATATAGGATAAAGATTAGAGATGTGGCCATACACCGATTTTGTGATACATCGCGATACAGCACATGAGGATGGATATCGATTAGCAATTGTTCCAAAAAATGTGTTAATTTCCATGAGCACAAAAACACATAAACACAACCACAGCATCCAGAAGTTTGCCAGATCTAAAATAACTGCCCGCATGGCTTGAAGGGGACCCGTGATGATTTGAATCCGCGTTGAAAACACTTCTTTGTGGTCTTGATCAGTGTTACCTAACCTTTTTGTAGCTGTGGACAGGTCAACGCTTGATAATTTGTCCCGCGGAGGAGTGGAGGGATGGGGGACTTCTTTTTTTTGTTTTTGTTTTTTTGTCATGAAAAATTTAGGTTTTTTTGGGTTGGTACACTAATTTTAAGAGTATCTTATGTTTTTTTATGTTGATTTAATATTAGAAAAATAAAGATAAAAAATTATTCTGCGGCCCGCTACCAATCGAGGGCCCGGTGGTTGGGGACCACTGGTCTAGATGATATGTATTAGATATGCGTTGTTTTGAATTTTACTCCACAGTCGCTTTTATAATCTGTTTTCAAGGTATGACATTTAACTATGAATTAATTTATCTATTTTTTATTTTAATTATGATTTATTTTATTTTGTTTATTTTTATTAAGAAATTAATGTATATCCATCCATTTTCTACCGCTTATTCCCTTTTGGGGTCGCGGGGGGCGCTGGCGCCTATCTCAGCTACAATCTGGCGGAAGGCGGTGTACACCCTGGACAAGTCGCCATCTCATCGCAGGGCCAACACAGATAGACAGACAACATTCACACTCAAATTCACACACTAGGGACAATTTAGTGTTGCCAATCAACCTATCCCCAGGTGCATGTCTTTGGAAGTGGGAGGAAGCCGGAGTACCCGGAGGGAACCCACGCATTCACGGGGAGAACATGCAAACTTTTGATATTAATCAGTACTGAAATATTACTTATTTAAGTACTTTTAAAAATTTTAATTAATTGTTAATATTTATAGTTTACGTTAAACAACGAAAGCACAGTCTACCAATTCAAATTCATTGTGTGTTAAACCTACCTGGCTAATAAAGCTGATTCTCGATCTGAAGGCGTTTACAGATTGCAAATGAAACCATGCGTCATCTTCTCCATATATAGTGTATCATACATCCAACACGTTTTTTTTTTTTTTTTTATTAAAAAAAAATATACAAATTTAGGGCTTCACGGTGGAAGAGGGGTTAGTGCGTCTGCCTCATAATACGAAGGTCCTGAGTAGTCAGGGTTCAATCCCAGGCTCGGCATCTTTCTGTGTGGAGTTTGCATGTTCTCCCCGTGAATGCGTGGGTTCCCTCCGGGTACTCCGGCTTCCTCCCACTTCCAAAGACATGCACCTGGGGATAGGTTGATTGGCAACACTAAATTGGCCCTAGTGTGTGAATGTGAGTGTGAATGTTGTCTGTCTATCTGTGTTGGCCCTGCAATGAGGTGGCGACTTGTCCAGGGTGTACGCAGCCTTCCCCCCGATTGTAGCTGAGATAGGCACCAAAGGAGAATAAGCGGTAGAAAATGGATAGATGGATGTACAAATTTAAACCGAATAAGATAAACATTTGTAAATAAAAATAGGCAGAAAAATGTTCTATTATAACATGTTTATTGTGCCAACAAAGTATACTGTGTGGCAATTTTTTGTATTATTTTTAATAAATAAAACTTTGTTAAGTGTGTATTAGTACTTCTTGAGCACATTCATCAATACTGTGATAATAACCTTGATTATTTTGGTGAGAATAACCTTGGTATGAAATGTTCTTACCATTACATCCCTATTTAAAATAAATCTTGTGTGAGCAAAAGATGCGTCAAAAAATGATATTGTATTATTTGTTTGCTATTTGAATCGTAGCACCCCAAATTGAATGGCACACCTCTAATAATGATGGTATCTTTAAAAATGTAAAATGATATGCTTCAAGGAAATCGTCATTGATAACTAAGCATTGATTGATTGATTTATTAAAACTTTTATTAGTAGATTGCACAGTTCAGTACATATTCCGTACAATTGACCACTGAATGGTAACACCCGAATAAGTTTTTCAACTTGTTTAAGTCCACGTTAATCAATTCATGGGAGCATTGTAGTAATCGCTGCCTCCTTTCTCACAATGTGTGACACAACCACAAGGATAAGAATAAGGAACTGATTTATTTGTATGTGTTGTAATTCATGTTTTAATTTCTGTATTTTTTTATATAAAAAACTTGATTGACCGAGGACATCCTGTCTGTTTATTTGTGTAGTTTAAAGCTCATGAATTGCATTTATTTTGTCAATTGCTAAAATTCAATGTGATCTAAACTGTGTTCATAAAAACCTGGCAACTTATGAACTCATGAAAGGATGTCTTTCACCAGGTTGAAGTGAGAAAGCTGTGTAACGACAGGGTCCACTTCTATCAGTCCTTGCAAGAGAGTGAATTGAAAACGGCAAAGTCCGCATCCACACGGTAAGAGCCTGGCTTAATAAGGCTTGTTAAAAAAATATATATATATATTTCAGTCATACTGCTTTTTACCACATTGGTAATTGTCTCCTCTTCTGTCGCAGTATGACGGCTGAGAACAGGACTGCATTGTTTCACTACTGGTTAAGTGCAGTGGAGGTTGGTCATTGAAAACTAAGTATTTTTGCTTGTATCATATTTTCAGTCCATGTACTACAGCGGAATCCGCATATCTCGACATCCCTCTGACTGACCGAGTGACGTGGACATAAGCAGTTGTCACCAGCTGAAATCTTAAGCTTTTTGCAACCACTGCGAGGACCTTATTTTCCAGACTATAGCGCGCATCCACAAAATTTTAGAAGAAAAACACATTTTCCATATACTAACCACACCAGACTATAAGCCGTAGATTTATATACGTTGTAAAATGAGTTATTTACTCGGAAATGTTTTGTAAATTTTTATTTATACGCCTTAATTGTTTCCAAACGGTGTCTGTAACATGGCAGTAAACGGCTGATAAAACAAAACAGAAGCCATGGTCATGGACCCACTCACTGCGGAAGCTAGCTCACCAATCAGCTAAACGGTTTCAAAAACTCCACGGTGACATTATGCTGAATTTACGAAACTAAAAAAATGTAATTGTAAGTTTATAATACTAACACAGACACTCATAAAATTGTTAGCACATTGGCTATTGCTAAGGACGCTAGCTTTATTGCATTACATACAAATATGATATGCATAGAAACACTCCTACAGATGGGACGGTTTAGTAAGTAAGACTAGTTATAGTTATATTGTAAAACTTAAAAATGTTGCTTGAAGTGATGAATAAGAATTTGTACAAGTACGCACGCTATGGACGGCGAAAAGACGGAACGGCAATCGTACTTTTGGTTGAAAGCTCTGTCTAAAATGTAAGGACTTGGCGATCACTCCAGCAGCACTGAGAGCGGACTCAGCCAAACTACAACTAGGATATATTGCAATTTTCAATGCCAACAAAGAAAGTGACTCAAAAACCGCGCCAATGCAAGTAAAGTAATGTTCCACTTTTCCAAAAATGTGCTAGCTTGATGCTAATCTATATTGGCTTTGCTATTGATGTGCTACTGATTAGCATTACGGGACGGCGTGGCGAAGGTGGGAGAGTGGCCGTGCCGGCAATCTGAGGGTTACTGGTTCAATCCCCACCTTCTACCATCCTAGTCACGTCCGTTGTGTCCTTGGGCAAGACACTTCACCCTTGCTCCTGATGGGTCCTGGTTAGCGCCTTGCATGGCAGCTCCCGCCATCAGTGTGTGAATGGGTGAATGTGGAAATACTGTCAAAGCGCTTTGGGCTCCTTAAAAAGGGGCAGAAAAGCGCTATACAAGTACTACCATTTACCATTAGCAATTTTACATGGCGATTTCTACACCTCCAAATGCGTTAATGAAAACTACAACTAAGATGCATTTAGCAATCAAAGAGCTGGTGTGTAAACTTATAGTATTAACTTTTTATGACGCAACTTCAAGCAAAAAAAAACCACCCACCAAATACTATACATTACTGCCATCTAATGTCTTGGACTTGCAAGTTAATATCATACTTGCAAATGGCATACTGTAATAAATTACGGAAGAAGATATAACAATTGGACAGCAGTTATCATAATCAGCTCATTTTTAAACGTTGCAATAACAATGAGAATTTATTGTCAAAAACAAGATACATTAATTTATACAAAAGTGCCAAAAATTGGTACAGTTGAGTGTCGTGTATTAATTCTCAGGTAGCAGGAATTGTTATGGTACGCGTTCAAATGTGAACAGTATCCATTTCTATGTTGCTTACTGAGAGACAAACAAACCTCGAGGAATACATAACTTACTGGCAGAGTTAAGTAATTGAAGGATAAATGAAATTGCCAGGTCTGGGCTTTTTTTGTTTTGTTCATCTGACACTTCCATACAGGCTGAAAGAGGGTTCGCTCTTTGCGGATTAAAATAAACCATTATTTACTCTTGGACTTGAGGCAGGGCTGTTGGTACACGTAGTGGAATTGGGCTGCGGAACATAAGCGCAAGGTAACAGAGTAGAATTTATTTCAATCAATCAATTTTTATTTATATAGCCCTAAATCACAAATGTCTCAAAGGACTGTACAAACCATTACGACTACGACATCCTCGGAAAAACCCACATAAGGGCAAGGAAAACTCACACCCAGTGGGCAGGGAGAATTCACACCCAGTGGGACGCCAGTGACAATGCTGACTATGAAAAAACCTTAGAGAGGACCTCATATATGGGCACCCCCCCAATCCCCCCCCCCCCCCCCCCCCCTCTAGGGGACCGAAAGCAATGGATGTCGAGCGGGTCTAACATGATACTTTGAAAGTTCAATCCATAGTGGCTCCAACACAGCCGCGAGAGTTCAGTTCAAAGCGGATCCAAGACAGCAGCGAGAGTCCCGTCCACAGGAAACCATCCCAAGCGGAGGCGGATCAGCAGCGTAGAGATGTCCCTAACCGATACACATGCGAGCGGCCCATCCTGGGTCTCGATTCTGGACAGCCAGTACTTCATCCATGGTCATTGGACCGGACCCCCTCCACAAGGGAGGGGGGACATAGGAGAAAAAGAAAAGAAGCGGCAGATTAACTGGTCTAAAAAGGAGGTCTATTTAAAGGCTAGAGTATACAAATTAGTTTTAAGGTGAGACTTAAATGCTTCTACTGAGGTAACATCTGGAACTGTTACCGGGAGGGCATTCCAGAGTACTGGAGCCCGAACGGAAAACGCTCTATAGCCGATACCAATACCGATACCGGAAGTGTCGTCATCTGATGAGGGGGGGGCTTCGGGGTATCGATATTTTTGAAAAAAAAATTTGTACTTTTTCCTTTATTAATTGATTATGTTAATAATACAACACAGGACAACGATTTAAGTCGAAAAATTAAATATTTATTACAAAAGTAATATCAATAGCAATAAAGTAATGCAAATAAGGTGCGAACAACTACTGAACCTGGCTTGTCGCCTCAAAACACACAAACACTTAAGGTAAATAACAAAACTCTAGTTATTGAACAAAGTTGTAAACATGAACACAAAACAAAAGAACTGAGAAATTCAAATAAAAAAGTAATCATATCAATTACAATAAAGTAAGTACTGCAAATAAGGTGAAAACAAATACTGAGTATTGAGTTTTTTTGCCAACTAACAGTTAGACAGACAAACAAAAAAACCCTGGTGATTAATGTCCTGGTGAAGGTATAAACAGGAAATGAGTTTGGCATAAATGCGTTGGCAACTTTAGCGGGTTCCACTATTCCCCTTTTGCCGTGTGTTTAGAACCTGTTGGGTGCGTATCCTCCAAACCACATCCTCTCTGCTTTGCAACATTTGGCTGTCAGAGAGCAGAAGGAGTTAGAGGAGAAAGTATCTCAGGATGTCACCCGAGATGTGGCTGCTCTTGGGTAAGCAAAGCAATACCTTCATTTTAAAACGGATGCTAATTTTGTGACGTGCGCTTCATGTTTTCATTGTAGATTTTGTCACGAAAGTCGTCTTCTGCTGGACATATCAGGAGAAGAGGAGAACGTCTTGCCATCCATTGATGCTCTCTTGCAGGTGCTGTGTATGAACACAGTGTGGGAAGATGTTGACACATACTGTATGCTGAATGTATTGTTCCAGGCTGCGTGGCAGAAAGTGGAGGAGAGTCTGGTTGAGTTATCGCAGACTCGCTCCAGAGTCCAACAACTCCAGAACCAGCTGCTGGCTCGCAGGAAAGAGGCGGAGCAGGCAGTTTCTGGGTTGGGTGATGATCCTCACAACGATACTCTGGCACTGTAAGTCCACTCTGCACAAAACCTTCACCAAAATAGGTCAAGAGGTTTCTGCTCACTTGAAACCTTATACAATAATAAAGCCATTTGGGCGAATGCAGCTAAGATAGGCTCCGCCAACGACTCCAACAGTGACAAGCGTTAGAAAATGGATGGATGAATAGATGTTTTTGTACCAAATTTTCCCTTTTCCAACTACGCCTTCGCTGATAATAGGTCAATTATCCAATCAATCCAAGCCACCTTATTTATATAGCACATTTAAACAACAAAATGTTTCCAAAGTGCTGCACTTGAACGAAGGATGAATTACAGTAAAATAAACTTGATGACCTAAGTAAGTAAGCCATGTTCAAGTTTGTTTTCTTTGTCTCTTGCTTCCAAACGGCGTGTAAGTGGTTTCCCTCGGCATCGCTCTCAGCGTCTCCGTGCGTCCGTTCAATAGCAGGAGTGAACCCTCTAGTCCAGGGGTGTCCAACTCATTTTGGTTCAGGGGCCGCCTGGAGGAGAATCTGTGCACATGCAGGAGGTACTATCGAAATCATGGCTTTAAAGCCCTACTGAAATGAGATTTTCTTATTTAAACAGGTATAGCAGGTCCATTCTATGTGTCATACTTGATCATTTTGCGATATTGCCATATTTTTGCAGAAAGGATTTAGGAGAGAACATCAACGATAAAGTTTGCAACTTTTGGTCGCTAATAAAAAAGCCTTGCCTTTACTGGAAGTAGCAGACGATGTGCACGTGACGTCACGGGTTGTAGGGCTCCTCACATCCTCACATTGTTTATAATCATAGCCTCCAGCAGCAAGAGCTATTCGGACCGAGAAAGCGACAATTTCCCCATTAATTTGAGCAAGGATGAAAGATTCGTGGATGAGGAAATTTAGAGTGAAGGACTAGGGAAAAAAAATGGCGATTGCAGTGGGAGCGATTCAGATGTTATTAGACACATTTACTAGGATAATTCTGGAAAATCCCTTATCTGCCTATTGTGTTGCTAGTGTTTTAGTGAGATTAAATAGTACCTGAAAGTCGGACAGGTGTGGCCACGTGTGTGTTGACGCCAGAGTCTCTGAGGGAAGTCACGGCAGCTGCAGGAGGACGCTGGCTCCGCTAATGTCTCCGGTAAAAGCAGATTTATTACCACAATTTTCTCACCGAAAACTGCCGGTTGACATGTGGTCGGGACACATATTTGCTTGACTGCTCTGTTCCATAGTAAAGCTCCAACTTCGGGAAGTTTAAACAAGGAAATACCGGCTGTTTGTGTGGCTAAAGGCTAAAAGCTTCCCACCTCCATATTTCTACTTTGAATTCTCCATTATTAATTGAACAAATTGCAAAAGATTAAGCAACACAGATGTCCAGAATACTGTGTAATTATGCGATTAAAGCAGACTACTTATAGCTTGGATCGGGCTGGAAAATAATGTCCGCTACAACCGGTGACGTCAAACGCACGCGTCATCATACACGTCATCATACCGCGACGTTTTTAACACGACACTTCGCAGGAAATTTAAAATTGCAATTTAGTAAACTAAAAAGGCCGTATTGGCATGTGTTGCAATGTTAATATTTCATCATTGATATATAAACTATCAGACTGCGTGGTCGGTAGTAGTGGTTTCGGTAGGCCTTTAAAACTAAAAAATTAAGACAGCTTCAGATTATATTCTTTGTTTTATTCTGGCCAAAAATCGATCAAACACATTCTGAAAAGATTACAATAAAAATAAAGAAAAAAAGTACCGGCATCGGTAAAGTTTAGATTCATGAAGGAAACAAGAAAATGAATGAATTTTTATAACTGAATAAATTTACGTATGCATAAAAATGTGCTGTCTTTTGTATGTGTTTTTTAATGAATCAAATAATGTTTATGACAACCCTTTTCCAAAACACAATATAGAATGTGAGATATAACAGGTTGATGCATACATTTATCATTTGTTTTCAAAACGCTCACAAAAAAGTGGGACCCCATTTTTATGACTTCATGGGCTCCCTGGGACCCCTTTTTGAAAAAGCCTAGCGCTAACACTGATGGAGTATTGGTGCGTGCAAAACAGCAGTAGGCGGCTGTGGCCTGTGGGCCGTTTCTAATACTAATCAGTAGGGGTGTAACGCTGCACAAAAATTTCGGTTCGGTACGTACCTCGCTTCAGAGGTCACGGTCCGGTTTGTTTTCGGTACAGTAAGAAAACAACAAAATATAAAAAATGTTTTGGTTATTTATTTAACACATTTGCTAAATCTTCCGACAAAAAAATTTTTCTTAGTGAAATATTTTATGTGAAGTAATGGGAACCTTGGAGAGGTCAATTATTCATAATAACATTGATTGTGATTCAATATTATGTTTTGAGCTATGACAGTTTGAAAGAAAAAAAAAGCTTTGTTTTACTTAGTCAACTTTGCAAGTTTTTCTAAATTACATAAATCCAAGCCACCTTATTTATATAGCACATTTAGCACATCAACGTTGCAAGTTTTTCTAAATTACATTTAGCCTTTCAGCTTTTTTATTTCACTTTTGTTTCTGTTTATTTTAATAGTATTTTTAGAATGTGCCGTGTGTCTTTAAAACTTTAGCTGTGGGCCGCAAATGGCTTCCGGGGCAGACTTTTGATACCCCTGCTATAGATAATAAAAAATAAAATCTGATAAATCCATGGGTAAAAGGCAGAGCCTGGCGACGCATGCGCGTTTATCATAACTCTCTCGGTCTCTGTCCCTCCCTCATGAATGTTGCTGCGCACACAATTTTTTGTTTTGTTTTTAACCCCTTCTTAACCCTGAGCGTACATTGAAAATACACGCAACCCTAACTTAAAATGCCGGACATTTGAGGCATTTAAGAAACTCCACCCTGACAGCCCCGCAAAAGAGGACATATCCGTTGAAAAGAGGAGGTATGGTCAGTCTATCGTAGCCCGGTCACTGCTAGCATGCCGTGTGTTGTTGTTGTTTTTTGATTGATTGAAACTTTTAGTAGTAGATTGCATTGTTTAGGTGTGCATTGTTTACACAACGTGCGGTGCGCTACTTAATATGTCCGTGTGGAAACTCGTTCGGTACACCTCTGAACCAAAACCCCCGTACCGAAACGGTTCAATACAAATACACGTACCGTTACACCCCTACTAATCAGGTATCATCCCGGGGGCCACAGATCACTCATTTTTGACTTTGACACATAGGCTCTAGTCAATCATCTATACATTTTGTGTCTCTGAGTGGAGGCGGCATCGCTGGTTGCTGACAGTGCCACAGGCTTTCTCGTCGCTCGTGAGAAGCACTGCAAGATAACACAAATCAGGAGGATGTAAAATTATCGCAAATCCAAATGTTCCGATGTGGGAATATTTAGACTTTAAACTGAATGAGCAAGATTCGACTCGATAAGCCAGTATGCTGAATTTACGGTGCCAGACGGGCGAAAAAATAAGTTTTCCAAACAGAGAAGAAAACTGTTCTTCAAGATGTTCAATACTTAGAAGTGCAATTTTTGCTAACATAGATTGGGAGTCTGTCTTATTTCTATTGCTTGGCTATTTATTTAGGATTATTAAAATGTTGTTGTGTGCAGCTATTTTGACATAAATGGAGTGCTTACCCATAATTAACTGGAAAAAACATCTCTGGCCAGCTGGACCAAACTGTCCGCCGAGTGAGTTACTTTATATTGATCATGATACACGCAGCACGTCATGCGTCTATGATGACAGACCGTATACGCTCTATAGGAGACCTGGGCAAATTAGGGCCCGGGGGCCAAATGCGGCCCGTTAGGCTTTTCAAATTGGCCCGCTGGACATTCCCAAATATTTTTTTAGATCTTTAAGATGGAAATTGTAGCTGCCATTATGATGTGCAGTGATGTTTTCAAATGACCCTAAGTATTTCAATGGTTGGAATCTGCGCTTTTGCACGATATACTAGTTACTATGGTAATGTAATTAGTTACTATTGTTATCTAAGTCACAACAGCTTAGACGAGGCACCAAGCAGTGTGGGTGGGGAGCGTTTCCACAAAGTGTTTCCAGAGCGGCCAGCCTGAAATGTGGGTGTCAGGGACAGATGCGGAAGGAGATTTTTAAAACAAAGTTCCAAAGCTTGGTGATATTTCAGATATATCAGATTGTAGGTGGGTTTATTTTTTACCCTTTGTGTTTATATTTTGCTGTTTGTTGCATTTCGATTAATTGTAAAATATGTCAATCGAGAGGGTTTGTGACGTTCATATGTTGTCAATATTCTGTCTTTTATCGTTCATAGCTACCGTATTTTTCGGAGTATAAGTCGCTCCGGAGTATAAGTCGCACCTGCCGAATATGCATAATAAAGAAGGGAAAAAACATATATAGGTCGCACTGGTATAAAGGCCGCATTTTTTGGCGAAATTAATTTGATAAAACCCAATGCCAAGAATAGACATTTGAAAGGCAATTTAAAATAAATAAAGAATAGTGAACAACAGGCCGAATAAGTGTACATTATATGAGGCATACATAACCAACTGAGACGGTGCCTGGTATGTTAACGTAACATATTATGGTAAGAGTCATTCAAATAACTATAACATATAGAACATGCTATACGTTTACCAAACAATCTGTCACTCCTAATCGCTAAATCCCATGAAATCTTATACATCTAGTTTCTTACGTGAATGAGCTAAATAATATTATTTGATATTTTAAGGTAATGTGTTAATAATTTCACACATAAGTTGCTCCTGAGAATAAGTCGCACTCCTGGCCAAACTATGGAAAAACCTGCGACTTATTGTCCGAAAAATACGGTAATACTGTAAATGCAACATTCTTTATTTTTATGTACTCATTCAGTAAAAAAAAATAAAAATTCCATTCCATTTTTAAGGCAGTCTGTCTTAACGTTTTTAGCATTCAGACATTGTAAGGTTTTGTATTAGTGTTCCTAAAAATCTGATACAACCTCCCCCCGTCACATTTTTTTCTCCAAATTTGCCCCCCCCCCTTGTCAAAATAATTGCCCAGGCCTGCTCTTCAGCAACAAACAAAACATGAAATAATACTTTACAGACACTGTATAACAGAGGTCACCAACGCGGTGACCGCGGGCACCAGGTAGCCCGTAAGGACCAGATGAGTCGCCCGCTGGCCTTTTCTAAAAATAGCTCAAATAGCAGCACTTACCAGTGAGCTGCCTCTATTTTTTAAATTGTATTTATCTACTAGCAAGCTGGTCTCGCTTTGGTCGACATTTTTATTTCTAAGAGAGACAAAACTCAAATAGAATTTGAAAATCCAAGAAAATATTTTAAAGACTTGATCTTCGCTTGTTTAAATAAATTCATTTATTTTTATACTTTGCTTCTTATAACTTTCAGAAAGACAATTTTAGAGAAAAAATACAACCTTAAAAATGATTTTAGGATTTTTAAACACATATACCTTTTTACCTTTTATATTCCTTCCTCTTCTTTCCTGACAATTTAAATCAATGTTCAAGTAAATGTATTTTCTTTATTGTAAATAATAATAAATACATTTTAATCTGATTCTTCATTTTAGCTTCTGTTTTTTTGACGAAGAATATTTGTGAAATATTTCTTCAAACTAATTATGATTCAAATTCAAAAATATTATTTTGGCAAATCTAGAAAATCTGTAAAATCAAATTTAAATCTTATTTCAAAGTCTTTTGAATTTCTTTTAAAAAAAAATTTCTGGAAAATCTAGAAGAAATAATGATTTGTCTTTGTTAGAAATATAGCTTGGTCCCATTTGTTATATATTCTAACAAAGTGCAGATTGGATTTTAACCTCTTTTAAAACATGTCTTCAAAATTCTAAAATTAATCTTAATCAGGAAAAATTATTAATGATGTTCCAGAAATAATTTTTTTTTTTTTTCAAAAAGATTAAAACTAGCTAGTTTTTCTCTTCATATTTTTCGGTTGAATTTTGAATTTTAAAGAGTGGAAATTGGAGATAAACTGTTTCAAAATTTTATTATCATTTTTTTTGTGTTTTTTCCTATTTTAAACCGTTCAATTAAGTGTTTTCTCCATCATTTATTCACTACAAAAAAACCTTCTGTAAAAGGAAAAAAAATGCACGACGGAATGACACAGAAATACCCATTTTTTTAAAATATATAGATATATTTATTAAAGGTAAATTGAGCAAATTGGCTATATTTGGCAATTTTTTTAAGTGTTTATCAAACTGGTAGCCCTTTTGCATTAATCAGTACCCAAGAAGTAGCTCTTGGTTTCAAAAAGGTTGGTGACCCCTGCTGTATAATGATTGTTCATGTTTTTCAGTCAGTACAGATTGGTGTCTTTACAAATTCAAACACGATTTGTGTTGACATTAAAGCTAACTTATCTCTTGCCGTAGCTAGCATTTACGGCTAACAGCAAAGCGTGCCGATGTGTTACTATGCTAGAAAAAGAGTTCCTCCGTGTTCGCTCCTACAAAACAATGTCGCTACAGTTTTGTTATTGTACAGGTTACGGAACGTAAGTGATGTATTTTTGACGGTTTGTGAATGCATTTTTAAAGTAATTTAGTGATCGAATTGATTACTCCCATTATCTGCATTGCTGGCCACCAAGGACGAGCTTATTTTTATAAATTAGAAAGCGGGAAAAAAAAAAAACTTTTGTTTTCTTGTCTCATAAAGATTGTGAACGATAGGCAAAAGTCATTGATGAGTGCCACGCTGGTTTATTCACAATTCCTTTACTCAATAATGTTGTTAGGTCAGCTTTGGATCTGGAACTCCAGTGTGTGATGAAGGCAGCAGCCAGAGATCATATCAGAGACTGGTGCATCCAGCTCGACCAGCACGCCAGAAGCCGGCAGGAGGCACTGCAGAAGCTTCGCGGCCAGTGGCAGAGCGTTATGGACTTCAGACAACAAGTGGTGAGGCTCAGCGGCGAGTTCTTTACTTCTAGATGTTTTTCCACACATGATGTTGTCTTGTCAGCTCCTCAGACAGGATCAATTAAGGAATCTGATCAAGGGAAACTCATCAGCTAAAGCTGAGCTGATCCGGACGCACCAAGAGGTGTGTATCGTCTTGTATATTTCGGAGAATTGTATCTGGAAACATTTTGACTGTTTTTGTTTTAGCTGCAGGACTTTTTAAAAAGCGAAGTGTTGCCGCAGTTCAAAGAGGTCACCGCTGCTGCCAAGAGTCTAAGGAACTCTATCTCCAAGGAGGTTAAACAGTTGGGCACCATTTCACTTCAGGCTCTGGACCGGAGGACTGTCGAAGGGTAAAAACATACAGCATCACCCATAGGGATGGGTACCGAATTTGATACTTTTATAGGCACCGACTGAATTCTGTCAGTACCATTGGGGCATCGAGTCACATAAAATCAAACATTGCCATAATTTGATACGTTTATTGCACGTGACGTCACGTCCGGTGTCAGACTATACAATGGCTCACGTAAACAACCACTCAGCCAAACTCCCTCTGAGTAATGTTGCAATCTTCAACATAGGGCTGGGCGATATTTTTATGCCATATCGCGATATACGAGATATATTACGATATTTTGCCTTGGCCTTGAATGAATACTTGATGCATATAATCACAGCAGTATGATGATTCTATTTGTCTACATTAAAATATTCTTCTTCATACTGCATTCATATGGGCTACTTTTAAACTTTCATGCAGAGAGGGAAATCACAACTAAGTCAATTGACCAAAAGTGTATTTATTAAAGTTATTAAGCAACGGCACAAACATTCAAGTCATTTCCAAAACATAAATTGCAAGATTGTCAGAGACATTTTAAGTCTCAAATAAAAATGAGCTGCATTATACGAAATCAAATAGTATTCATCCTTCACTATGTGGTGTGTTACTAAGGTTATGAAATTCTCTTCATTCTTTAGCGAGTGACTTTTCAAACGATGCTACATATTAGCAGTAATGCTACTTTTTATAGCAACGTTTTTTCCCCCACACTTGACAAATTACGGTTGTCTGTTCGACATATTCCCACTTGAAGCCGAACCACCGCCAGACGATGGAAACCCTGCTGTTTTTTATTGGGAATTAAGTCTTCCTTCATTTGTTACCAGATCTGCAGCATCTTTCTCTCGTACGGCTATGTTAGCAGCTAGCGTTAGCCACGACGCTACCTCGCTGCCCTGCGAGGGCGTGTATATGACGTGTGACGTGACAGTTTGTGACGAATGTGCGCCTGCTTGTCTGCGAGAAGGAGAGACAGGAAAGAGCGAGGAGAGCCTGAAGTATACGCCTGCAGTTAAAAGTCCTGCGTAAGAACGTCTACTCCATGGGTGTCAAACTCTGGCCCGTGGGCCAAATTTGGCCCGCCGTGTAATTTCATTTGGCCCTTGAGGTAATATCAAATTAAGATTAGAGCTGGCCCGCCGGTATTATACAGGGGCGGTGCCGCTGTAACAACGCATTTGCTAACCCTCCCGAATTTCACTGCCCCTCCCGTAAATCGCAACAATTCTTTCGAATTTCTCCTGATTTCCACTCGGACAACAATATTGGGGGTGTGCCTCGAAGGCACGGCCTCTGGCGTCCTCTACAACCTGTTGTCACGTCCGCTTTTCCGCCATAGAAACAACGTGCCGGCCCAGTCACATAATATCTGCGGCTTTAACACACACGAATGAATGCATGCTTACTTGGTCAACAGCCATACAGGTCACACTGAGGGTGGCCGTATAAACGACTTTAACACTTACAAATATATGCGCCACACCAAACAAGAATGACAAACACGTTTCGGGAGAACATCCGCACCTTAACACACGTAATACCCAGAACCCCTTGCAGTTCTAACTCTTCCGGACGCTACAATATACACCCCTGCTACCACCAAACCCGGCCCGCCCCCCAATTTTTATTTACATTTTTTTTGATATGCCATTAATATTTTTAAATTATTATTGATAGGGTGATTGGCAACACAAAATTGGCCTTAGTGTGTGAATGTGAGTGTGAATGTTGTCTCTCTATCTCTGTTGGCCCTGTGATGAGGTTGTGACTTGTCCATGGTCTACGCTGCCTTCCGCCTGAATGCAGCTGAGATAAGCTCCAGCGACCCCAGAAGGGACAAGCGGTAGAAAATGGATGGATGGATGGATAATTTTAAACTCGACTTTGCATGTCACAATAAAGTTATATAAGCCTTACTTGTTCAATATTCAATGCAAAACTTGTTTGGATCCCCATTAAAAGGTTAATTTGTTCAACCTTGGCCCACGGCTTTGTTACGTTTTAAATTTTGACCCACTCTGTATTTGAGTTTGACACCCCTGGTCTACTCGAATTATTACGATATAGTCATTTTCTATGTCGCACAGAGACAAACCCGCGATATATCGTATATCGATATATTGCCCAGCCCTACTTCAACACCAACAAAGCAACTGTGCTTTGTAGAAAACACTCCAATGTAAAGTAAGGCTTCACTCTTTCAAAATGGGCTAGCTTGATGCTAATTTACATTGGATTTGCTTTACACAGGATACTCGCGATTGTACATGGCGATTTCAACACCTCCAAATTTAGTAATCAAACCCGCAACTAGCTTGAATGTCAGATTCAAACAGCTGGTGTGCAAAAAGCTTAATACTTACAGTATCAACACTTTGTACTGCGCAACACAACGCATTTTGATCTGGGAAAAAGATATATTTCTACTTCTACAACATAGCTTACACAGTACTGCCATCTAATTTCTAGGAAGTGCACCTGCATTGCAAATGAGACTCTGGTGAAAACATAACCAGCTAATTTTGAAATGTTCTATTACAAATTTTGCCCCAAGTGGAGGAGTTCAAGTACCTCGGAGTCTTGTTAAGGAGTGAGGGAACAGTGGATGGTGAGATCGACAGGCGGATCGGTGCGGCGTCTACAGTAATGCGGACGCTGTATCGATCCGTTGTGGTGAAGAAGGAGTTGAGCCGGAAGGCAAAGCTCTCAATTTATCGGTCGATCTACGTTCCCATCCTCACCTATGATCGTGAGCTTTGGGTTATGACCGAAAGGACAAGATCACGGGTTCAAGCGGCAAAAATTAGTTTCCTCCGCCGAGTGGCGGGACTCTCGGTGAGAAGCACTGTCATCCGGGAGGAACTCCGAATAAAGCCGCTGCTCCTCCACATAGAGAGGAGCAAGATGAGGTGGTTCGGGCACCCGAACGCCTCTCAAGGGAGGTGATTAGGGCACGTCCGACCAGGAGGCTATGGGGAAGACCCAGGACACGTTTGGAAGACTATGTCTCCCGGCTGGCCTGGGAAAGCCTCGGGATCCCCCGGGTGGAGCTGGACGAAGTGGCTGGGGAGAGGGAAGTCTGGGCTTCCCTGCTTAGGCTGCTACCCCCGCGACTCCACCTCAGATAAGACGAAGAAATTGGATGGATGGATTAAAATACTTTATGTTATTATTAAACCATCAACTTTGATTAACACACACAAAAGTACGAAAAATCAGTACTGTCGAGTACCGATATGAATAAGTTGGTACTGTATTGGTTCAAAGGTGAATGGTACCCATCCCTAATCACTCATGAACACTTCTGTTCACACTTTGTGTTTTGGTATGCTGCGAGGAAGGCTTTTTTTTTACTGGCTTGGGCTGCATCATTATCTCACTGAGACGTTGTAAACAATGACTGTTATTGACAGAAAAAAACAGTCAAGCTTGTCTTCTCAGAACGCAAAGAATCCCAGCATCGCGGCTGTCCATCCATCGCCTGCAGTCTCCGACCTTCAGCAAGCTGTGTGGAAACATGGCGTTCCCTCTCTACAGGGTGAGCGCGTAACACTACCATCTGTGGTGATCAAACGATTTATTCTCGCACGCTGCCACACAGCGCTCTGTGAGTTTGAGACATGAGTCAGCAACCTGACTCAAAAAGCCCTCCTGACTAGTTTGTTCCGATTCTTGAATGTAATCATATTTGTTGACTTTGGTTCATCCGTGACAATTAATGCTACTTGCACTGATTTGCCCCCCTAAGGCTCCAGAGGAGTTGTGCTCCAAAGCGCGCAGGGACCAGCTGGAGTTGCGTTTTCTCCGTCAACTACTCCAACTTCACTCTGCCACTTTGCGGAAATCAGCGAAGGGGGCGGAACTATTGCTTGCATCCGATCATAAAGGTAATTGAAATCAGACTACCCCGTATTTTCCGGACCATAGGGCGCACCGTATAATAAGGCGCACTGCTGATGAGGGGTCTATTCAGGTCTATTTTCATACATAAGGCGTACCAGATCATAAGGTGCATTAAAGGGGTCATATTAGTATATTTTTCTAATTGTAAAAGACTTCCTTGTGGTCTACATCAGTGGTTCTCAAATGGGGGTACGCGTACCCCTGGGGGTACTTGAAGGTATGCCGAGGGGTACGTGAGATATTTAAAAAAATACTCTAACAATAGCAACAATTCAAAAATCCTTTATAAATATATTTATTGAATAATACTTCAACAAAATATGAATGTAAGTTTATAAACTGTGAAAAGAAATGCAACAATTCAGTGTTGACAGATCGATTTTTGGTGGACATGTTCCATAAATATTGATGTTAAAGATTTCGTTTTTTGTGAAGAAATGTTTAGAATTAAGTTCATGAATCCAGATGGATCTCTATTACAATCCCCAAATAGGGCACTTTAAGTTGATGATTACTTATATGTGTAGAAATCTTTATTTACAATAAATCAGAAACTGATGACATAGTGTTGTATTTTACTTCATCTCTTTTTTTTCCAACCAAAAATGCTTTTCTCTGATTAGGGGGTACTTGAATTAAAAAATTGTTCACAGGGGGTACATCACTGAAAAAAGGTTGAGAACCACTGGTCTACATAATATGTGATGGTGGTTCTTTGCTCAAAATGTTGCTTACATGATGCTTTACACATCATCTTCAAGTCGCTTTCTGGCAGTCACTTCAGGATGCACTGTTTTGTGGGCGCTCTTATTTACGTGCCTCCACTTGGACAGCATCTTCTCCCCGTCATCTTTGTTGTAGCGGTGTAGCGTGCAAGGACGAGAGTGGAAGAAGTGTCAAAAGATGGCGCTAACTGTTTTAATGACAGTCAGACTTTATTTCAATCAATAACGGAGCAGCATCTCCTCATCCGTGGCTCACTAGTGCAACAACAACGCCTGAAATGTATTCCGTGTAAAAACGTTCTACTGGAACTCTCTAATAACTATAAAGTTCCTTTGGTGAATAATGTCAACTCACTACACCGTTATGTTTTAGTGCTTTCATGGCAAGTTTACTAACAGATATAAGTAAGAACTTTACGCTTCTTTATAGAAAAAATGCCCCTTAACAAGAAGATAGAGAAAAATAAAAAGTTTATCGACTACGTTGTCAGCACGGACTACAATAGCGGACATGCGCAAATGTTCAGGATTTATGCAGATCTCAAAAACAGAGCAGTAGGTACCAGAAGGTAATAAAAGTTGGTTTTGCATAATATTGCAAAACAAAACGCCAGGTATTGTGTCCACTAATGGGTGCCATTTTGCGCGGTCATTATACACACACCATAATAATGCTCGTACCTCTGACTACGGTAGCCATAATGCGCTGGCAATCCATCAAGCGGTGCTACTTCAAAGTCGTACTAAAATATTTTGAATGATTTCTGAGCACCGTGTGTAATGGTTTTTATTTTCAATGGATCTTTTAAAGTTTTGATGTTTATTAGTGTCATATTGCAGTGTACACATATCTCTTATGTGTGTCTACCATCTACTGCAGCGGTTCTCAACCTTTTTTCATTAATGTACCCCCTGTGAACATTTTTTAAATTCAAGTACCCACCAATCAGAGCAAAGCATTCTTGGTTGAAAAAAAGAGATAAAGAAGTAAATTACAGCATGTCATCAGTTTCTGATTTTAATATATTGTATAACAGTGCAAAATATTGCTCATTTGTACTGGTCTTTCTTGAACTATTTGGAAAGAAAGATATAAAAATAACTAAAAATTTGTTGAAAAATAAACAAGTGATTCAATTATAAATAAAGATTTCTACACATAGAAGTAATCATCAACTTAAAGTGCCCTCTTCGGGGATTGTAATAGAGATCCATCTGGATTCATCAACTTAATTCTAAACATTTCTTCACAAAAAAATTAATCTTTAACATCAATATTTATGGAACATGTCCACAAAAAAATCTAGCTGCCAACACTGAATATTGCATTGCTGTATTTCTTTTCTGGATTCATCAACTAAATTCTAAACATTTCTTCACAAAAAAATAAATCTTTAACATCAATATTAATGGAACATGTCCACAAAAAAATCCATTTGTCAACACTGAATATTGCATTGCTGCATTTCTTTCCACAGTTTATGAACTTCCATTGATATTTTGTTGAAGTATTACTCAATAATTATGTTTATTAAGGATTTTTGAATTGTTGCTATTTTTACAATATTTAAAAAAAAATCTCACGTACCCCTTGGCATACCTTCAAGTACCCCCATTTGAGAACCACTGATCTACTGGTCACACTTATCATAACACCATGTACCAAATAAAATTGTTTCAAAGTCGGTAAGCACAACCAGAATTATTCCGTACATTAGGCACACCGAGTTATAAGGCGCACTGTCGAGTTTTGAGGAAATGAAAGGATTTTAAGTGCGCCTTATAGTCCGAAAAAGATTGTACAGTTTTTGTGATGTACTGTATCTGTGTAATACATATTCATTTTCAGCAACAAACGGCGCCTTTAAGAATTCCCAATTATCCACCAAAAATCTGCGATTTTCCATCAAACTTCATATTGACTAAGTAGATATGATGCTCCCACAGCTCCCACACTTGGGAAAAAAACAACTTAGGAAAGGACATGCAAACTGCAGAATGAAGGTGAAACACCAAAAATTAGAAAATCCTGCAAAGGTTCGTTTATTCAATCAGTTTGATTTACAAGATGAAATTATTATATGACACAGGCTCATACCATGCAACTCAAGATGGACCAATATGCTTTTTATAATTTATGTTTAATACATAAGCCTCCTGTTTGTCATCCATTTCTGTCACATTATTTGATTGAATCATGGAACATGAAACTTGCGGCTCTGTTAATAAGCCCACACTTTTGAGTGTTGCAGACGTAAAGTTGTCCAACGACTCCATCGCTGCAGTCGCGAGGATGCCAGGAAAGAGAGTTTAAAAAAAATTGATTTCACGGCAAAAAATGGAAGGTACATGTAAGCAGAGGAGACCTATTGCAGGGGGAAGAGAAAGGGGCGTGGCCACGTGAGCGCCATAGTGAAAGCAGACCAAAAAGATTTCTCACAAGAGCTCGAAGAAATGCCCCGTCAGATATCAAAACATTTGGGGGAAATTATCGACAATGAGAGTAATTTGTTTTCTTAAATGGTTTAAAAAAACATTTAAGAACCATTTTGTCTGTTGATGTAGTTCTGTTGTAGTTGTAAAAAAAAAAAAAAGAAGAATCCGATATTTGTCCAACTTCAGTAAAAAAAAAAGGCAGATATCGGTGCCGATAATTGGTTACTCTAATTTCAAGCCTTCTTTTGATATCATTTTGAAGCTTTGGGCTTGGAGTTTATGAAAACCTTGAATTAAAAATCTCAAGTTTTTGAAAACTTACTTTTGCATGTAATGAGTTTATGTCATATAGTTTCACATTTAAAGTGAATTGCGGACACGAATGAACTTTTGCACAATAATTCTTTTTTTTGTTTGTTTCACCTGTATGTTTACCCTGTCAGGGACATATTCAAATTAGATTGTAATAGAGTGATTTAGAAATGTACATTTTTAGAAATAAATGTCCTTTTCTCAACAAAACATATAAGCTAAATGGAAAGTATTCAGATCATAACGATAGAAGTAGGTAATACTACTTGTTTCTCAATTAAATGCACAAACAATCGCTCAAAATCCTTGACCGAAAACCACAACACCACCATCACAGTTTAGTTCTCCAAAAATATAGATTGTTAAACTTAGCTAACATTCAAAGATTAGCATCAATACGAATGGCCCATCGAATCCTAAATAAGACTGCACCAGCGCCACTTAAGCACTTTGTCCAGTTTACATCTGCTGTGACAACTAGAAACACACGAGCCTCCACCAGGGGGCAGTGTAGCGTACCCAGATGTAAAACATCTTTTGCACAATCAGCCTTTTCATATAAAGCCATAAAGGAATGGAACGACCTCACAACAAACCTGAAAAGTCTAACAGATGACTCCTCATTCACAATTGAAGTTAAAAAGTGGCTTTGGAGCAATCAAAGCTGCTCACGCGGTCACTAAGGTGGGCACTATGTTTGACAGATCAACTTAATGTGTATTATATTTATCCATGACAGCATTTGTGTTGTAAATTGTGAGGTGTGTCTGTTAAAATCATAGTTGTTTTTACACATGATGACAGATGTGAACAAGATGTGATAATGTAAATGGGGTATGGTTCTATTGTATATTAAGTATGTGTCCATAAAAGGGCATCATATGACTTTTCTTGATTTCATTACATGCTATGGTATGAATTTATTGCATGATTTTTGTATACCTTTAATTTAGGTAGTTAGGGACTGCAGATGGAAATGAGCTATTAAGCTACAGAACCTATCCGTCTTTGAGCTTAATGTTTTCGTGCATTGTCCCTTCAAATAAAGACTACATATGATACAGTAGCACTTAGTTTTCTGAATAAAATCTAAAAAAAAACCCATACATATCTGGTCAAACTTTTAAACAGTACTCCTTGTCTCTCGTTTGTTTACAAAGGAACTACACAAAAAGCTTGACTAAATTGAGAAAGTAGTTTATTGTCATCAAACATCAACATAATAACCTTGTAAATGCAATTTATATCAAGGAGATTATGTAAAAAAACAAACAAATCCGTTATCATTTTCTCATATAGAAGGAAATGACCAGTTAGAGACTGGTTTTGTTCCAGTCTACCTGCATGCGCCCACTGATTGAAGTTCGACGTGTCCACCCTGTCTTGGGATGCGTGCTGCACAGGGTGGATATTTCTTTGCAATTAAGGAGGCTATGATGGACTTTGAGTTCGCAACATAATTCAGTTAGCAAGTGGATTGCCATATGTTTAACAAGTATATTTTATATATCCTGAAAATCTTTTACAATAATGGATTCACAAAGTAGGAGGTAGGAGGCCACGGGGAAGACCCAGGACACGTTGGGAAGACTATGTCTCCCGTCTGGCCTGGGAACGCCTCGGGATCCCCCGGGAAGAGCTAGACGAAGTGGCTGGGGAGAGGGAAGTTTGGGTTTCCCTGCTTAGGCTGTTGCCCCCGCGACCCGACCTCGGATAAGCGGAAGATGATGGATGGATGGATGGATTCACAAAGACAGAGTGGACATGTCAAGCCTGACAACATCCAACTGCACACATGATAAAAATGACAAAATATGACTTCTAGCCACTGTTTCAGCCTCCAATGGCAACACCAAAAATGCTGATAATGTCATAAAAAAACACGAGAGGATTTCTTAAATATCCCATCATACCAGGGTGGACATCAGATCCAGGGATACATGCAAAATGTTTATGTACTAAGAACAAAAGGTCAAAATGACTCATTTTATCATAGAAGTGGTGGTGGAAAATAAAAGGGATTTTATACCATTGAACCACTTTTACAAACATGCCAAAGTCACACATATCATAAGAAATTTTTTTTAATAGAATTTAAGGAAACCAAGTTTAACATGTCTGACTATTTATGATGAAACCTCAGCGTTGTATTATTCTGCTGCATGTTGATGAGGAAAATCACTGAGTGATTCTGAAGAGGACACCTTTTGCTTATTTTGACCCCGTTATGTTTTTATGTTTTCAAGCCTTGCTCTCCAGAGTTAAAGAGGAAGATGCAAAGTTGCTGCAATCTCTGGTCCCGAGAGTTCGAGCCCTCACCCACAGATGTGCACAAGGTGTTACTTACGGAGAACAAGGCAAAAGGGCCTTATCTTACTGGTGAGACACAATCTACGGAATACTCTCCTGTGAAATGCAACATTCATTTAGGCAGTTCACTGCGAATGAACGTAAATCAAAGATGACTATTTGTCTATAACTTTGGTTTAACTACAAAAGGCAGCTACATACAGATTATGTTGTCTTATTGTGTCTCTCTTATGGGTGTAACAGTAGATGTAAATGTATTTTTCGGTACATTAGCATATTGCTTTCCCATACGATACACATTAAATATGAGGGACAGGAAGTGTACATTTGGCGTTGCAATAGAGTATAATTAAACCTTGATTTACGGACCCCTCTATTTGCGTAACCATGTCTCCGTGTCTGAACTGAACTGAATTATATTTATATAGCGCTTTTCTCTAGTGACTCAAAGCGCTTTACATAGTGAAACCCAATATCTAAGTTACATTTAAACCAGTGTGGGCGGCACTGGGAGCAGGTGGGTAAAGTGTCTTGCCCAAGGACACAACGGCAGTGACTAGGATGGCGGAAGCGGGAATCAAACCTGCAACCCTCAAGTTGCTGGCACGGCCACTCTACCAACCGAGCTATACCGTCTGAGGACATCCTTGATTTGTTTTGTGTTCCAAATGCAGACAAAGCAGGGCACAGCATTTTTGGGGAGGCATAGCCCTCCGCATCACTCACTGCACATTGCAGTACGCTACTTGTCCGTTCTCACTGCTTCAGCCTGTGTGCCTTTTTCTCACTTTTGCTAACTCAGTGAGTCCCACAAACAGACCAGCGTGAGAAAAGTAGGGAATCGTTATGGGGTTAAATTAGACTATTTACGCAGAGTACTTTATTGGCGCTCACAAGTGTAGAACAATTGACGAAGCGGTCTTCATACCTTAGCAAGTTTTAATTGTGATGAGACTGGACTTGGCGCAGCACAGTGGAAGAGGGGTTAGTGTGTCTGCCTCACAATATGAAGGTTTTGAGTAGTCCTGGGTTCAATCTCGGGTTCAGGATCTTTCTGTGTGGAGTTTGCATGTTCTCCCCGTGACTGCGTAGGTTCCCTCGGAGGGTATCCGCGGATCCTTAAAAAGTCTTAAAAAGTGTTAAATCCATGTGTCTAAAATTAATGCCTTAAAAAGTATTACATTTATTAAAAATTCCTAAGATGGTCTTAAATTCAGTACTCAATAGTCTTAAATTGTCGGGCCAGTTTTTTTTTGTTTTTTTTTCGAGGCACGTCTTTGAGTAAAAGTTACGGCACGTCTTTGAGTAAAAGTGAATGATTTCAGTGTCAGTCGCGCGCATAGTCGGGTCGCGCACAGACTCCTTCCTCGCGTCCCGCCTTTCAGTCAGCATGGGGAAATGCAAGTTTTGCGAGCGTTGGCTGGAGGACAGCCGTTTTAAAAGCTGGCTTAAGCCTGTTGCCAATCCCGAGGAGGCCAGGTGCATACTTTGTAAGAGGGATTTCAAACTTGGCACCATGGGAATTAGAGCGGTCGAATCGCACATGCAGTGCGGTAAGCATAAAATCGCGGCAGAGAGCCAAAAACAAACACCGGGCATCTCTCAGTTCTGCATGGGTCCAACCCCCCCCCAGGTAGCAACAACTGCCGCTAGCAGCACTGACCTGACACTAATCTTCGGCGGGACAGCAACATTAAAATCCGAGGTGTTATGGATCTTGCACACTGTGGTGAAACATCAATCCTACACCTCAAATGACGGGATTGGCGCTCATTTTCGTGTGATGTTTCTTGATTCTCAGGTTGCTAATACATTTTCCTGCGGAAAGGATAAAACAGCATATATTACGAGACACGGATTAGCACCTCACATCCAAAACCTGCTCTTCGACCAAGTCAACGGGTCTCGGTATGTGTTAATGTTCGATAAAACACTGAATCACAGCACGAAGAAGAAACAACTGGATGTCCATGTTTTGTTGTTGTTACAATACTGTTTTGCACTATTACTGCACTATTATTGACCAAATGTACTTTATTTTTACCCTCACCTCGGTTATTATGTTTTTACTGGCCTTGGTGTTGGTTTGTTTGTTTTGGATGTCAAAGTTTTTGGATCTCTCAAGATTTTTGATAAGCTGTTTGGCAGAGTGGTGCTTATCAGTTTGTTTATTAATAAACATACAAAAAGTAAACTTGACTGATTGTCATTGAGGTTGTAGTACAGTGGGATCCCCAACCATCACTTATATTTAGAGATTTTTTTATTATTTTTTTTCGGTCTTAAATTTCATTCAAGGTGGCATTAAAAAGGTCTTAAAAAGTCTTAAATTTGACTTGCTGAAACCTGCAGATACCCTGCCTCCAAAGACATGCACCTGGGGATAGGTTGATTGGCAACACTAAATTGGCCCTAGTGTGTGAATGTGTTCTGTCTATCAGTGTTGGCCCTGCGATTAGGTGGCGACTTGTCCAGGGTGTACACCGCCTTCTGCCCGATTGTAGCTGAGATAGGCACCAGCTCCCCCCGTGGCCCCAAAGGGAATAAGCGGTAGAAAATGGATGGATGGAGACCAGACTTTTCTGGGGAAAAAATGCCAGAGCAGACTCATTTCACAGACTCCTCCAACCTTTGGCTAACGTAGTCAAGGCTAGTGATTGTGTGAGGGAGAAGCCACAGGTGTTTGTTTTTATATTATTCATTTAACAGTGTTAACTCAATGTTTATATGTTGCATTTTGTTCCCTTACCGTACCCAAAAAGAGCCGAACCGTGTCCAGGGTACAAAACGAACCGTCAAAACAAACCGGGTTAAAAAAATATATATATTGAATCCGTAATAGAGTGAAACTTCGTATCATTGACCATTATATTGGAAAGTTGTGTAATTTCAGATTGGGGCGGCATAGCTCGGTTGGTAGAGCGGCCGTGCCAGCAACTTGAGGGTTGCTGGTTCAATTCCCGCTTCCGTCTTCCTAGTCACTGCCGTTGTGTCCTTGGGCAAGACACTTTACCCACCTGCTCCCAGTGCCATTCACACTGCTTCAAATGTAACTTAGATATTGGGTTTCACTATGTAAAGCGCTTTGAGTCACTAGAGAAAAGCGCTAAATAAATATAATTCACTTCACTTCATTGGTGTGATGTCATATGTTTACTTGTCACAGGGGAAAATGTGTGTGTGTGTGTTCATTCAGGTGGGATCAACCAGCACAACATGTCCTCTCTGAAGTCCGCCATGGAGGAATGACTTTTCAACAGTGGCTCCAGAGGTGGAAACTGGCTGCCAAAGTCTAAGTAAAGGAGATTACTTTTAGCATTTTAATGTAACAAAACTGTCAAGAAAACAGTCCAAATTCTCGCAGGTTATTTCCTCATCACGAATTGTTTCTGTTTTACCGTCTTCTGTTTACTAATAAATATAGTCCAGTGATCTGTCCTTGTCCTTCCAGGAATGAGCTCACTGGGACTCGGTCCTCCACAGTCTTCTTTGAAAGCACAGACACGGCTTATAGGCTCCAGCGACCCCAAAAGGGACTAGTGGTAGAAAATGGATGGATGGATTATTAGGTTTTTCATGAAGTAATCACTCCTTTGTAGCAATTCAGGGGGTGGAGCTTTGGGGTGGACAGGCCTATACATAAATCGATCACGTCGATACCAAAGACGGTATCGGTTGACACGTTGCTAATTTTTTGTTCCACAAATGTTGTTTTTTCTCCTGTTATAAAATTAATACATTTTGGCAAGATAAAAAACTGATAAATATTGTTAAGATAATGGCCACAGGATGGCTTTGGGGGCATAAAATCAAAGGAAATGAAAAACTAGTAGTTTGTTTTCTGTAATTATTTAGCAATATTGATTTATTTTGCTCAAATAATTGCATGTAATAAAATGGGACTTGTTTAATAGTTGTATCGTGTTCCCATAAATGCACGATACGAAACGTGTTTATCTACAAACCCCGTTTCCATATGAGTTGGGAAATTGTGTTAGATGTAAATATAAACGCAATACAATGATTTGCAAATCCTTTTCAACCCATATTCAGTTGAATGCACTACAAAGACAACATATTTGATGTTCAAACTCATAAACTTTATTTTTTCTTTGAAAATAATAATTAACTTAGAATTTAATGGCTGCAACACGTGCCAAAGTAGTTGGGAAAGGGCATGTTCACCACTGTGTTACATCACCTTTTCTTTTAACAACAATCAATAAACGTTTGGGAACTGAGGAAACTATTTGTCGAAGCTTTGAAAGTGGAATTCTTTCCCATTCTTGTTTTATGTATAGCTTCAGTAGCTGTCGTATTTTGCGCTTCATAATGCGCCACACATTTTTGATGGGAGACAGGTCTGGACTGCAGGCAGGCCAGGAAAGTACCCACACTCTTTTTTTACGAATCCACGCTGTTGTAACACGTGCTGAATGTGGCTTGGCATTGTCTTGCTGAAATAAGCAGGGGCGTCCTTGAAAAAACGGCGCTTAGACTGCAGCATATGTTGTTCCAAAACCTGTATGTACTTTTCAGCATTAATGGTGCCTTCACAGATGTGTAAGCTACCCACGCCTTGGGCACTAATGCACCCCCATACCATCACAGATGCTGGCTTTTGAACTTTGCTTTGATAACAGTCCGGATGGTTCGCTTCCCCTTTGGTCCGGATGACACAATGTCGAATATTTCCAAAAATAACTTGAAATGTGGACTCGTCAGACCACAGAACACTCTCCCACTTTACATCAGTCCATCTCGGATGATCTCGTGCCCAAAGAAGCTGGCGGCGTTTTTGGATGTTGTTGATAAGTGGCTTTCGCTTTGCATAGTTGAGCTTTAACTTGCACTTACAGATGTAGCGACCAACTGTATTTAATGACAGTGGTTTTCTGAAGTGTTCCTGAGCCCATGTGGCGATATCCTTTAGAGATTGATGTCGGTTTTTGATACAGTGCCGTCTGAGGGATCAAAGGTCACGGTCATTCAATGTTGGTTTCCGGCCATGCCGCTTACGTGGAGTGATTTCTCCAGATTCTCTGAACCTTTTGATGATATTATGGACCGTAGATGTTGAAATCCCTAAATTTCTTGCGATTGCACTTTGAGAAACGTTCTTCTTATACTGTTTGACTATTTGCTCACGCAGAAGTGGACAAAGGGGTGTACCTCGCCCCATCCTTTCTTGTGAAAGACTGAGCAATTTTTGGGGAGCTGTTTTTATACCCAATCATGGCACCCACCTGTTCCCAATTAGCCTGCACACCTGTGGGATGTTCCAAATAAGTGTTTGATGAGCATTCCTCAACTTTATCTGTATTTATTGCCACTTTTCGCAACTTCTTTGTCACGTGTTGCTGGCATCAAATTCTAAAGTTAATGTTTATTTACAAAAAAAAAAAATGTTTATCAGTTTGAACATCAAATATGTTGTCTTTGTAGCATATTCAACTGAATATGGGTTGAAAAGGATTTGCAAATCATTGTATTCCGTTTATATTTACATCTAACACAATTTCCCAACTCATATGGAAACGGGGTTTGTAAAAACACTTGTGCTGTGATTCATTCTGATCTTAATCGTGATCAACAAATGATAAGAAAACTCATTTAACGATCTCTAAAACCAAGTAAAAAGTGTCTGTATCGGCAATATTGACCGACAGCACAGGTGTCCAAAGTGCGGCCCACGGAGCATTGGAATTAAAATGCTGCATTCAACTTTCCATTTTGACAGAAAAAAGACATGTACTGCATGCAATTTCGTATCTTTATAACTTTATCTAATATTTCAGCTCATATTATATTGTCATTTATTCTAAAAGGTTTGTTGTTAAAATAAAAGTAAATGCTTAAATTGCCAATGAGTTATCTATAAAATTGTGCATTGTAAAAATGTTAGTAAAAAAAACTGGTGATTTTATCCATTTAGAGTAATATTCCATAAACACAACAACCGTAGAATTTTTAGGAAGTTTTTTAAATTCTGTAAAAATATTACGGCAACAATTTTGCAACTGAGTTGTCCGTGTTGTGTTGTTTTACTGTAAAATCGACAGAAATTTTTTTTTACGTTACAATATGTCTACTTAATAATTGTGTAAAAATAACTTAAGGCAATTTATAATCTTATGTCATTCACCGTGTGTAATACAAAAAGCAAACTTGATCCTGCTATTCAAGATTGGACAACGATTCTTTTCAAAATAAGAGAAAAAAAATCCTATTTAAAACGTGTGTATGCACGTGCAACACTTTAGACCAGGGGTCGGGAACTTTTTTGGCTGAGAGAGCCATACAAGCCAAATATTTTAAAAAGTATTTCCGTGAGAGCCATACAACTTTTTTTTTTTTTTTTTAAACAGTGAATACAACTATATGCGTGCATTTTTAAGAAAAAACAACATTTTTAGAGTATAATAAGTCTCTTATTCTTTGTAATAACATTGTTATTCTGAGGCTAGCCAAAAATAAATAAAATACTTCTTACCATTAATGGGACTTCTTGAACAGGTGCGGTAGAAACCGGATGGATGGATGAAAATGCATGAGAATGTTTTATATTTTGAACGTTATTTTTGATACTGTGATTACCAGTGGATTTATTCATTACTTATCGTGTTAAGCAATGCCAGCTAAAATGTATCTTAGAGCCAGCTGCAGTCATCAAAAGAGCCACATCTGGCTCTAGAGCCATAGGTTCCTTACCCCTGATTTAGCCCTTTAGCACGTCACTATGTGGAATTAAATGATGGAACAAGTAAAGCAATGTAGTTAAAGAATGTACTGTTATCCAGTTTAACAGGCTATTTAAAAAGTGTTTAGGAAGAACAAGGAAGAGGAAATATGATAAACATATTGAACTTATTGAAAATAAAATATCATTCATCTCATTGAGTGAAGTACTTACATCCTTGATGTAAATTATGTTGTAAATTGAGTACAAGAAATAAATATATGTGTTAGTAATTGCTGTGAAATGGAAAAGTGGTAAGATTAGATAAGCTTTGCTTCTACATACTCCTTTTTTGGGCTTGCTGTAAAGAGAAATGGAAAGTATGTAAAGTATCATGTATCAAAATGTAAACATCAGGGTGTCAAATTTAAGGCACATTTTTTAATGTGGCCCGTGAACAAAAATATCCTTCAATCAAGTACCTTATCTCTTCTTACTAAATGTAAAAGTTCATTCCATTTTGACAGAAAAAAACATTTCTCCTGCATTAATTTGCATACATTTTCAACTTTAATATTATTCAATAATGCAACAAATGTTACATCATACTTTCCAAGCATTTTTTCGTTCCAATAATTACTTAAAGATAGGCTCCAGTGACACCGAGAGGGACAAGCGGTAGAAAATGGATGGATATCTGCTTGACCTATTATTTCAGATCAAGTTTACTTTTATTTTCTTAGTAAATTTCTTATAACAGTTGCATTTTGCGTTTTTTTTTTACATTGTACATACAAATATATAATCAATGCATTGGTAAGTTCATTTATTATTTGCTGTTACAAGCGATGTGTCCCTCAATAAAATCAGTACAGTACAGAATGTACTCTGTATGAAGGCGATACCATATTGGCAGTATCGCCCCAACTGGGGTTATTTTGTAAACTCGGCTCCTCCCATTATCGAGCATGCGCACTTCAATTCTTCACTCCCCCTTTTTTTTTTTTTTTTTTTTTTCAAACGACTCCAAGCTTCCGGACACAGAGAAGCAGAGCTGCCGCCAAATTTAAAGAGACATCCATCCATTTTCTACCGCTTATTCCCTTTTGGGATCGCGGGGGGTGCTGGCGCCTATCTCAGCTACAATCGGGCGGAAGGCGGGGTACATCCTGGACAAGTCGCCATTAAAGAGATAGGCGATTGTTATTTAAGAAAGTGGTCCCCAACCACCGGTCCGGGGACTGGTACCGGTCCATGGCGCATTTCCTACCGGGCCGCAGAGAAACATTTAATAATTTATAAATGACTGCGTTTTCTCCGACTTAACTTTGGCCTGACCAACTAGACTAGGTGTCATAATTTTATCCACAGAGGGCCGAACACGGAAAAATTCATGCATGCGGGGGGGCTATTTTGATAATTTTCATTTTCAAACCATAACAAAATATATGGATTTTTTTTTTTTTTAAATCATTATGGCTCCTGGGGAGCATAGAGGGTTTCAGTCACTAAAATGTTAAAAAATAAGTCAAATTTATTATATATTTTTTTATTTAATGCTTACAGTAAATCTCTATATCCACTTGAGGTTGATATAAAGTAAAACAAATAAGGTTTTATGCCTTTTCTGTCAAAGACAACTTTGTTTTTTATAGTAAAACTGAAATATGCAGTATTTAGATAGATAGATAGATAGTACTTTATTGATTCCTTCAGGAGATTTCCTTTATTTAGCAAATAAAGTCCTCAAAGATCAATAATGCAGGACACCATTGATTTTAATTATTTGATATTTTTGAGTAATCACAGTGAAAAGTTGAATAAAATCCTACTAAATATATTTGAGATCCAAAAGGTTCCCCACTCATAAAGTGATGCATTTTGGCGTGGTATAGCTCGGTCGGTAGAGTGGCCCTGCCAGCAACTTCAGCATTGCAGGTTCGATTCCCGCTTCCGCCATCCTTTGGCAAGACACTTTACCCACCTGCTCCCACTGCCACCCACACTGGTTTAAATGTAACTTAGATATTGGGTTTCACTATGTAAAGCGCTTTGAGTCACTGGAGAAAAGCACTAAATAAATATAATTCACTTCACTTCACTTTTATTAAAACATTTTTTTTACTTTTAACATTTAAATTTCAAGATCAACTTCCGATATATCTGTCAATTTTACGTTTGAGCTTTTATTTTGTTTATTTTATGCTCTTTTGTCAAAACTTTGAGGTTTTTATATGGCAACCACACAACATATGCAATATTTTTTCCACATAAAACATTTTAAAGTGATAATTTTTAAGTAATAATTCATTATAACATAGATTTTTTTTGAGCAAAGGAAAAAAAGAAAATAAAGACAAAAGGAAAAAAAACTGCCTGCATGGCAGCTTTGTGTCAACATTGCCACTTTTTCTCATTAGATTTCACCTCATTCCACTTTTTTTTAAATGTTTTTTTTAAAGTTTTGAAATACTATCAATTTTGCAATTTTTGCAGAATGTGTGGCGGGCCGGTAAACGATTAGCTGCGGGCCGCACTTTGGACACCCCTGGACTAGACACACCTATAAACGTGCTTATAGGTGTACAATAAAACTCCTCATAGGAAGTTGCCATTTGTTATATTTGTATTGTGACATGATACAATGCACATTCATGAAGATGTCAAGTATATATGTGACAGATTCAATCAATCAATCAATGTTTATTTATATAGCCCTAAATCACAAATGTCTCAAAGGACTGCACAAACCATTACGACTACGACATCCTCAGAAGAACCCACAAAAGAGCAAGGAAAACTCACACCCAGTGGGCAGGGAGAATTCACATCCAGTGGGACGCCAGTGACAATGCTGACTACGAGAAACCTTGGAGAGGATCTCAGATGTGGGCAAACCCCCCCCCCTCTAGGGGACCGAAAGCAATGGATGTCGAGCGGGTCTAACATGATACTGTGAAAGTTCAATCCATAGTGGCTCCAACACAGCCACGAGAGTTCAGTTCAAAGCGGATCCAAGACAGCTGCGAGAGTCCCGTCCACAGGAAACCATCCCAAGCAGAGGCGGATCAGCAGCGTAGAGATGTCCCCAACCGATACACAGGCGAGCGGTCCATCCTGGGTCTCGACTCTGGACAGCCATTACTTCATCCATGGTCATCGGACCGGACCCCCTCCACAAGGGAAGGGGGGACATAGGAGAAAAAAGAAAAGAAGCGGCAGATCAACTGGTCTAAAAAGGAGGTCTATTTAAAGGCTAGAGTATACAGATGAGTTTTAAGGTGAGACTTAAATGCTTCTACTGAGGTAGCATCTCGAACTGTTCCAGAGTACTGGAGCCCGAACGGAAAACGCTCTATAGCCCGCAGATTGTAGCAAAAGGCTGATATCCATCTGCATCTCATTGCAAAGAAACAAGCCCAGGGCTCCCACTAATTCAGCGTTATAGTGACTTGTATTTTTGTTGTATCGATCTGGCACAAGTGGAAAGCCGGTCCCTGAAAATAATGCCTTCATTAAAATGGTCCCTGGTGCAAAAAAGGTTGGGGACCACTGATTTCAAACACGATAAACAGCAACCATGGTCCCCCCCATCCGATGTGTCTCCACTCAACTCGTACATTTCGACCATGTTTCCCCAAAGTCTTGTGTCCTGTGTCAAACTTTAGGCACAGGGGCCCGAACTGGCCCGCCACGTAATTTTATATATCCCGTGAACAAAATATCCTTCAATCAAGTACCTTATCTCTTCTTACAAAATGTATTCGTTCCCTCCATTTTGACAGAAAAAATATATGTACTGCATTAAATTGCAGACATTTTTAACGTTAATATTATTAAATATTGCAACAAATGTTATATCAAACTTTCCAAACTTTTTTTTTCTTCCAATTAATACTTAGAGATAGGCTCCAGTCAGTGGCCTAGTGGTTAGAGCAGTGTTTTTCAACCTTTTTTGAGCCAAGGCACATTTTTTGCGTTGGAAAAAGCTGAAGGCAGACCACCAGCAGAAATCATTAAAAAAATGAAACTCAGTTGACAGTAATAAGTCGTTGTGGCAATTGTTGGATATGACTTTAAAGCATAACCAAGCATTTATCACTTTAGCTCTTATCTCAAAGTAGGTGTACTGTCACCACTTGTCACATCACACCCTGACTTATTTTGTATTTTTTGCGGTTTTCCTGTGTGTAGTGTTTTATTTCTTGTCTTGCTCTCCTATTTTTTGGGTATTTTCCTGTAGCAATTTCATGTCTTCCTTTGAGCGATATTTCCCGTTTCAACTTTGTTTTAGCAATCGAGAATATTTCAGTTGTATTTACCCTGTGATGAGGTGGTGACTTGTCCAGGGTGTACCCCGCTTCTGCCCGATTGTAGCTGAGATAGGCTCCAGTGCCCCTCGTGACCCCGAAGGGAATAACCGCTAGAAAATGGATGGATTGTCCTTCTTTGTGGGGACATTGTTGATTGTCATGTCATGTACATTGTGGACGCCGTCTTCGCTCCGCAGTAAGTCTTTGCTGTCGTCCAGCATTCTGGTTTTGTTTACTTTGTAGTTCAGTTTTAGTTTTGTTCTGCATAACCTTCCCTAAGCTTCAATGCCTTTTCTTAGGGGCACTTACCTTTTGTTTATTTTTGGTTTAAGCATTAGACACCTTTTTACCTGCACCCTGCCTTCCGCTGTTTCCAACATCTACAAAGCAATTAGCTACCGGCTGCCACCTACTGATATGGGAGAGTATTACACGGTTACTCTAGACAACACCGACACTCAACAACAACACATCATTTGCAGACTACAATTACTGGTTTGCAAAAAACATTTTTTACCCCAAATAGGTGAAATTAAATCAACTCCCACGGCACACCAGATTGTATCTCACGGCACAGTAGTTGAAAAACACTAGGTTAAAGTGTTCACCTAGGTTGTGAGTTCAAACCCCCGGCCGAGTCATACCAAAGACTATAAAAATAGGAGCCATTACCTTCCTGCTTAGCACTCAGCATCAAGGGTTGGAATTGGGGGTTAAATCACCAAAAATGATACCCGGGCGCGGCCACCACTGCTGCTCACTGCTCCCCTCACCTCCCAGGGGGTGAATAAGGAGATGGGTCAAATGCAGAGGACACATTTCACCACACCTAGTGTGTGTGTGACAATCATTGCTACTTGAACTTGAACTTATATGGCCCGTGAACAAAATGTCCTTCAAGCAAGTACCTTATCTCTTCTTATGAAATGTATTCGTTCCTTCCATTTTGACAGAAACAAGTATATTTACTGCATTAAGTTGCATACATTTTCAACTTTAATATTATTTAATATTGCAACAAATGTATCATACTTTCCAAACATTTTTTCCAATTAAGACTTAGAAATGGCTCCAGCAACCCCGAGAGGGACATGCAGTAGAAAATGGATGGATATTTGCTTGACCTATGATTTCAAAACAAGTTTATTTTAAGGTTTTCAGTAAAAATTTTTTTTTTTGTTTTTTTTTTACAGCGTACATAAAAAATATATAATTAATGCATAGGCAAGTTCGCTGTTACAAGTAATGTGGCCCTCAAAAACAGTACAGTACATAATGTACTCGGTATCAAGGTGATACCATATTGGCAGTATCGCCACTGCTGGGGTTTTTTGTAAACTCGGCTCCGCCCCTTGTCGCGCATGCGCACTTCAATTCTTCACTCATGTATCAAACTGTATGCATCAGGGTGTCACACTTAAGGCAAATTATTTTATGTGGCCCGTAAACAAAAATATCCTTCAATCAAGTACCTTATCTCTTCTTACTAAATGTTTTAGTTCCTTCCGTTTTGACGGAAAAAAATACATGTGCTGCATTAATTTGCATACATTTTAAACTTTAATATTATCCAATATTGCAACAAATGTTATATCATACTTTCCCCAAACTTTTTTGTTCCAATTAATACTTAAAGATAGGCTCCAGCAACACCAAGAGCGACAAGCGGTAGAAAATGGATGGATATATAGATATATATATATATATATATGTATATATATATATATTGGGAGTCTCGCTACTGTGTTGGATCCACTTTGGACTGGACTCTCACGGTTGTGTTGGATCCACAATAGATGAAACTTTCACAGTATTATGTTAGACATGCTCGACATCCATTGCTTTCGGTCCCCTAGGGGCGGAGGGGTTGCCCACATATGCGGTCCTCTCCAAGGTTTCTCATAGTCATCATTGTCACTGTCACCGACGTCCCACTGGGGTAAGTTTTCCTTGCCCTTATGTGGGCTCTACCGAGGATGTCGTTGTGGTTTGTGATGTGGTTTTTGCAGCCCTTTGAGACACTGGTGATTTAGGGCTGAATAAATAAACATTGATTGATTGATATATTTTTTTAGCAAAATTCTTGTGACTGAGTTGCTTTTGCGTTTTTTACCCTTAAATCTAAATTGTTTTCTTGTTTTTTTACATCTTACATAAAAGTATACAATCAATGCATAGGTAAGTTCATTTATTATTCGCTGTTACAAGCAATGTGGCCCTCAATAAAAACAGTACAGTACAGAATGTACTCGGTATGAAGGCGATACCATATTGGCAGTATCGCCCCTGCTGGGGTTATTTTGTGAACTGGGCTCCTCCCCTTGTCGCGCATGCGCACTTCAATTCTTCACTCCTTTTCATGTATCAAACTGTGTACATCAGGGTGTCACATTTAAGGCAAATTATTTTATGTGGCCCGTGAACAAAAATATCCTTCAATCAAGTACCTTATCTCTTCTTACTAAATGTTTTAGTTCCTTCCGTTTTGACGGAAAAAATATATGTGCTGCATTAATTTGCATACATTTTGAACTTTAATATTATTCAATATTGCAACAAATGTTATATCATACTTTCCAAACATTTTTTTGTTCCAATTAATACTTAAAGATAGGCTCCAGCGACACCAAGAGCGACAAGCGGTAGAAAATGGATGGAGATATATATATATATATATCCATCCATCATCCATCCATCATCTTCCGCTTATCCGAGGTCGGGTCGCGGGGGCAACAGCCTAAGCAGGGAAACCCAGACTTCCCTCTCCCCAGCCACTTCGTCTAGCTCTTCCCGGGGGATCCCGAGGCGTTCCCAGGCCAGCCGGGAGACATAGTCTTCCCAACGTGTCCTGGGTCTTCCCCGTGGCCTCCTACCGGTTGGACGTGCCCTAAACACCTCCCTAGGGAGGCGTTCGGGTGGCATCCTGACCAGATGCCCGAACCACCTCATCTGGCTCCTCTCGATGTGGAGGAGCAGCGGCTTTACTTTGAGTCCCTCCCGGATGGCAGAGCTTCTCACCCTATCTCTAAGGGAGAGCCCCGCCACCCGGCGGAGGAAACTCATTTCGGCCGCTTGTACCCGTGATCTTATCCTTTCGGTCATGACCCAAAGCTCATGACCATAGGTGAGGATGGGAACGTAGATCGACCGGTAAATTGAGAGCTTTGCCTTCCGGCTCAGCTCCTTCTTCACCACAACGGATCGGTACAACGTCCGCATTACTGAAGACGCCGCACCGATCCGCCTGTCGATCTCACGATCCACTCTTCCCTCACTCGTGAACAAGACTCCTAGGTACTTGAACTCCTCCACTTGGGGCAGGGTCTCCTCCCCAACCCGGAGATGGCACTCCACCCTTTTCCGGGCGAGAACCATGGACTCGGACTTGGAGGTGCTGATTCTCATTCCGGTCGCTTCACACTCGGCTGCGAACCGATCCAGCGAGAGCTGAAGATCCCGGTCAGATGAAGCCATCAGGACCACATCATCTGCAAAAAGCAGAGACCTAATCCTGCGGTTACCAAACCGGAACCCCTCAACGCCTTGACTGCGCCTAGAAATTCTGTCCATAAAAGTTATGAACAGAATCGGTGACAAAGGACAGCCTTGGCGGAGTCCAACCCTCACTGGAAATGTGTTCGACTTACTGCCGGCAATGCGAACCAAGCTCTGGCACTGATCGTACAGGGAACGGACCGCCACAATAAGACAGTCCGATACCCCATGAGCACTCCCCACAGGACTTCCCGAGGGACACGGTCGAATGCCTTCTCCAAGTCCACAAAGCACATGTAGACTGGTTGGGCACCGTCCGCCGCCTCAGGAAGGGGAAGCAGTGCACTATCAACACCGTGTATGGTGCGGATGGTGTTCTGCTGACCTCGACTGCGGATGTTGTTGATAGGTGGAAGGAATACTTCGAAGACCTCCTCAATCCCACCAACACGTCTTCCTATGAGGAAGCAGTGCCTGGGGAATCCGTGGTGGACTCTCCTATTTCTGGGGCTGAGGTCGCTGAGGTAGTTAAAAAGCTCCTTGGTGGCAAGGCCCCAGGGGTGGACGAGATCCGCCCGGAGTTCCTTAGGGCTCTGGATGCTGTGGGGCTGTCTTGGTTGACAAGACTTTGCAGCATCGCGTGGACATCGGGGGCGGTACCTCTGGATTGGCAGACCGGGGTGGTGGTTCCTCTCTTTAAGAAGGGGGACCGGAGGGTGTGTTCCAACTATCGTGGGATCACACTCCTCAGCCTTCCCGGTAAGGTTTATTCAGGTGTACTGGAGAGGAGGCTACGTCGGATAGTCGAACCTCGGATTCAGGAGGAACAGTGTGGTTTTCGTCCTGGTCGTGGAACTGTGGAACAGCTCTATACTCTCGGCAGGGTTCTTGAGGGTGCATGGGAGTTTGCCCAACCAGTCTATATATATATATATATATATATATATATATATATATATATATATATATATATATATATATATATACACACACACACACACAACAACAGCGTGGCTTTGTAAAAAAAGAGTGCGGGTACATTCCCGGCCCGCCTGCACTCTAGACCTGTCTCCCATGGAAAATGTGTGGTGCATTATGAAGCATAAAATACGACAGCGGAGACCCCGGACTGTTGAACGACTGAAGCTTTACATAAAACAAAAATGGGAAAGAATTCCACTTTCAAAGCTTCAACAATTAGTTTCCTCAGTTCCGAAACGTTAATAGAGTAACACACCAGTGAACATGCCCTTTCCCAACTACTTTGGCACGTGTTGCTGCCATGAAATTTTAAGTTAATTATTATTTACAAAAAAAAAAAAAAGTTTATGAGTTTGTACATCAAATATCTTGTCTTTGTAGTGCATTCAACTGAATATGGGTTGAAAAGGATTTGCAAATCATTGTATTTCGTTTATATTTACATCTAACACAATTTCCCAACTCATATGGAAACCGGGTTTGTACAATCCCCAAAGAGGGCACTTTAAGTTGATGATTACTTCTATGTGTAGAAATCTTTATTTATAATTTTTCAACGAGTTTTTAGTTATTTTTTTATCTTTTTTTCCCAATAGTTACGAAAGACCATTAGAAATGAGCAATATTTTGCACTGTTATACAATTTAATAAATCCGAAACTGATGAAATAGTGCTGTATTTTACTTCTTTATGTCTTGTTTTCAACAAAAAATACTTAGCTCTGATTAGGGCAGGGGTAGGGAACCTATGGCTCTAGAGCCAGATGTGGCTCTTTTGATGACTGCATCTGGCTCTCTGATAAATCTTAGCTGACATTGCTTAACGGGATAATTATGAATAATTTCGCTGGTAATCACAGTGCTAAAAATAACGTGCAAAATATAAAACATTCTCATGCATTTAAATCCATCCATCCGTTTTCTACCGCACCTGTTCAAGAAGTCGCATTAATGGTAAGAAGTATTTTATGTCACGATGGGGGGGGGGGGGTCGCAGCTTGCTGCAGGGTCTTTCCCTCAGGAAGGCAGACGGACTACTCGGGACATGGCATTTAGGTAAAAACATGATTTAATTTAAACTAAAAAAAGAGACAAACAAAAATCGCTCACAGTGGAGGCACAACTTGGGCTAAGGAACAAAGCTAACGCATAAACAGACTGTGAACATAAATCAAACAAAACGTACTTGGCATGGCATGAAGCACGAAATTATGGCAAGGCATGAAACAAGTCAGCACAGAGCAGGAAAAGATCACATTGTCGCCAGGGCGACTGACTGGCAAAGACGAGCTTAAATCCTGCCTCTGATTAGTGCTCGGGAAGCAGGTGAGCTGGCATTTTGTCCACCAGAGACAGGTGGACAAAATGAGTAACCAAGGAAACCAGACAAGGGAGTGGAAAAAAACAGGAACTTAAAGAGTCCAAAGGACAAACAGCACATGGCCAAACGTGTATCGGCTGGGGACATCTCTGTGCTGCTGATCCGCCTCCGCTTGGGATGTTTTCCTGCTGGCTCCGCTGTGAACGGGACTCTCGCTGCTGTGTTGGATCCGCTTTGGACTGGACTCTAGCGACTGTGTTGGATCCATTATGGATTGAACTTTCACAGTATCATGTTAGACCCGCTCGACATCCATTGCTTTCCTCCTCTCCAAGGTTCTCATAGTCATCATTGTCACCGACGTCCCACTGGGTGTGAGTTTTGCTTGCCCTTATGTGGGCCTACCAAGGATGTCGTAGTGGTTTGTGCAGCCCTTTGAGACACTAGTGATTTAGGGCTATATAAGTAAACATTGATTGATTGAAACAAAAACATGATCAACAGACATGACATTTTGTTTATTATTGGTTAGCTTCAGAATAACAATGTTATTAAAAAGAATAAAATACTTATTATACTCTAAAAATGTTGGTCTTACTTAAAAATGCACACATTTAGTTGTATTCTGTGTTAAAAAAAATATGATTTGGCTCTCACGGAAATACATTTCAGCCAAAAAGGTTCCCGACCCCTGGATTAGGGGGTACTTGAATTAAAAAAAAAATGTTCACAGGGGTTGAGAACCACAGCAGTACAGAATGTACTCGGTATCAAGGTGATACCATATTGGCAGTATCGGCCCTGCTGGGGTTATTTTGTAAACTCGGCTCCTCCCCTTGTCGCGCATGCGCACCTCAAATCTTCACTCCCTTTTTTTTTTTTTTTTTTTTTTTTTTCAATCCGACTCCAAGCTTCCGGACGCGGAGAAGCAGCGCCGCCGCCGAATTTAAAGAGACAGGCGATAGTTATTTAAAACACGATAAACGGCAACCATTGTCCCCCCCCTCTTCCGATGCGTCTCGACTCGTACGTTTCGACGATGTTCCCCCAAAGTCTCGTCGAGTGAAGCAGCAGCAGCAGCAGCTCGTCTCGCCCTCCGGCTGTCCACTTCCCCGCGGTTCCGTTAGCGACGAGCCAGGCTGGGCTCCGACTGGCAGGCTGGCTCCCCCGACCGAGAGGACGCTTTGTCGGCTAGCCGAGCACCGGAGCTACACCGCAGCCTAAACTCTCTCCCGCACGCCCCGCTCTCGTGTGGCTCGATGGCGAAGATCCAGGCGCACAGCGCGGCCAAGCAAATCAACCAAATCCCGGACAAGCCTTACGTTATAACCCAGAAGCAAGTGCAGCAGCAGCACTTCCAGAAGCTGAAGGTAAGAACACAACGGCGGAAAAAAAAAAAAAAAAAAAGGGGGAGGAAAAAGTGCCCTCAACCATTTTGTTTCATTCCACCGGCTGTGTTGGAGGAGTGAAAGCCGTGTGAGCTAACCCGAGCTCGGCCTGCCTATTCAAAGTCATCCCCTGCTTGACAGCACCGCATAAAGTGCATTTTTGCCAGGGACGGTGTCATTGCGCACAGCAAACTCAAAAAAAAAAACAACAAAAAAAAAAAACAGCTCGCTGGTGGGAAGTTCCTCCTTTTTTCCCCCTCTCTCAGCCACCCCGAACAAAGTGGTGCACGTCAGCCGAGGGAGAGAGGCTCCAACTTGGCTTCTTTTACACCCTTCAAGCTGGTTAAAATGGGCGACGTCGAAAGCCAGTGTGGAGGGGGAAAAAGCGTGTTTTTGTCGTCAGTTGACTGGCTAATGCTAACTAGCCCTGCAGAGATATGTGACAATGCTTTGTGTGCACAAATTACTCCAGTGTTTTTCAACCACTGTGCCGCGGCACGCTAGTGTGCCGTGAGAGATGATCTAATTTCACCTATTTGGGTTAAATAAATGTTTTGGCAAACCAATATCTCCTCTCTCGTCAACTAAAGCACCTTGAAAATTCTAGCGGCAACTCTCATTCAACCCTTTTTCCATTACGCTTGCACTTTTTGGTACCCTAGCACCTCCAAAACCCTCAAATCTAGACTCCAAGCATCCCAAAACAAGCTAGTCCGGTTACTTTTAGACCTCCACCCCAGATCACACCTCACTCCAACCCACTTGTGGGCTGGCTCAGGCTGGAGGACAGAGTAAAACAACTTTCACTGAGCCTAGTCTATAAAATCCGTTACACCTCCCTGATACTGAAGTACATGTCAAACTACTTCCTTAACGCAGTGTTTTTCACCCAGTGTCGTGAGATACGATCTGGTGTGCCAAGGGAGATGGTCTAATTTCACCTATTTGGCGTTAAAAATGTTTTTTGCAAACCAGTATCTCCTCTCTCGTCAACTAAAGCACCTTGAAAATTCTAGCGGCAACTCTCATTCAACCCTTTTTCCATTACGCTTGCACCTCCTGGTACCCTAGCACCTCCAAAACCCTCAAATCTAGACTCCAAACATCCCAAAACAAGCTAGTCCGGTTACTTTTAGACCTCCACCCCGGATCACACCTCACTCCAACCCACTTCTCCAAAGTGGGCTGGCTCAGGGTGGAGGACAGAGTCAAACAACTTGCACTGAGCCTAGTCTATAAAATCCGCTACACCTCCCTGATACCGAAGTACATGTCAAACTACTTCCTTAACGCAGTGTTTTTCACCCACTGTGCCGCGGTAGTGTCGTGAGATACAATCTGGTGTGCCGAGGGAGATGATCTAATTTCACCTATTTGGGGTAAAAAATGTTTTTTGCAAACCAGTATCTCCTCTGCGGTCAACAAAAGCAACTTGAAGATTCTAGCGGGAACTCTCATTCAACCCTTTTTCCATTACGCTTGCACCTCCTGGTACGGCAGCACCTCCAAAACCCTCAAATCTAGACCCCAAACATCCCAAAACAAGCTAGTCCGGTTACTTTTAGACCTACACCCCAGATCACACCTCACTCCAACCCACTTCTCCAAAGTGGGCTGGCTCAGGGTGGAGGACAGAGTATAACAACTTGCACTGAACCTAGTCTATAAAATCCGCTACACCTCCCTGATACCGAAGTACATGTCAAAGTACGTAACGCAGTGTTTTTCAACCACTGGGCCGCGGCACACTAGTATACCGTGAGATACGATCTGTTGTGCCGTGGGAGATCTAATTTCACCTATTTGGGGTAAAACATGTTTTTTTGCAAACCAGTAATTGTAGTCTGCAAATGATGTGTTGTTGAGTGTCGGTGTTGTCTAGAACAGTGTTTTTCAACCTTTATTGAGCCAAGGCACATTTTTTGCATTGGAAAAACCCAGAAGCACACCACCAAACAAAAAAATAAACAAAAGGTGAGTGCCCCTAAGAAAGGGCATTGAAGCTTAGGGAAGGCAATGCGGAACAAAACTAAAACTGAACTACAAAGTAAACAAAACCACAATGCTGGACGACAGCAAAGACTTACTGCGGAGCAAAGACGGCGTCCACAAAGTACATCCGTACATGACCATCAACAATGTCCCCACAAAGAAGGATAATCCATCCATTTTCTACCGGTTATTCCCTTTGGGGTCACGGGGGGTGCTGGAGCCTATCTCAGCTACAATCGGGCGGAAGCGGTGTACACCCTGGACAAGTCGCCACCTCATCACAGGGTAAATACAACTGAAATGTTCTTGATTGCTAAAACAAAGTAGATACGGGAAATATCGCTCAAAGGAAGACATAAAACTGCTACAGGAAAATATCCCAAAAAATAGGAGCGCAAGACAAGAAGTAAAACACTAAACACAGGAAAAACGCAGAAAATACAAAATAAGTTAGTGCGTGATTTGACAGGTGGTGACAGTACACCTACTTTGAGACAAGAGCTATAGTGATGCATGCATGGTTATGCTTTAAAGTCATATCCAACAATTGCGACGACGACTTTTTACTTACAACTGAGTTTCGTTTTTTAGTGATTTCTGCTGGTAGTGTGCCTCTGGGTTTTTCCAATGCAAAAAATGTGCCTTGGCTCAAAAAAGGTTGAAAAACACTGCTCTAGAGCTTGGCAGAGCAACCCTGTAATTCTCTTCCATATCAGTAGGTGGTGGCCGGTAGATAATTGCTTCGTAGATGTCGGAGGCAGGGTGGAGGCAAAAAGGTATCTAATGCTCAAACAAAAAATAGACAAAAGGTAAGTGCCCCTAACAAAAGGCATTGAAGCTTAGGGAAGGTTATGCAGGACAAAACTAAAACTGAACTGGCTGCAAAGTCAACAAAAACAGAATGCTGGACTACAGCAAAGACTTACTGTGGAGCAAAGAAGGCATCGCTAAAAGGAAGACATGAAACTGCTACAGGAAAATACCAAAAAAAGAGAAAAAGCCACCAATTTAGGAGCGCAAGACAAGATGTAAAACACTACACACAGGAAAACCGCAAAAAAAGTGAAAATAAGTCAGGGTGTGATGTGACAGGTGGTGACATTACACCTAGTTTGAGACAAGAGCTATAGTGATGCATGTTTGATTAAGCTTTAAAATCATATCCAAAAATTGAAACAACGCCTTTTTGTCAACTGAGTTTCGTTTTTTAGTGATTTCTGCTGGTGGTGTTCCTCCGGATTTTTCAATGCAAAAAAGGTTGAAGAACACTGCATTACTCTCACCCATCCCCAATGTGTGGCCAAAAAAGAGCAGTGAGCGTCTCTCAATCCCCACGCATTTGTTGACGTATTTACTAACGGTACACAGCTGCTAACTTGAGCGTTTGTTGACAGAGCTATTAAGTGGGGGACAATGGACGCGGTTAGCTGAGAATGTGTGCTTTTGAACGACACCACGGCTGATTCAGCATCCTCTGCATGCAGGCTTTTCATGCTCCACATGTTTGCCCTTGCAGGTGGAAGATGCCTTGTCATACCTGGACCAGGTCAAGATCCGCTTCGCCAACGACCCCGGCATATACAACAAGTTCCTCGACATCATGAAGGAGTTCAAGTCGCAGAGGTATTTCTTTATGTGCTAACTGTGTTGCAGATGCTTGAGCTAAAAACAGACGATTGCACCTCGCTTAAAGGGGAACATTATCACCAGACCTATGTAAGCGTCAATATATACCTTGATGGTGCAGAAAAAAGACCATCTATTTTCTTTAAACCGATTTCCGAACTCTAAGTGGGTGAATTTTGTCGAATTAAACGCCTTTCTGTTTATCGCGCTGGAAGCGATGACGTCAGAATGTGACGTCGCCGAGGTAACACACCCACCATTTTCATTTTCAACACATTACAAACACCGGCTCTCAGCTCTGTTATTTTCCGTTTTTTTGACTATTTTTTGGAACCTTGGAGACATCATGCCTCGACAGTGTGTTGTCGGAGGGTGTAACAACACTAACAGGGAGGGATTCAAGTTGCACCACTGGCCCGAAGATGCCAAAGTGTCTGCCACCAGACCCCCACTGAATGTGCTGGAGTGTCTCCACATTTTACTGGCGATGCTAAGACAGACATGGCACAGAGATGTATGGATAACCTGCAAATGCATTTGCAACGATAGTCAACAAAATCACAAAGGTGAGTTTTGTTGATGTTGACTGCCAGCTAATCGATGCTAACATGCTACGCTAATCGATGCTAACATGCTATTTACCGGCGGTGCTAAAGCAGACATGGCACAGAGATGTATAGATAACCTGTAGATGCATTTGCAACTATATTACGTTTCTTTCGACCCACATTTAATGCGAAAAAAACACTTACCGATCGACAGTTTTAAGTTGCTCCAGTGTCAAAAGATGCGAAAGTCCTGATCGTTTGGTCCGCACATTTTACCGGCGATGCTAACGCAGCTATTTGGCCATGCTATGGCTATGAATAGCGTCAATAGCTATTCGCTCAATAGCTTCAGTTTCTTCTTCAATATTTTCATACTCCAACCATCTGTTTCAATACATGCGTAATCTGTTGAATCGCTTAAGTCGCTGAAATCCGAGTTTGAATCCGGGCTAATGTCACTATATCTTGCTGTGGTAGTCCCATTGTTTGTTTACATTGGCAGCAATGTGTGACGTCACAGGGAGATGGCCAGTGTCTTCGCAGAGAGCCGAAAATAAGGCACTTTAAAGCTTTATTTAGGGATATTCCGAGACCGGTAAAATTTTGAAAAAAACTTCAAAAAATACAACAAGCCACTGGGAACTGATTTTTATTGTTTTTAACCCTTTTGAAATTGTGATAATGTTCCCCTTTAACGTTACAGGGGGCTTCCACCAAAAAATTAAGCAACCCTTTTTATGACAGCATTCCCTCACAAGAGACAATACTACTGGTTTGAACAATGACGCGATGCGAATCATAATTTCAATTTTATATTCCAAAACAATTCAGTGATTTGAAATCGATTCAGTTCTTTTATTTTTTTTCGCCCAAAAAAGTTAAATAATACTGAATAGTAGGGCTGGGCGATATGGTCTTTTTCTTAATATCTCGATATTTTTAGGCCATATTGCGATGCACGATATATATGTGGATATTTTGTCTTAGCCTTGAATGAACACTTGATGCATATAATCACAGCAGTATGATGATTCTATGTGTCTACATTAAAACATTCTTCTTCATACTGCATTAATACAAACCCCGTTTCCATATGAGTTGGTAAATTGTGTTGGATGTAAATATAAACGGAATACAATGATTTGCAAATCCCTTTCAACCCAAAATCAATTGAATGCACTACAAAGACAAGATATTTAATGTTCAAACTCATAAACTTTATTTTTTTTTTGCAAATAATAATTAACTTAGAATTTCATGGCTGCAACACGTGCCAAAGTAGTTGGGAAAGGGCATGTTCACCACTGTGTTACATCACATTTTATTTTAACACTCAATAAATGTTTGGGAACTGAGGAAACTAATTGTTGAAGCTTTGAAAGTGGAATTCTTTCCCATTCTTGTTTTATGTAGAGCTTCAGTCGTTCAACAGTCCGGGGTCTTCGCTGTTGTATTTTACGCTTCATAATGCGCCACAAATTTTCGATAGGAGACATGTCTTGACTGCAGGCGGGCCAGGAAAGTACCCGCACTCTTTTACTACAAATCCACGCTGTTGTAACACGTGGCTTGGCATTGTTTTGCTGAAATAAGCAGGGGCGTCCATGATAATGTTGCTTGGATGGCAGCATATTTTGCTCTAAAACCTGTATGGACCTTTCAGCATTAATGGTGCTTTCACAGATGTGTAAGTTACCCATGCCTTGGGCACTAATACACCCCCATACCATCATGGCTTTTGAACTTTGCGCCTATAACAATCCGGATGGTTATTTTCCTCTTTGTTCCGGAGGACACCACGTCCACAGTTTCCAAATATAATTTGAAATGTGGACTCGTCAGACCACAAAACACTTTACCACTTTGCATCAGTCCATTTTAGATGAGCTCGGGCCCAGCAAAGCCGGCAGCGTTTCAGGATATTGTTGATAAATGGGTTTGGCTTTGCATAGTAGAGTTTTAACTTGCACTTACAGATGTAGCAACCAACTGTAGTTACTGACAGTGGTTTTATGAAGTGTTCCTGAACCCATGTTGTGATATTCTTTACACACTTATGTGGGTTTGTGATGCAGTACCGCCTGAGGGCGTCAAAGGTCCGTAATATCATCGCTTACGTGCAGTGATTTCTCCATATTCTCTGAACCTTTTGATGATTTTACGGACCGTAGATGGTAAAATCCCTAAATTCCTTGCAATAGCTCGTTGAGAAATGTTGTTCTAAAACTGTTTGACAATTTGCTTACAAATTGGTGACCCTCGCCCCATCCTTGTTTGTGAATTACTTAGCATTTCATGGAAGCTGCTTTTATACCCAATCATGGCACCCACCTGTTCCCAATTAGCCTGAATACCTGTGGGATGTTCCAAATAAGTGTTTGATGAGCGTTTCTCAACTTTATCAGTATTTATTGCCACCTTTACCAACTTCTTTGTCACGTGTTGCTGGCATCAAAATCTAAAGTTAATGACTATTTGAAGAAAAAATAAATGTTTCTCAGTTTTAACTTCAAATATGTTTTCTTTGTAGCATCCATCCATCCATCCATTTTCTACCGCTTATTCCCTTTCGGGGTCGCGGGGGGCGCTGGCGCCTATCTCAGCTACAATCGGGCGGAAGGCGGGGTACACCCTGGACAAGTCGCCACCTCATCGCAGGGCCAACAGAGATAGACAGACAACATTCACACTCACATTCACACACTAGGGCCAATTTAGTGTTGCCAATCAACCTATCCCCAGGTGCATGTCTTTGGAAGTGGGAGGAAGCCGGAGTACCCGGAGGGAACCCACGCAGTCACGGGGAGAACATGCAAACTCCACACAGAAAGATCCCGAGGCTGGATTTGAACCCAGGACTGCAGGACCTTCGTATTGTGAGGCAGACGCACTAACCCCTCTGCCACCGTGAAGCATATTCAACTGAATATGGGTTGAAAATAATTTGCAAATAATTGTAATCCATTTATATTTACATTTAACACAATTTTCCCAAAACATATGGAAACAGGGTTTGTATATGCTACTTTTAAACTTTCATGCAGAGAGGGAAATCACAACTAAAAGTCTATTTATTAAACAATTATTAAGCAGTGGCACAAACATTCATGTCATTTCCAAAACAGAAAGTGCAAGATTGTCAGAGACATTTTAAAACAAGCTATGTGTGCACTTTTTTGCATGATATCACCAAGCTGACATATCAAAACAACACTAAATAAAAGTGCACTTTTTGTACAGAACGCCACTATAATAGTTTAACACAAATAAAGTGCACTTTTGTGCATGATGTCACCAAGCTGACATATCAAAACAACACTAAATAAAGTGCACTTTTTGTGCAGAACGCCACTACAATAGTTTAAACACAAATAAAGTGCACTTTTGTGCATGATGTCACCAAGCTGACATATCAAAACAACACTAAATTCAAGTGCACTTTTTGTACAGAACGCCACTACAATAGTTTAAACACAAATAAAGTGCACTTTTGTGCATGATGTCACCAGATATTTCAATAAGTGTCACATAAAAATGAGCTGCATAGCAAATCAATCAATCAATCAATGTTTATTTGTATAGCCCTAAATCACAAATGTCTCAAAGGACTGTACAAACCATTACGACTACGACATCCTCGGAAGATATAGTATATGTCCTACAGTGTGGATGTGGAAATAGTTGCTTTGGCATTTTGTGGGTGTGGCACCGAACGGAGATGTTGACATGCACAGTGTGAAGCACTCTTCATTCTCTAGCGGGTGACTTTTCAAATGATGTTACAAATTAGCAGTGTTACTACTTTTTGTAGCAACGCTTCTGCCGGATAACTGTTGAGCATCTTCCCGCTTGAAGCCAAACCACCGCCAGACGATGCACCGCCTGCTGTTTTTTCTTGGGAATTAATTTTTCCTCCATTTTCTACCAGATTCGCGCTTTCTTTCTCTCTTATTACCACTCGCAACACACCGCTAGCATCACAGCTAATGTCACCCATGTCGCTACCTCTCTGCTCGGGGAGGGCGTGTGACGTTGCACGCGTGACACATGTAAGAAGGTGCGCTTGTTTTCAGTCTCTGTGAGAAGGAGACACAAGAGAGGGAGAAATGCATTCAGTTTAATGCCCGCAGCTAAAAGCAACTGTGTGAGAACGTAGACTCCAATATCACAATATAGTCATTTTCTATATCGCTCAGAGACAAACCTGCGATAAAGCGAGTATATCGATCTGTCGCCCAGCCCTACTGGATACTGAATAGAACAGTCACCAACATTTTAACAATACTGTATTTTCCTGAGCAGAGGGCACACCGGATTATTAGGCGCACTGGCGATGTATTAAAGTGAGCTCCTTCCACATGACTCCCGTCTGCTGGAAGTCCATCTTCTCCAACAGTGTGTCCTTCAGCAAATGTCCTTCAAAGCTCAATTTGATGACTAGTTTTGTCAATATATAGTGAAAGTCGCAGTGTGTTTATGTTTAAATGTGCGACGCGTCCTCTAGTGCAGTGGTTCTCAAATGGGGGTACGCGTACCCCTGGGGGTACTTGAAGGTATCCCAAGGGGTATGTGAGATTTTTTTAAAAATATTTTAAAAATAGCAACAATTCAAAAATCCTTTATAAATATATTTATTGAATAATACTTCGGGCTTCACGGTGGAAGAGGGGTTAGTGCGTCTGCCTCACAATACGAAGCTCCTGCAGTCCTGGGTTCAAATCCAGGCTCGGGATCTTTCTGTGTGGAGTTTGCATGTTCTCCCCGTGAATGCGTGGGTTCCCTCCGGGTACTCCGGCTTCCTCCCACCTCCAAAGACATGCACCTGGGGATAGGTTGATTGGCAACACTAAATTGGCCCTAGTGTGTGAATGTGAGTGTGAATGTTGTCTGTCTATCTGTGTTGGCCCTGCGACTTGTCCAGGGTGTAACCCGCCTTCCGCCCGATTGTAGCTGAGATAGGCGCCAGCGCCCCCGCAACCCTGAAAAAAGGGGAATAAGCGGTAGAAAATGGATGGATGGTTGGAATAATACTTCAAGAAAATATGAATGTAAGTTCATAAACTGTGAAAAGAAATGCAACAATGCAATATTCAGTGTTGACAGCTAGATTTTTTTGTGGACATGTTCCATTAATATTGGTGTTAAAGTTTTCTTTTATTGTGAAGAAATGGTTTGAAATAAGTTGATGAATCCAGAAGGATCTCTATTACCGGTACAATCCCCAAAGAGGACACTTTAAGTTGATGATTACTTCTATGTGTAGAAATCTTTATTTATAATTGATTCACTTGTTTATTTTTTAACATGTTTTTAATTATTTTTACACTGTTATACAATTTAATAAATCAGAAACTGATGACATGTATTTTACTTCTTTATCTCTTTTTTCCCCAACCATAAATGCTTTGCTCTGATTAAGGGGTACTTGAATTAAAAAAATATTTACAAGGGGGTACATCAATGAAAAAAGGTTGAGAACCACTGCTCTAGTGTGTTGAAAGACAGCAAGCCAGTGTCTTTTTACCATTGTACTACAAAAATGACTATCAGGCAAAGACAAGACATAACTCTCAGTTTAACCCGACCATGAGCTGAGGACAAAGTTTTGAAACCCTTCTACCTGTCCAACGTTTTCAAAAATGTGCATCTTGTAAGGACTAAAGTATGCGTTTGTGTGTGGACAAGAGGCCGAAAGCGCATTGACAAGTATGACTTTGTAAAGAATGTGTGTTTGTGTGGACACTGGACATCTACCTTCCTTCCACCCAACAGGTGCTCATTCTTGGCCTCACCTTCAGCTTCCTCAGCAAGGCACATGTCTTCTCAAAGGTGTGTTTAGGCTCGTTATTAATTTTGCGTGTAGACAAGAGGCCAAAACGGATAGACAAGTACTGTATGACTTTGTAAAGAATGTGTGTTTGTGTGGACACTGGACATCCACCTTCCTTCCGCCTGGGGATACCCCACAGGTGCTCATTCTTGGCCACACCTTCAGCTTCCTCAGCAAGGCACTTGTCTTCTCAAAGGTGTGTTTAGGCTGGTTATTAATGTTGCAAAACGTCGTATTTTCCCAAAAGATCTTTAGAATGTCACAAAACGTGTTAAATTTCATATGAACTACAGCTTCGCTGTGCTCACAGCACTCATACAGCCCCACACCATGATGCTGCCACCATTACGCTTGACACTGTTATCTTGGGTTGTTTAGCTATTTAGACCATTTGTTGACTAATTTTCAGTGGGTATTAAATGTATACTGCCATACAAGCTGTAGCCCAATACTAATGATTTAAACAAGTTACTAAAATGCCTTTAAAGAATACCAGTACTTTTTTTCCACGGACATAATGGTCGCACCGTGGTGACATTTTTGCTAATATAAGCAGGGGGGGCGTGTGAGTCAACACAAACACGGAGCACTTACAAGCAGCAACAGCTGTAGACGGAAGAGTGAGAATGGACGTACTTTGACTTGTAACTAACGATAAAGGTGAAGCGATACACTGCAGAGTCTTAGCGGCTAACGTCCATCCACAGTGTTTTAGCTACTAATCCTCACCTCCATGGCGAAAAAATTAACTACAATTCTTACAAGTACCATTGTCAATGCAGGACGAGGAATAGCAAAACATGCTTCACTACACACCGAAGGAGGATACAATAGCTCACGGATAACAAGTTAGCGCTCCTTAATGTAAACAAAAGGGTGGATCTATACAGACATCGGCTGTACCGATACCAAGTACAAGAGCCGTATATAGTCGATACTGCAGTGACAAAATATTTTGCCTTTTCTGTTCTTGTTTATAAACCCATGAACTATGTCCCAGGACACATGAGGACTTTAAGTACGACCAGTGTCTGATCCTGTAACTACTTTGTATCGGATCCTTACCCAGGTTTTTGGTATCACTCAAAACTAATTTAAAGTATCCCAACAACAGAAGAATAAGTGTTTAATACATTTGAACAGAAGTGTAGATAGAACATGTTAAAACAGAAAATAACCAGATATTAACAGTAAATGAACAAGTAGATTAATAATCCTTGTCGTCAATTTTCTACTGCTTGTCCCTCATAATTTTATACAAAATAATAGAACATAATGTGTTACTGCATAATGTGTTAGCAGCCAAATCAGTAACCCGTATGCTTTCTTAATACTAAAAGACAAGTTGTCCAGTTATTTAATGCCCAAATAGTTTTTTGATTGCCATAAGAAACATATATTTAATCCATCATAAGATTTTCAGGTAAAGCAATGAATTTTTTTGTGTTCGCCATTTAAAAAAAAAATTATTAAAATGCATTTTCTGGGAAAATCATACCAAAATATTGGGATCAGGACAACACTACTTACTACGTCTTCTTATTCTCTGGCAGACCAGGTGCGTTTTGATGTGTTGAGCGAGGGTGAACAAGTGGCTGTCCAAATGTATTTGTGACTAATGTATGCTGCGGTTTATTAGTGGTATGCTTAACAATATCCTCTATTTTGTCTGATTTTTTTTTTTTGTAGCATTGACACTCCGGGTGTAATAAACAGAGTGTCACAACTTTTCCACGGGCACCCCGACCTCGTTTTGGGCTTCAATGCCTTCCTACCACCCGGCTATCGGATAGAGGTCCCAAAGAATGGAATAGCCTTCCTTCAGTCGCCATTCTCCACACAGGTAAGTCACGGGGAGACCAAATAGAACTTCCCTCATTATACGTCTGTTTTTCCCTCGCATTCAGGATTTTTTTTTTGCCTCCCTTTTCCCCAATGTTTCGCTTATTTTTAACTATTTGAAATGGAAGAAATGTGGGTCATGTAAACACACCTACTAAAATATTAAGCTCGTTGGGAAAAAATGTTGCCACCCAAGTTAAAGATTAAAGGTTTATTTAGCATGTTTCAAAACTTATTTTCAATCCAGACAATATTTCTGCAAATATTTTCTCACGTTACTACTACTGCTTATCTAATATACTGTATTTTCCGGGCCATAAATCGCACCAGGATATAAGCCGCACCCACAAAACTTAAGAAGAAAAAATATTTTTCCTTTTTTCTTATAAAAGCCACAGATATATACGTTGCGACTTGAGTTATTTACACAGTAAGATTCTTTAAATGTTTATTTACATACCTTTAAAGGCCTACTGAAATGAGATTTTCTTATGTGTCATATTTGATCATTTTGCGATATTGCCATATTTTTGCTGTAAGGATTTAGTAGAGAACATCGACGATAAAGTTCGCAACTTTTGGTGGCTAATAAAGCCCTGCCTTTACTGGAAGTAGCAGACGATGACGTCACCGGTGTGAGGGCTCCTCACATCCTCACATTGTTTATAATGTGAGCCTCCAGCATCAAGAGCTCTTCGGACCGAGAAAGCGACAATTTCCCCATTAATTTGAGTGATGACGAAAGATTCGTGGATGAGGATATTGATAGTGAAGGACTAGAAAAGAAATTAAAAAAGAAATAAAGTTAAAAAATAAAAAAAGCGATTGCATTGGGAGCAATTCAGATGTTTTTAGACACATTTACTAGGATAATTCTTGTGTTGCTAGTGTTTTACTGAGTTAAATAGTACCTGACAGTCGGAGGGGTGTGTCCACGGGTGTGCTGACGCCAGTCTCTGAGGGAAGTCACGGCAGCTGCATGGACGGCGCAAGCTCCGCTGATCTCCGGTAATAGGCGACTTTTTACCACAATTTTCTCACCGAAACCTGCCAGTTGACAAGTGGTCGGGAACCATGTTCGCTCGACCGCTCTGATCCATAGTAAAGCTTCACCTCTGGGTTTTTTAAACAAGGAAACACCGTGTGTTTGTGTGACTTCCCACCTCCATCTTTCTACTTTGACTTCTCCATTATTAATTGAACAAATTGCAAAAGATTCAGCAACACAGATGTCCAAAATACTGTGTAATTGCGCGATGAAAAGAGACGACTTTTAGCCGCAAGTGGTGCTGGCTAATATGTCCTCTCCAACCAATAAAGTCACGCGCACGCGTCATTCCGCGACGTTTTCAACAAGAAACTCCCGGGAAATTTAAAATTGTAATATAGTAAACTAAACCGGCCGTATTGGCATGTGTTGCATAGTTAATATTTCATCATTGATATATAAACTATCAGACTGCGTGGTCGGTAGTAGTGGTTTTCTGTAGGCCTTTAATTGTTTCCAAATGGTGTCTGTAACACGGCAGTAAAACGGCTGATCAAACAAAACAGAAGTCATTGTCATGGACCCTTTAGCTGCGGAAGCTAGCTCTCCAATCAGCTAAATAGACTCCAAAACTCCACGGTGACGTCCTGGGTGACATCTTGGTGAATTTACTCAGGAATTTGTGAAACTGAAACAATACAAAAATAATGCCGTCGTTAGTTAATAACAATAACAAAGACACCCATAAACGTGTTCGCATATTAGCTCATGCTAATATTGCTAGCGTCATTATATGGATGAAAACACTTTTATAGACATCACACATTGGGCAGTTTGGTAAGTATAAACCGTTTTTAGTTATGTTGTAAAATTTACAAACATTGCTTGAAGTGATGGATGAAGAATACGAGTAGAAACGCTATGGAGGGCTAGAAGGCTGAACGGCACTTTGGTTTAAAAGAAAAAGGCACTACCGATCAATGGAAGGACACTGCAGCACCTGCAGTGAGCGAATTTCTCCAAAAGAGGGCGCCAAAGTACAAACAATAAAACACCCTGGCAGTGGTTTTGCTTTTTGAATTTTTTTATTTTAAATAAAAGGGGAAAAGTGGTAGAAAATGGATGGATGGATTTTTTTTTGTTGCCTTTAGCGAAGAAAAATCCACCCATCCATTTCCTACTGCTTTGTCTTATAGGCTGCAGGGTTCAAAGTGCAGTCCTTGTACAGTACATCTCCTTTGCTTACCTGTCAAAACTCTTTTTTTGTCCTTCTTTCCCGGCGTCTTCCCCAGTTGCGTTTTGTTTGCTTTCGCTACTGCAGTGATGGATTCTCCCGACAATCCTCCACTTGAGCGTGAGCTCATTAAAGGAGCGCGGCCAGTTCCGTGTTTTCGTGGTTGAATTAAACAACACCAGAGAGATGGAGACGACAGAAAAGATATCTCCGCCAAGAATCCAAACTTTTTGTAAATATTTCTACACAAAAAATGCCTCGTTTTTACTATTTTTCTTTGGAGATTTTCTACATTTTGCAATGCAAATGTTGATGCTCCTCTTAGACCAGGGGCAGGGAACCTATGGCTCGCGAGCCAGATGTGGCTCTTTTGATGACTGCATCTGGCTCTCGGATAAATCTGAGCTGACATTTCTTAACACGATAAGTAGTGAATAATTCCACTTGTAAATGATAAATAAATGGGTTGTACTTGTATAGCGCTTTTCTACCTTCAAGGTTCTCAAAGTGCTTTGACACTACTTCCACATTTACCCATTCACACACACATTCACACACTGATGGAAGGAGCGGCCATGCAAGGCGCTAACCAGAACCTATTAGGAGCAAGGGTGAAGTGTCTTGCTCAGGACACAACGGACGTGACGAGGTTGGTTCCAGGTGGGATTTGAACCAGTGACCCTCGGGTTGCGCACGGCCACTCTTCCACTGCGCCACGCCGTCCCACGTAATCACAGTGTTAAAAATAACGTTGAAAACATAAAACATTCTCATGCATTTTTAATACATCCATCCGTTTTCTACCGCACCTGTTAAAGGTAAGAAGTTATTTATTTATTATTGGTTAGTGTGGGGCTTGCCCTCCTGGGTGTTCTTCAGACCACCAAGCACTGACATGAGAGCCTGTTTCAGGGTTACAATATTGTTTTATTTTTCAATTAGTCTCTCAGTTGCTTTCCAGCAATTGTCTTTTTCTCTTTCGTTCACGCTCGCGCTCTGGCTCCAGCCCCAACCCCGTCTCTCCTCCTGGCTGCTGCTTATAACAGAGCGACAGATGATTAGATAACAAGGGCCAGGTGGGCCATCTACACACCTGTCGCTGATTTCAAGGCCGATCCTGGCAACACCCCGCTTCGCTGCAGGCTCCTCCACATTTAGCTTCAGAATAAGAGACCTATTATACTCTAGAATTGTTGGTCTTACTTAAAAATGCACGCGTGTAGTTGTGTTCAGTGTTAAAAAAACATTATATGGCTCTTAAGTAAATACATTCTAAAATATTTGGCTTCTTGGCCCTTTTTTTCAGTCGAAAAGGTTCCCGACCCCTGTCTTAGACACTTGTAAGAAAGATGTTGGTGAAATCCCCTGATGTTTTTGGGGTTAAATTAACCACAACTTCAGCACCCCATGAAATATTATGTCGTTACTTGTTCAACATTTCCTGAAAAACTTTTAAAGAACTCAAAGCCTTGTCCATCTGTTTAGTGATGTATGCTATCCATTAGGGATCAAATCTCACGGTATGATATTATCAGGATTTTAGGGCCACGGTATGATATTATTTTGGTGTGTCCCCCCAAAAAAGCTTAAAAATGCAATAGTGTGTAAAATGGAGTGGCAGGAATGTGTATGATAAATGCACTTATTGTAATTGATCACAAACATAATGCTAGAATGTTCTAATCATATTTATTCCTACAACCATGCATTTTAAGTGCAACATATTGCCTGGACTTTCACTGTTTCTAGCAAATAAAAATAATAATGTTCACTTTTACTCTCTGACAAGCAGTGTCCTCCGCAGTGGACATGATTATCAGTCTGGACAATGCTGTTTCTCAGAAAAGTTAACTAACAGTTTAACTTTTAATCATTTAAATACCTCACAAACTGATGTTTGCCTTCGCTAGCTTCAAATATATTTTCCGGACGATGGTTTGTGAGGCCGCGAAAATAAATAAATGGATGGATTGAGGATTTATTGAGTAGTTTTTCAGTTTCCTCATATTTTGGTGATTTCGTCTGTGCGGTGCGACGTGACCAACTGGCTCTCTGTCGCCTTGGAAACGCTGGAAACGAAAGTATTGATTTGCAGAATGCAAACTTTCTTACCTCCGCCAAGGAGGATACGTTTTCATCTGGGTCTGTTTGTCTGTTTTTTAGCAACATAACTCACATAGTTGGGGATAGATTTTGATGACATTTCTCAGCAAATGTCCAAAAAAACAATTCTTCTCGTCGACTACGAACACACCTCACTTCTTGCTTACGACGTCCCACGCCCTCACCTTGGTGCGCCACTGAAGATTCTGGGAGATGCATTTTGTTTTCAGACCTAGCCAGAAAAAACTACCAACCAAGTTTTTTTTTTAATACCGACAGGCATAACGTTATCCTTGTGAAGACTTTGAAACCAAAACACCACAGTATCTACAAAACCGTTGCACCCCTGGTATTCACCTTTTAAAAATTATTTACTGCAAATGAGTATCAGCTCCAAATGTCGATTATCGGCCTCCTTGACTACTACTATATTTTTCAGACCATAAGGTGCACTTAAAATCCTTTCATTTTGTGCGCCTTATAAACCGGTGGTGCGCCTAATGTACGGAATAGTTATTGTTGTGCTTACCGACATCGAATCAATTTTATTTGGTACATGGTGAAATAAGGGTGACCAGTAGATCGTGGTCACACATAAGAGATACGTGTAGACTGCAATATGATGCCAGTAAACAACACCAAAACTTTCAATGTTCCATTTAAAATAAAGAACATTACATACGGTGCGCAAAATTTTTTCTAAATGTTTTAGTACGACTTTGAAGTCGCACCGCTTGATGGATTGTCGGCCCGTTACGGCTACCGTAGTCAGACATACAAGTATTACTATGGTGTGTGTATTACTATGGTGCAAAATGGCTCCCATTAGCAGACATATTATCTGGTGTTTTGTTTCACAATGTTATGCAAAACCAACTTTTCTTACCTTCTGATACCTGCTGATGTGTATTTAAAGGGGAACATTATCACAATTTCAAAAGGGTTAAAAACAATAAAAATCAGTTCCCAGTGGCTTGTTGTATTTTTTTGAAGTTTTTTTTTTTTATTTTACCGGTCTCGGAATATCCCTAAATAAAGCTTTAAAGTGCCTTATTTTCGCTGTCTGCGAAGACATTGGCCATTTCCCTGTGACGTCACACAGTGCTGCCAATGTAAACAAACAATGGGAATAGCACAGCAAGATATAGTGTCAGTAGCTCGGATTCAAACTCGGATTTCAGCGACTTAAGCGATTCAACAGATTACGCATGTATTTAAACAGATGGTTGGAGTATGAAAATATTGAAGAAGAAACTGAAGCTATTGAGCGAATAGCTATTGACGCTATTCATAGCCATAGCATGCCCGAATAGCTGCGTTAGCATCGCCGGTAAAATGTGCGGACCAAACGATCAGAACTTTCGCATCTTTTGACACTGGAGCAACTTAAATCCGTCGATTGGTAAGTGTTTTTTTCGCATTAAATGTGGGTGAAGGAAACGTAATATAGTTGCAAATGCATCTACAGGTTATCCATACATCTCTGTGCCATGTCTGCTTTAGCACCGCCGGTAAATAGCATGTTAGCATCGATTAGCTGGCAGTCAACATCAACAAAACTCACCTTTGTGATTTCGTTGACTATCGTTGCAAATGCATCTGCAGGTTATCCATACATCTCTGTGGTATGTCTGCTTTAGCATCGCCGGTAAAATGTGGAGAAACTCCAGCACATTCAATGGGGGTCTGGCGGCAGATTTCTTGCCAGTGGTGCAACTTGAATCCCTCCCGGTTAGTGTTGTTACACCCTCCGACAACACACCGTCGAGGCATGATGTCTCCAAGGTTCCAAAAAATAGTCAAAAAACCGGAAAATAACAGAGCTGAGACCCGGTGTTTGTAATGTGTTGAAAATGAAAAGGGTGGGTGTGTTACCTCGGCGACGTCACATTCTGACGTCATCGCTTCCAGCGCGATAAACAGAAAGGCGTTTAATTCGCCAAAATTCACCCATTTAGAGTTCGGAAATCGGTTAAAAAAATAGATGGTCTTTTTGCACCATCAAGGTATATATTGACGCTTACATAGGTCTGGTGATAATGTTCCCCTTTAAGATCTGCATAAGCCATGAAAATTTGCGCATGTCCGCCACTGTAGGCAGTGACGATAACGTAGTCAATAAGCTTCTTCTTTTTCACTATCTTCTTGTTATGAGACTCGGCCGTTGCCATTTCTCATATAAAGTAGTATAAAGTTCTAACATTTATCTCTCTATGGAAGTGCTAAAAACTACCTGTGTAGTGGGTTTACATAATTTACCCTTTAGTTACTAGAGAGTTCCGGTAGGACGTTTTTTCACGGGACACATTTCCGGCGTTGTTGCAATATGACTCAAGTAAACAAAACCAAAATGTTCCATGTTCCATTGAAAATATAGAACATTACACACGGCGCTCAAAATTCTCTCAAAATGTTTTAGTAGGACTTTGGTAAGCTACGAAGCCGCACCGCTTGAGGGATTGTACTGTGCTTCAACATAGGGGTATTATTATGGTGTGTGTTTAAGGTAAGCAATTATCTGGCTTTTTATTTTGCAATATTATGCAAAGGCAACTTCTCTTACTTCCTGGTACCTGGTGATCAGTATGTGGGATCTGCATATGTCCTGAAAAATTTTACCCGTCCACCTTTGTAGTACGTGCCGACACGTAGTCGATAAGCTTCTTTTTTTTTCTCTATCTTCTTATGTGACATTCATCCTCCACTGTTGCCATTTCTAGTATAAAGTAGTGTAAAGTTCTCACTTATATCTGTCAGTAAACTCGCCATGAAAGCACTAAAAGGGAGTAGTGCGTTTACATTACTCACCCAAGGAACTTTAGTTATTAGAGTTCCGGTGGGAGGGCTTTTCACGGGACACATTTCGGGTGTTGTTGTTGCACTAGTGAGCCACAATGAGGAGATACTGCTCCGTTATTTATTGAAGTAAAATGTGAATGTCATTAAAACAGTTTGCGCCATCTTTTGACATTTCTCCCACTCCCGTCCTTGCACGCTACACCGCTACAACAAAGATGACGGGGAGAAGACGCTGTCCAAGTGGAGGCACATAAACAAGACCGCCCACAAAACGGTGCATCCTGAAGAAACTGTCAGAAAGCGACTTGAAGATGATGTGTAAAACATCATCTATGCAACATTTTGAGCAAAGAACCACCATTACATGTTATGTAGACCACAAGATAGTGTTTTACATTTAGAAAAAAATCATAATATGACCCCTTTAATGCGCCTCATAATCCGGTGCGAACTTTGTAAAAAAAAATACAACAACACCTGATTAGACCCCCTCATTGGCGTGTGCCTTATAATTCGGCACTGAAAAAAAACACATCGGTCGAAGACATGAACGTTCCTGCAGCCCGGAGGTCCTCCGGCGACCACCTTGGTGGCCACAATAGTGGAAAGATGCCATCCCGTGACGTTTTGTCTTGACTTTTGGAATAATGACAAATGAATTACAATCATTGCTAAAGGCAACCCCTCCTATTAGACACCCGCTGCTCTTTGCAGTTGAGTAAACAATACTCCCGCCAACAACAGGAGGAAGCTTCCTTTGGTATTGTTCATTCTTCTACTGATTTGGTTGTAATTCACATCAGATTTGTTCTTTCCAAAGGTAAATAATTCAAATGCGCTTTGTGGAAGCAGTGCAAACACACGCCGACACACACACACACACACACACACACACACACACACACACACGCAGACATGAACACGCGTTGATTTGTCCATTTGTTTGAGCAAATATTTGCTTTTACACTCGCCAGAAAGTTCTGCAGCTACTCGTCATATAGCATTTTTCTCTCTCTCTTTCTCTCTATCTCCCTGGCAGTTCTTTGTGGTCTCTATCAACTCGTAAAGGACTTCCGCGGTACCTTGGCGGCTTAATGTTCACCAGCTAGATTGGCTTTTGGTGCTGCAAAGTGGCTTTTTTGGCGATAATGGCGCCAAAACAAAACCGCATGGCTCAAATGTTAATACTCAAAAACCGATGAGTGCAGATTTGCAGCCTTAGTTCCGGTACACGGCTTGTTTGAGTCCTTCTAATGATTACACAGTGGGTCTAGGTCAGCGTTTGCCTTATCTCCCATATTAAGCGTGAGTGAAGAATGCACTACCAACCTCATAAGTTCCAAAGAGATAGAGGTGATACAGTATTATCTGCTCACAGTTGCTACCTGGTGGTTAATTAAGCACACTACAGCTAGTCCTGATGGTCCCACTCCTAAATGCTTTAGTCACACCATCACGTACGATCAATAAAAATGCGTTTTTATAATTTAAAAAAAAAAATTTGCAGAAAGAAAGAAGTTTTGAAGCAATGTTGGTTAAATGAACTACGGCACACGTTCTCTGGATGCTACGTAACGCAGGAAGTGATCATTGATCAGTGGGTGTGGCACACTAATAGCCAATCAGGTAATCGTATCAACTATCAAGTTTAATTGCGCCGTCTTGTCTTGCGGTTGATTCTTTGCATGGAGTGAGAAGAGAAAGGCAAAATGAAAAATATGTGAGAGGGAAAAAAAAGTCATTTTGACAGTAAAGCAGTTTTGGGGATTTTTTCCCGGTAATACCACACCACATTAGCCACACTCACCCTTTAGAGCACAGCCGTGAATCTGCAGAAAATAGTTTTTGTCAGGTTTCTCTTTTACATTTTACATTTCCTAATTTTTGCACTTTCACTTTAAGAGCTTATTGTCAAGTGTCCAATCTCATTTTACAATTTTGTTTACATTGAGTGTTTTCCATGCTTGTGTTGACATTTCCTTTCCTTTCTGCCTTGTTTTCTGAGGTGATTTATAATCAGAGAAAGGTTACATTTGAAATAAAAATAATTTAATATTTTTTCCCCTGGCCCCTATTTTAGATAAGTGATAAAAATATCAATAATTATGTTTATTGACCGATACAAAACACTTGTATCGTGATACAGTTTTCAGCCATATTGCCCAGCCCTATAAGATCGTCAATAATGGCTAACTAATTTGAATATTAAAAGGACTAAAATGGTACTTTGTCAAAGATTGCTTCAACATTCAATGCACCGCTAAGCCTCTTATTAGTCATCTAGTGTGGGCCGACCTGGCTCAGATGGTAGAGCCGTCGTCCAAAAACTGGTAGGGCTGGGCGATATGGCCTCTTTTAATATCTCAATATTTTTAGGCCATATCGCGATATAAGATATATATTACGATATTTTGCCTTGGCCTTGAATGAACACTTGATGCTAGGGATGTAACGGTACACAAAAATTTTGGTTCGGTACCTACCTCGGTTTAGAGGTCACGGTTCGGTTCATTTTCAGTACAGTAAGAAATCAACAAAATATAAATGTTTTGGTTACTTATTTACCAAATTTGTAAACAAGGGCTTTATCCTTTTAACATTGGGAACACTATAATAATTCTGCCCACGTTGATCCACATTAAACTGCCTCAAGTTGTTGCTTTGATTAAATAAAATGAAAAAAACTTTCTTCTACATAAAAACGGTTAACATTAAACAGTTTCCATTGAAACTGTTTAATGTCAACTCATCATGCTTAATTTATTACAGCATTTGGGAAGCCTGTAGTTGACTTTTATTATGTAAATGTTGTATTTTTATAAACATGTGATAGCAGGGACCCTGCTATTCAAAACTAGGCTGCTACATTACTAATGATTCATTTAACTATAGCTGAAAAATAGTACAATTGCAATAGGAGAGACTATTCATCCCTAAACACAATGGAGTTCAATGAAATAACAGACAGACAGGGCTTTGCTGCCCCTAAAACACGCACACGCACGCACGCACACACACACACAGAAAAATGAGCTAACGTTACGCTAAAAGCTAATTAGCCTTCATCTCAAGCCTATACTGTGAGCGAGCTGAGCTGCAGTTTAAGTTTCTAGAAGGTCAACGGGCTCATAGTGATGCTTGTAATAGTTGTGACTGGGAAGTGTTTAGTATAATTTGGGTAGAGTCCGCTCCTCCCCTGTTAGACGAATATCTGCTCGACGCTAAAGCATTGACTACATCGTTCTGAAGTCTGAATACGCACTGCATATTGGCTGTTACATCGCTCTGAATACGCACTGCTGATTGGCTTTGTATGTAACCAAGCAGATGGTTGTGTGGGCGGGACAATGAGGCAGAGACAAAGGCAGAAAGCAGAGCAGCTTGTGAAGACTTCTGCTTCCGAACTTGTCCGGTACGCCCGCGTGCCAACGGAAACCCCCGTACCGAAACGGTTCGATACAAATACACGTAGCGTTACACCCCTACTTGATGCATATAATCACAGCAGTGTGATGATTCTATGTGTCTACATTAAAACATTCTTCTTCATACTGCATTAATACATGCTCATTTTAAACTTTCATGCAGAGAGGGAAATCACAACTAAGTCAATTGACCAAAAGTATATATATTAAAGTTATTAAGCAATGGCGCAAACATTCATGTCATTTCCAAAACAGAAAGTGCAAGATTGTCAGAGACATTTTAAGTGTCAAATAAAAATGAGCTGCATAATAGGAAATCAAATGGTATTCGTCCTTCCATATGTGGTATGTTACTACGGTTATGAAATTCTCTTCATTCTCTAGCGAGTGACTTTTCAAATGATGCTACATATTAGCAGTAATGCTAGTTTTTATAGCAACGCTTTTTCCCCCCACACTTGAAAAATTACGGTTGTCTGTTTGACATATTCCCACTTGAAGCCGAACCACCGCTAGACAATGGACCCCCTGCTGTTTTTATTGGGAATTAAGTCTTCCTTCATTTGTTACCAGATCCGCACCTTCTTTCTCGTACGGCTACGTTAGCATCACTGCTAACGTTACCCAGTCTGCTACCTCTCTGCTGGGCGAGGGCGTATACGTATGTGACGGGTGTAAGAAGGTGCGCCTGCTTGTCTGTGAGAAGGAGAGACAAGAAAGAGTGAGAAGAGCCTGTAGTGTAAGCAGCTAAAAGCTACTGCGTGAGAACGTATACTCGAATAATACGATATAGTCATTTTCTATATCACACAGAGAATATTTCGTGTATATCGGTATATCGCCTAGCCGTAGTTCATGGTACAAATCCAGTTTCCACCATCCTAGTCACTTCAGTTGTGCCCTTGTGCGAGACACTTCCAGTGCCACTTGTGCTGTTGTATAATGTGAATGCACAAAACGACAGCCCCGGTGGAAACAAATGCAGCTTACCACCACCAATGAATGAGTGCCTAAATAATGGTTATCTATGCATATGAATCTAATCAATCCTTCTTCTTTAGGTGTCACCCGGGCAACAGGGAAAAAGCGTCACCCCCCCCTCCGCGGTGACATCGACCTCGGGTAGTGCGTCCGCCACCAACTCCGAAGCTGGACCCGCCCAAACAAGCGACGTCAAGGCGGCCTCCTCAGAGTCATTATCGTCCTCAGCCTCTTCTTCGGTCGGACCGCCGGAAAATCCCAGCAGACTGTCCCTTCCCTTGGCAAGCAGAGAGAGTCAGAATCCGGCCGCCACCTCATCCGTGTCCCCGCCCGCCTCAGAGACCAGCCCGGTGGAGTTTGACAGTGCCATCAGCTATGTGAACAAGATCAAAAACCGCTTCCTGGACCACCCAGAGATCTACAGAGCCTTCCTGGAAATTCTTCATACATATCAGGTATTGCTCCGCTAAAGAGCTGTCATTTAAGATGCCATTTATGGTCAGGCCTTGGCCGTGACTCATGTTCCCGCCTCTCAGAAGGAGCAGCTGGAGGTGAAGGAGAGCCGAGGTAGTCGAGGTACCAGCGGGATGACTGAAGATGAGGTCTTTTCAAAAGTTGCCAGTCTTTTCAAGGGACAAGAGGACCTGCTGGCCGAGTTTGGCCAATTCTTACCCGACGCAAAGAGATCGCTGGTCAGTAAAACTATAACGACTTTAGCGTAGAATCCCGACTCTCTGCTGTAAAATGTCACTCTGATAACGTTCAAAACGGGTTGCAATTGTTTGAATTTTTCCACGTTAATTGAAATGCGTTATCAATAGTTCACCGGGAACTCGCTGACGGGGGCGAAAGACCAGCTGAAAAGACCAGACGACGACGACGTGATTAGCAAGCAGAACAAGAAGAGGCCCAGACCCATACTACTGCCCCACATGTCCCCACTTCTCAAGGTACTGCAGGATCTTTAGTGATGCATCAATATACTGCACGGGTGTACTTCACACTAAGTCAACATGTTTGCTGTCTTCTCCCTGAAGAAAAAGATGAAGTATTCCTGTACCAAAGATCAGTCGATCGCGTCAGTCGGCAAACACGGAGTCTTACGAGAATTCTCCTTCTTTGACAAGGTGAGCAGTCTTGGAACTTCCAGGGATGATATTGCACTTGTTTTTTTTTTGTGTTTAAGTGGGGATGTGATTTGTCATTCAGGTTCGCCGCCTGTTTAAAAGCCAGGAAGTGTACGAGAACTTCCTGCGCTGCATTGCCTTGTTCAACCAGGAGGTGGTGTCGGGAGCTGAGCTGCTCCAGCTGGTCACGCCTTTCCTGGGGTAAGTCGCGATTGGCAAATTATTGTTGTTATTTTTATGTGTTGCTCGTTGACATACTCCCCTAGAAAACAGAATTTAGCTGGCATCCACTCTGATTTTTATTGTCTGTGGGCGTCACGGTAAATGTATTTTCATTGACATTTTTCAGTCCGGTACGCATTCCCCAGGCGATACACATTTGAAGGGGAACTTGACTTTTTTTTTTTTTTTTCTTGCCTATCATTCACAATCCTTATGAGAGACAAGAACACATCTTTCCTATTTTTAATGCATTCAAGCTCGTAAATAATCACAAGCAAAAGTCAGCTAACGATAGAGCCCATGGGATACACTATATTGCACTCTTAAAAATGTCCTTCAATGTTTTATATTCATGCTGTAAGTACATATGTAATGTAGTAACAGGCACATTAACATGTAATATTTACATATTTTGCTCATTTTAAGCATAGATGCATTACAGCGTTCGCTTTTCCTTCAACAACACTATTACTCAAGCAGACCTCTTGAGAGGCAACAAAGACTACTTTGGGACAAACAAATAATTGAGTACTTTATATTTTTGATCCCAATTTTATGAAGGATAAGCTGCAAGTAATAAAAGCTGTGTGATAAACAGATGCAGCTTTAGTGAAACTCTAAGCACCATGCAGAAGTATTCTGAAGTGCTATACAAGAAATACAGTGAACATTACTTTACAGTCACTTACTTTACAATGTCTGCTCTCATTGAGATGCCGACTGATGGGATGTTTGTATCTTCCCATTTCAATCTATCAATCAATGTTTACTTATATAGCCCTAAATCACGAGTGTCTCAAAGGGCTGCACAAGCCACAACGACATCCTCGGCTCAGATCCCACATCAGGGCAAGGAAAAACTCAACCCAATGGGACAATGAGAAACCCACCCCACCGCCCGGGCGACTGCTGCAATGGTCGTTGAGTGGATCTAGCATAATATTGTGAGATTCTAGTCCATAGAGGATCTAATATTTAGATGAACTAATCATAATCCTCATGCGGTTTAAAAAGAAAGAAGAAGAGCAAGCTGTCTTTCTGTGTTTTTCTCACCATCTCTGGGTCCATGTTTAATGTCAGGGTTGACAAACTTCTCGGTTTATTTCCACAAGCTTCTACTATCCAGGTGAGAGCCACAATTTATAATCTAGTATTAAGTTTCACCCGCTCAGAGGCGATGCAGCAGCTCAACGGCTCTATACGTCAATATAGCAGCACAAGCTACAGTAGTTAGCGCTCTGTGATCACAGCATCGCTAAAAATAGTTTGGTTTGCGTTAAATGGCAAACGGATCAGACTTGTGTAGTGTTTTTCTACCTTCAAGGTACTAGAAGTGCTTTGACATTATTTCCACATTCACCCATTCATACATACATTCAGACAGTATGCAAGGCCCTAACCACCACCCATCAGGAGCAAGGGTGAAGTGTATTGCTCAAGGACACATGGATGTGACTAGGATGGCGGGAGCTGGGGATCGAACCAGCAACCCTCAAGTTGCTGACACGGCCGCTTAGAACAATATCGTCATTTTTGACTTGGTTAATATTCAGGTCAGTAGATATAAATGGAGTATTATTGCTGGGTTTCGGATGTCTTTTCTCTAGAGCAGTGGTTCTCAACCTTTTTTCAGTGATGTACCCCCTGTGAACATTATTTTAATTCAAGTACCCCTTAATCAGAGCCAAGCATTTTTAGTTGAAAAAAAAGAGATAAAGAAGTAAAATACAGCACTATGTCATCAGTTTCCATCCATCCATCCATCCTTATTCCCTATTGGGGTCGCGGGGGGGGGGGGGCGCTGTTGCCTATCTCCACTACAATCCAGGCGGCATAGCTCGGTTGGTAGAGTGGCCGTGCCAGCAACTTGAGGGTTGCAGGTTCGATTCCCGCTTGTGCCATTCTAGTTACTGCCGTTGTGTCCTTGGGCAAGACACTTTACCCACCTGCTCCCAGTGCCACCCACACTGGTTTAAATGTAACTTAGATATTGGGTGTCACTATGTAAAGCGCTTTGAGTCACTTGAGAAAAGCGCTATATAAATATAATTCACAATCGGGCGGACGCGGCTTTCTGATTTATTCAATTTTATAACAGTGTAAAATATTGCTCATTTGTAGTGGTCTTTCTTGAACTATTTGGAAAAAAAGATATAAAAATAACTAAAAAAACTTGTTGAAAAATAAACAAGTAATTCAATTATAAATAAAGATTTCTACACATAGAAGTAATCATCAACTTAAAGTGCCCTTTTTTGGGATTGTTATAGAGATCCATTTGGATTCATGAACTTAATTCTAAACATTTCTTCACTAAAATGAAATCTTTAACACCAATATTAATGGAACATGTCCACAAAAAAACTAGCTGTCAACACTGAATATTGCATTGTTGCATTTCTTTTCACAGTTTATGAACTTACATTCATATTTTGTTGAAGTATTATTCAATAAATATATTCATAAAGGATTTTTAAATTGTGGCTATTTTTAGAATATTTAAAAAAAATCTCACGTACCCCTTGGCATACCTTCAAGTAAACCCAGGGGTACGCATATCCCCATTTGAGAACCACTCTAGAGGGCTTGATGGGCAGAATAGTGCACTTCCATTGAAACCCAAACTTTATTTACAATTTAAAATGCATTATAAAAGATAAACATATTTGTTATTCTCTTACATAAGGATTGTGAAAGATATACAAAATTCCAAAAGCAAGTGATGTTCCCTTTTTTAAAGTGGGGACAGGAAGTGTGCTTTCTATCAGGAGCTGCTGTCTCCTCCGTAAACAAAGCAGTTCCTCCCACAACTCAAATTTAGCTGGAGTCCTGGCTAGCAATATTGCCAAGGGGAAGCCAGAACCTGGTGACTTTTGGGAACACTTCGCCCTCTGGCATTTACTGTACGCAAACTGACAAGACAGACAATGAGTTATTATATGCTTTGCCACCTATAAAACACAACTTATATAGCTCATATTACAGTACATTGATTTACCCATCTAAAAGCACAAAATGTATCCAGGTGGCAATGCATCCTCCAATTTACCTCAACACATTTGTATTTCATATGTGAAAATTGTATTTAGTGATGTATGCAATATTTGGACCAAACCACCATGACATGTTATGTGGATCACAAGAAGAGTTTTCAATGTAGACGCAATCATATTATGACCCGTTTAAGCACTCATGTAGTCACAATGCATAATGATTATATATTATGTTAGATCCACTGTGGACTGGACCCTCACTATTATGTTAGATCCACTATGGACTGGACTCTCACACTATTATGTTAGATCCACTATGGACTGGACTCTCACACTATTATGTTAGATCCACTATGGACTGGACTCTCACACTATTATGTTAGATCCACTGGACTCTCACACTATTATGTTAGATCCACTATGGACTGGACTCTCACACTATTATGTTAGATCCACTATGGACTGGACTCTCACACTATTATGTTAGATCCACTATGGACTGGACTCTCGCTATTTTGTTAGATCCACTACGAACTGGACTCTCACACTATTATGTTAGATCCACTATGGACTGGACTCTCACACTATTATGTTAGATCCACTATGGACTGGACTCTCACACTATTATGTTAGATCCACTATGGACTGGACTCTCACACTATTATGTTAGATCCACTATGGACTGGACTCTCACACTATTATGTTAGATCCACTATGGACTGGACTCTCACCCTATTATGTTAGATCCACTATGGACTGGACTCTCACACTATTATGTTAGCTCCACTATGGACTGGACTCTCACCCTATTATGTTAGATCCACTATGGACTGGACTCTCACACTATTATGTTAGATCCACTATGGACTGGACTCTCACACTATTATGCTAGATCCACTATGGACTGGGCTATTATGCTCGATCCACTATGGACTGGACTGTCACTAGTATGTTAGATCCACTATGGACTAGACTCTCACAATATGATGTTATATCCACTATGGACTGGACTTTCACAATATTATGGTAGATCCACTCGAAGTCCATTGCACCGGTTGCCCAGAGATGGTGAGAAAAACACAGAAAGACAGTTTGCTCTTTTTCTTTCTTTTTAAACCGCATGAGGATTATGATTAATTCATCTAAATATTAGATCCACTATGGACTAGACTCTCACAATATTATGCTAGATCCACTCGACGTCCATTCCAGCGGTTGCCCGGGCGGGGCGGTCCCCTCCAAGGTTTCTCATCGTCATCTCATTGGGTTGAGTTTTTTCTTCCCCTGATGTGGGATCTGAGCCCAGGATGTTGTTGTGGCTTATGCAGCCATTTGAGACACTGGTGATTTAGGGCTATATAAGTAAACATTGATTGATTGATTGATAATGCAAGTGAACCTTGCAAATGCAATTACTATTTTTGCCTTAGTTATTTTACAATTGTAATTGGAAGGCCAATAATTTTGGATTATCCTAAGTAAACAAACAAACAAAAATAAAATCGACTCAATTTTTGTAAGCAAAAATTAAACTTTGAAATCTTAAGTGCAGTTTTTATCCCCAGTTTTAAAAACTGAGCTGGGTATTTTTTCTTGTCATACCTGCTCTTGTTAATAAACTTAGCTTGCTCATTTGGTTTATACCCACAACAGGATTTTGCTTAGCAATCATCTTTTTTTTTCTTATTTTTGTTACTTTGCAGTGTTTTCCACATGTTAAACCAACAATACAGTTTGTTAAAATGTAAATTGCAATTTCACAAGATGAAGGGCGGCTCTAATGCCGCTAGCTTAATGCTAACCTACAATGGGCCATATCATTGACAGGCTAACGAAACTTAGCAGCGCAGACTTGTTCAAACCTATCAAATGAGATTTTAACAGAACAAAATGAACATGAAACAGCAAATGTATTTCTTCTTTCGACACTAATTGTTATTACTCTGGTACTTTTGTCTTTTTCGGTATATTGTACAATAATTTGTATATTGTACAGTATTGCCTATTTTATTGGATAGTAGTCTGTTTATTTAAATTCTCATTTTTTATCTTTATTACTTCTTGTGTAATTTATTTTTTATCCCATCATTTTTTCCACTACCCCACCTTAAATTGGAGTCCTTAATCTCGATATATATGCACATTTAATGACAAAGTCCATTCTATTTTCATCCATCCATCCATTTTCTAGCGCTTATTCCCTTTCGGGGTCGCGGGGGGCGCTGGCGCCTATCTCAGCTACAATCGGGCGGAAGGCAGTGTACACCCTGGACAAGGCGCCACCTCATTCTATTTTATTCTATTCTATTTTTAGAGGCATATATTCACCAAACTGACCGCTAACTTTGTACTGCTCCTGCAGCACAACCCCCCACTGTGCGCGCAAACTACAGAAGCCTGTTGCTCCAACCTCAAGCTCTTATTCTTAAAACAAAATCACATTTCCTGATTGAGTAAAAAAAAGCGTTATAAAAAGAAACTAAATAAAACATTTGTATTTATTGTTTTTTTTAGATCTGACCTGTCCAGCCACTCAGACAAATCATTGTGTTGATGTAGACCAGTGTTTTTCAACCGCTGTGCTGTGACACTAGTGTGCCGTGAGATGTTGTCTGGTGTGCCGTGGGACATTATGTAATTTCACCTAATTGGGTTAAAAATATTTTATGCAAACCAGTCATTTTAATCCGCAAATAATGTGCCGTTGTTTAGTGTCTGTACTGTCTGGAGCTTTGCATATCAGTAGGTGGCAGCTGGTAGCTAATTGCTTTGTCGATGTCGGGAACACGGTTTGTTGCGATCACATTATGCGGGAGGCAGCCTGCAGGTAAACAAGTGTCTAATGCTTAAACCAAGAATAAACAAAAGTTGAGTGCCGCTGAGAAAAGGCATTGAAGCTTAGGGGTGGCTATGCAAAACGAAACTAAAACTGAACTGGCTGCAAAGTAAACAAAAACAAAATGCTGGATGGAAGCAAAGACTTACTGTGGAGCAGACGGCGTCCACAAAGTACATCCGTACGTGACAATCAACACCAAAATAGGTGCGCAATACAAGAAGTAAAACACTACACAAAGGGAAACACCAAAAAACTCAAAATAAGTGTGATGTGACAGGTGGTGATAGTACGCCTACTTTGAGACAAGGGCTATAGTGATGCATGCTTGGTTATGCTTTAAAGCAGGGGTGCCCATTACGTCGATCGCGATCGACTGGTCGATCTCGGAGGGTGTGTCAGTCGATCTCAAGCCAGGCATTAAAAAATATACATAAAAATGAGCAATCATCAATCATACCAAGACTTCACTTTCGTCAGTTGTTTGACATTCTCGGCACCCGAGGATCTTGTGAGATGACGCTGGCTGCTGCGAGCTCATATTTAAGAAAAAAATCACTAACAGGGCGGACGCAGAGAAACACATTTTATTTCTAGAGACTCCGTACCTACTGTCAAAACTCTAAAGACCGACTGCACAGTTCCTGTCTTCACCATAAAAGACCTGTTTCCTCCTGCCTGTGCTAACAAAATAAGAGTCTCAGAAAGCTAGTGTGCACAAGCTAGCAAGCTACGGCGTTTGATAACAATGTATTTCTCCCCCGCCCTCAGCGACCGCTTTCTCACTTGCTTGCCCACCCGCACACTCACTGACGTCACTCACCTGCTGCCAGACATTAAAGGGCCACACACATATGCTACTCTCATAACAAAGTGTTTAAAAAGGAGTATGCAAGTTGGACAAATGAGATGCCAAATCCAACCACTTTCATGTGGTATTGCACAGAAAGGAGGACTTTTTTTCTCCTCCATTTGAAAATGCGGACGTTATCAGCACCACTGTCTAATTTCAATCAATGCAAGTCATCAGAATCAAATACACCAACTTATATTCTTGTCTTCATGAAAGAAAGGAATCTATGTGTGTTAAACATGCTTGTATTATCATTAAACAGCATTAACTTGTTAACAAAAATGTCTCTTTCATAAATAAATAAATATAAATTATAAATAGGAATGAGGTAGATCTCCTCGACTTGGTCAATTGAAAAGTAGCTCGCCTGCAGAAAAAGTGTGAGCGCCCCTGCTTTAAAGTCATATCCAACAATTGCGACAACGATTTTTTTACTGTCAATAACTGCTGCTGAGTTAAACATTTTTATGTTTTCTGATCGCGGTGTGCCTCAGAAAAGGTTGAAAAACACTAATGTAGACGATCATATCTGCTGTACACATTTACTTTAGAAAAGAGTAATGTTGGATTCTTACCTCTCTTGTTGCCTTATTTGTATTTGACTTCATCAAATGTTTGGCTAGAATTGTATTTAAGTAATATAGAAATTCATCCGAGCTGTTCATCAATTTTTAAGGAGGAATGTAGTTAAATTATAAAACTGGCACCCAACGTTATGAAAAAGGATTTTGAATTTAGAATAGTTTTAAGTGGAGAATTGTTTCTGAATCAAATTGTTACTCCCAAGAATCGAGTCATGTGAGGTTCACAGCTGGAGTTTCTTACATTTGTCAGTTCTTGTCAAATCTGCTGTGTCGAATTCCTCGATCGTATCGGTTACTGCTTACTGGCTTACAGTAGAAAGCAATGTATGACACTAATTTGTAGCACGCTTCACTGCCCGCTCAACTGAGAGAAATAGGAGAACATGCCCGCAAATAAAAAAAAAAAATCAAACATTCTCTTAAGGAGTAATGATTCTGTCACTCATGATTGAATGCAAATTCCTTCCAGGAAGTTTCCTGAAGTGTACACGCAGTTCAAGTCCTTTCTGGGAGACAAAGAGCTCTCTCATGCTGTGTCGGGGCTGTCGGATCGCTACATGGAAGGAGGCGGAGGCAGAGAGGTGGACTATGCCTCCTGCAAACGCTTGGGTTCCAGCTACAGAGCGCTCCCAAAGACCTACCAGCAGCCCAAATGCAGCGGCCGCACCGCCTTGTGCAAGGAGGTGTGTCTACTTACCACTGGAACTAATTACTTCAAGAAGCAACTCTCTGTCAACTGTCAACTGTCACCAATCATTAGGTGTTAAATGACACATGGGTGTCGTTCCCGTCCTGGTCGGAGGACTCCACCTTTGTCAGCTCCAAGAAGACTCCCTATGAGGAGCAGCTCCACCGCTGTGAGGATGAGAGATTTGAGGTACCGATCACTGCGCTAAAGGCAAACAGTTTGTTGTCTAAAGCTGTCGTGTTTGTCTGTGAGCATGTAGTCCACTTGCAATAGATTCATGACCTGGATGAATGAGAGTGTGTTGTTTTAAGAGCTTGTCTATCACCGCCTGTCTCCTAGTTGGACGTGGTCTTGGAGACCAACCTCGCCACCATCCGAGTGCTGGAGAGCGTCCAGAAGAAGCTGTCGCGGCTTTCGCCCGAGGACCAGGACCGCTTCCGATTGGACGACTGCCTGGGCGGCACCTCCGAGGTCATCCAGCGCCGGGCCGTCTACCGGATCTATGGAGACAAGGCCCCTGAGATCATTGAGGGGCTGAAGAGGAGTCCTGCCACGGCGGTGCCTGTGGTCCTCAAGAGGTTGGAGCGCTTTAGTCGTCACTGCTTAAAGATGGCACCATCTCATTTGCATAATTGGCCATGACGCAAGTAGACACGAGACGGGGAAAAAGTAAGCAAAAAACATGAAGTTGGGAACGGCAAGTGAATTTTTTTATGTCACTGAGATGAATGGGGAATGGAATTGGAATGGCTTTTAATTGAAGGATGAGAACCGATTCATGTCTGTTTAGGATAGGATAGGACTTTATTGTCATTGCACAAGTACAACAAAACTTTGTTTTCAGCACAAACACGTTCAAGATGAGACAAACAAACAGTGTACAGGGTTGCAGAACAGGAACGTTGATGGGTCGCCACAAGGTGGGAAAAAGGTAAACGCTGTGGAAGGATGAGTAAAAAAAAGGGAGTGTTTTTTTTAATTTATTTTACACATGCAGATCCAGCGTTGACAGTTAAAAACTAAAAATAGTCAAAGGAAACAGCAGCATTTGTCATTTGTATTTACTTTTTTAAAATGTGTGTTTATATATATTTATATACACACAATACAGACCAAAAGTTTGGACACAGCTCATTTCAATCTTATTTCTTTATTTTCATGACTATTTACATTGTAGATTGTCACTGAAGGCATCAAAGCTGTAATACCTCTGAAATGAAAACCCTTTCAGCTTATGGAGAGAATACCAAAAGTGTGCAATGCAGTAATCAGAGCAAAAGGTGGCTATTTTGAAAAAACTAGAATATAAAACATATTTTCAGTTATTTTACCTGTTTTTATGAAGTACATAATTCCTCATGTGTTCATTCACAGTTCTGATGTGACAATCTACAATGTAAATAGTCATGAAAATAAAGAAAACATTGAATGAGAAGGTGAACCAAAATTTTTGTGCCTTTGCGATACACATACACGCAACAACATAACAAATAATTCAGAAAAGAGTAATTCCCATCAATACTGTAATATATGTGTAAATCTTACCTATTGTGATCCACATCTTATCTCATAGTTCCTACCATTCCTTCCTTGATGAAAAGAACTATAATAACAAGCCAGTTTTTTGAACGACTTGCGAAGGAACTGATCCTCTAAAGTAGCATCCAGTGCTCATTAAATAACGAGACGAGAAAAGGTTTGTTGCGAGTCGCTTCTTTGCAAAAGAGAACATAGAGGGGTCTGAATACTTAAAATAATAATAAATAAATGGGTTGTACTTGTATAGCGCTTTTCTACCTTCAAGGTACTCAAAGCGCTTTGACACTACTTCCACATTTACCCATTCACACACACATTCACACACTGATGGAGGGAGCTGCCATGCAAGGCGCCAACCAGTACCCATCAGGAGCAAGGGTGAAGTGTCTTGCTCAGGACACAACGGACGTGACGAGGTTGGTACTAGGTGGGAATTGAACCAGGGACGCTCGGGTTGCGCACGGCCACTCTTCCACTGCGCCACGCCGTCGTTAAATATCGTTAACTTGCCAACACTGATCTTATTTTCTACCAACGTTCCTTCTAAGGTACGCGCCTGCGCAATTGCACACTGCTCACGCGTCCTCTGCTCACGGCAAATCTAGGCCGCGCACAAAATCGATTAAAAAGATAAGCGCATAACAGTGTGCATGTCTGCCGTCGCTCACATGTGCGCCACTGAATGTTTAAGGAGTTTTGGCGTTTGCTCACACATATAAGTGAATTAGTGAATTATATTTATATAGCGCTTTTCTCTAGTGACTCAAAGCGCTTTACATAGTGAAACCCAATATCTAATTTACATTTAAACCAGTGTGGGTGGCACTGGGAGCAGGTGGGTAAAGTGTCTTGCCCAAGGACACAACGGCAGTGACTAGGATGGCACAAGCGGGAATCGAACCTGCAACCCTCAAGTTGCTGGCACGGCCACTCTACCAACCGAGCTATATAAAAAATTTGAGGGAAAATTGTTTGCTACCTTTTTTATTCTCTGGCTGAGCTGGTGCAAATGAAGAGTGTTAAGTATAGTTATCTACTGTTCGGAGTTGTATCCACCAGCTACAGCAGCAGACCTCAACAGTCTCATTATGTTATACTGTATTATAATTATTAGTAATGATGATTATAATGTATATAATGTACAATGTGTCTGTGAGCTTGGGCATACAGAATGTGCTTAATGTAATTGTACAGGAAACAGTGGCCTTAACAACACCCACAATATATTGTTAAATTACTAACTTTTCAATTGTCACACTCCAAACACCTATTTGAGTCTACATAGACGCTGAAACTGTGAGGGACTCTCCTCCGCTGCAGTTAAATTTTGAAAATGAACGTTGTTGTTACCACGCAGGTTGAAGGCCAAGGAAGAGGAATGGAGAGAGGCCCAGCAGGGATTTAACAAGATCTGGAGGGAGCAGTATGAGAAGGCCTACCTCAAGTCCCTGGACCACCAAGGAGTCAACTTCAAACAGAACGACATGAAGGCCCTGCGCTCCAAAAGCCTCCTCAACGAGATCGAGAGTGTCTACGATGAGGTACACACTGCTCACCTTTCTTGCGATTGTTGCTGCCTCAAATGCCTGAATTTGTGGCAGCAAAAGTTGCCAATTTTTTGGCAACATTTAAAGTGGAACATTACCA
>NC_084632.1:7908286-7968286 GCF_033978795.1 Nerophis ophidion
TGCATAATAAAGAAGGAAAAAAAACATAAGTCGCAATGGAGTATAAGTCCCATTTTTGGGGGAAATTTATTTGATAAAACCCAACACCAAGAATAAACATTTGAAAGGCAATTTAAAATAAATAAAGAATAGTGAACAACAGGCTGAATAAGTGTACGTTATATGAGGCATGAATAACCAACTGAGAAGGTGCCTGGTATGTTAACGTAACATATTATGGTAAGAGTCATTTAAAAACTATAACATATACAACATGCTATACGTTAACCAAACTATCTGTCACTCCTAATCGCTAAATCCCATGAAATATTATATGTCTAGTCCCTTACGTGAATGACCTAAATAACATTTGATATTTTACGCAATGTGTTAACAATTTCACACATAATTCGCTCCTGAGTATAAGTCGCACCCCTGGCCAAACTGTGAAAAAAAACTGCAACTTATAGTCCGAAAAATACCATAGTTGATGTGGATGCCCGTATTGGCTGTTCAGTTCAGATGTACTTTACGAGAAGAGAAGTGTAGGATACTTCTCTTGTTGCCTTTTTTGTATTTGACTTTATTAAATGTATTTATTTTATCATTTGGTGCAGCCGGCCCGGAGCAGGAGGGGATAGAAAGAGGAAAGAAAGGAAGACCGAGAGGGAAATTGTGGGGACAAGAGGGGGATAAGACAGAGAGACAAAAACAACAACAGTAAACACAACAATAGAGCAACATCAGCAAATAGGATATGTACAAATATGTTGGTAAAGGTTATAGCAAAGAAGCAGTTAGCGAAATAAATATTCCAGAAATAAGAATGAGCATTATTACACTACAAATGGAGTAATACAAATACCAATAGAAATAGCGCTATTGATAATGAACAATACCAATAATTGACCTCTATTATCAAACAATACAGTTGTTCAAATGCAACAATACAAATACTTAAAGATAACTAGAGATACAAACAAATGCAGAAAAATGGAGGGGAAGAGAGACAAGCAACCAATATTAACCTTGTAGATTGTTATAGTAACAATAGGTTAAGCTTTGTCAGTGTGCCATGTGTTACCCAGTTTCCTCTAGGGCAGGGGTAGGGAACCTATGGCTCTAGAGCCGGATGTGGCTTTTTTGATGACTGCTTCTGGCTCTCAGATAAATCTTAGCTGACATTGCTTAACACGATAAGTAATGAATAATCCCGCTGGTAATCAGTGTCAAAAATAACGTTCAAAATATAAAACATTCTCATGCAATTTCATCCATCCATCCGGTTTCTACCGCACTTGTTCAAGAAGTCGCATTAATGGTAAGAAGTAATTTATTTATTGTTGGTTAGCCTCAGAATAACAATGTAATTAAAAAGAATAAGGACTTATTATACTCTTAAAAATGCACACATATATAGTTGTATTCAGTGTTAAAAAAAAAATAAATTATATGGCTCTCACTGAAATATTTGGCTTGTATGGCTCCCTCAGCCAAAAAGGTTCCCGACCCCTGCCCTAGGGCAACAATGTTGAGTTATTTTTTAAACAACACTATGACTGTCATTTGAAACACTTGAAAAAATCCACACATTTTTGCTTATTTAATAAACAGTAATGCTTGTCTGGTGCCACCCGTGTCCCATAAGGAGCATTTCATGAGTATAACAGTCACTCAACGTTTATTTTATACAGTCCTTATTAAAAAGTGTCTCACAGGACATGTTCTGCTCAGATCCCACATCAGGGCAAGAAAAAAATCCCAACTCAGCGTGCTTCAGTACTTCTTTATACTTTATGAACACCATATTTTTATACTGTTTCGTAAACTCCCATCATATTCCGACAATGTTTAAAAAAATGGTAAATGGTAACAGGTCTGTCTTTATATAGCGTTTTGCTATACCTGCGCTTTACGTTGTAGGTTAAGTTCACACACAGTGTCTTGTCCAAGGACCCGGGGCCATGTCTAGGATGGCGGAAACTAGAAACCCTCAAGTGTCTGGCCTTGGCCGCTCTACCATCCGAACATCGCCACTTTAAGTTCTTTACTTAGTCCATTCTGTCATTAAGAGTGAGCATGGCTGCTGAGTTGGGATGGGTATCAAACTATGTACTTTTATAGGCAGCCATCGAATTCAGAGTATACATATACCTAAAATCAAAAGATTCCTAGCTACGTCAGGTTTAGTCCGGCTGCGGACCAAACTCCAGCTCACATTAACAGTCACTCAAGCATATTTAGGGGTGACTCAGCCAAACTCCCTCTCCCTCTTTTTTTATAAATGGGATTTTTTCATGGCAATTTCAACACCTACAAATGTGGTAAAGTAAGCTACAACTAAGATAAATATTACAGTCAAACAGATGGTGTGCAATAAGCACAATACTTACAGTATAAACACATTGGTGTCTGCAACTTTAGCTTCCTGGAAGAAGCTATTTCCTTGTTAGACAACACACCATAGATAACCAATAGAATATTGCCATCTAATGTCTTGGAAGTGCAACTGCATTGCAAATGAGTCTAAAGCAGGTGTCGGCAACCCAAAATGTTGTAAAAGCCATATTGGACCAAAAATACAAAAACAAATCCGTCTGGAGCCGCAAAACATTAAAAGCCATATTATATACAGATAGTGTGTCATGAGATATAAATTGAATTATGAGGACTTAAAGGAAACTAAGAGAGCTCAAATATGGCCACAAATGAGGCATAATGATGCAATGTATACTTATAACTAGCCTAAATAGCATGTTAGCATCGATTAGGTTGCTGTCATGCAGTGACCATCATGTCTGATTAGCACACTTCACATAAGTCAATAACATCAACAAAACTCACGTTATAAGTTTGGTGGACAAAATGAGACAGAAAAAGAAGTGGCATAAAACACGTCTTAGAAAGTCGGAGAAAGTTGTACATGTAAACAAACTACGGTGAGTTCAAGGACCGCCAAAATTAGTAGGACAAAACGGCGCTCACCAAATACTCGAATCAGTGAAGCATGTTTAATATAAACAGTGTGCTTTATAACAATTAGGGAGGTTTGTGTCATGTTTGTCCTCCGACAGAAACCATATTAAAACAAAAAATGTTTTTTTCCCCTCATTTCCATTTTTCATATATTTTTGAAAAAGCTCAAGAGAGCCACTAGTCGCCGCTAAAGAGCCGCATGCCCTGGTCTGAAGTAATCATAACTACACAGCACAGTATCACAATGCACCCATCCATTTCTACCGCTTGTCCTACATTCAAAATAAAATCTTATCATCAAACAATTTAAATAGATGGAGTAGAATAGAAAGTACTTTATTGATCCCTGGGTGAAATTCAGCACCACAGTTCGCTCACAATAAACAATAATAAATAATAATCTATGACATATATTATGTATATAATATATGAATAATATAAATATATTCTACATTTAAGTGCAGTCAAGAAGGAACATATGCATTACACAGTCTGATGGCTGTCTGTATGAAGGACCTTCTGTGTCGTTCCGTGTTAAATTTTGGGAGTCTGAGCCTTCCACTGAACGTGCTCATTCTCTCCGCAAGGTCCGAGTGTAGTGGGTGGGAGGTGTTGTCCATAATGGCTAAGAGTTTTGCTAGACTTCTCCTTTCTGACACCACCGCCAGAGAGTCCAGCTCCACTCCCACCACGTTACTGGCCTTCTCTACCAACTTGTCCAGTCTGTTTGCGTCCCTCACTCTCAGCCTGCTGCCCCAGAAACCCACGGCATACAAGAAAGTGCTCGCCACCACCGACTCGTAGAACATCTTCAACATCTTTGTACAGACGTCGAAGGATCCTAGCCTCCTGAGGAAGTAGAAGCGGCTCTGTCCCTTCTTGTAGCGTGTTTTGACCCATTTAGCTTGTTGTCGATGTGTACTCCAAGGTATTTATAATCTTCAACCATGCCCACATCGACCCCCCTGATGGAAACAGGGCTTGTCGGAGTACTCCTCCTCCTTCCCAGGTCCACAACCAGCTCCTTGGTCTTCGACCGTTGAGCTGGAGGTGGTTCTTTCCACACCATGTGACAAAGTCCTCCACCAATGCCCTGTATTCCTCATCATCACCATCCTCAATACACCCCACTATTGCAGAGTCCTCAGAAAACTTCTGAAGGTGGCAGGACTCTGATTAAAAGTGGAAATCGGTGGTGTAAATGGTGAAGAGGAAGGGGGAGAGGACTGTTGCTGAGCAGCCTGTCAGACACACAGTCCTGCAGTCGAACGTACTGTGGTCTGTCAGTCAGGTAATCTACAACCCAGGACAACAAGGGAGCCTCCACCTGCATCTTCTCCAACTTCACACCCAGTAGCCCAGGCCGTATAGTATTGAAACAGTTAACAGTTATTAACTCTTATTAACAAGCATAAATGCCCTGCTATGAGTTGGTGACTTATCCAGGGTGTACGCCGCCTTCCGCCCAATTGTAGCTGAGATAGGCACCAAATGAAACAAGCACAAATATACCGCTGAGTACCGGTACCTGGGAATCGGTTCAAATGTGAATGGTACCCATCTCTACTGCTAGTAGCATAAAAAACACGTTTCTGCAGATGTAGAAAAACACATTAATAGATTTTTTTTGTAAAAAGCACTTCACATTGAGAAAACCACCTCAAAGTGCTAGAGCGTGTATTAACAAAATAAATAAAAATATAATCAAAATAAAAACTAGAACTTGCATGCATATATCTAAAAATACGTTGTTTTTTTTTAAAAAGAAGGGTTTTTAAGACTTTTTTTTTTTTTAAACATCCACAGTCTGTGGTGCCCTCAGGTGGTCAGGGAGAGCATTCCACAGAATGGGAGCGGTGGAGCAGAAAGCCCGGTCTCCCATTGTTCGTAGCTTTGTCCTCGGAGGTTGGAGGAGGTTAGTCCGTCTGGAGTGGAGGTGTCGTGTGGAAGATTTGGGGGTGAGCAGTTCTTTGAGGTAGAGGGGGGCATTTCCATGGAGGCACTGGTGGGCTAGTAGGGAGACTTTATATTCAATCCTGAGTGGAACAGGAAGCCAGTGAAGGGATTTGAGAACTGGTGTGATGTGGTCGTATTTCCGCAGGATCCTAGCAGCACTATTAGATACCGCATGATGACCACTGATGATACTACAAATGCAGCTACTGCCATCTTTTTGAGTAGATTAAAGCAACAAAAAGTATTAATATACAGTAAGTAGGCTGCCAGTGATGCTAATTAGGGACACTGATGGTTATTTGCTTTTCGTTGAGCACACACCCAGTGACTCCAGACATGGACAAAAATAATTTTCCCAAAGTACATGCTACATTTTTGCATTTGCATAACCTTACTAGTGAACAAATGTGATGAGAACATGTCTTCCTTTTCGAGAGTTAATTTTTTTACTTTTAGGAAAAAAATGTAAGGATGACCCGATCCGATTTTGAATATTATCGGACCGATATCAGCAAACAGACAAGTGTTGAATTTTATGGGCATACAATAGAATAGATGTGTGTCGCTATTTGCTGCACAGGTACAAGACAGAACAAGTTTATTGGCATTATTGTGTGTTCCTGCCTGAGTCAGCTTCTACATAAAAACTTGCTAAATAGAGCGGCATGTAAAATGTCTGATACAAGCAATCTTTCAGCATGTTTTACTTGTTAAGAGTTAACATCTAAATGTCCTCCAATAAACACTCCAAGTTGGACTTTTCTTACATTTTAGTCAAGTCAGTTGCAAAACATGGAAGGCTGCAGGCTACTTCTTCTTTGGTTACTTTTAAGACCCTTCTTAAAACCCATTTTTATTCACTGGCTTTTAACCCGGCATGAGACTTTAGACTGTTTTTAGGTTTTTTAACTATTTAACTTTTTAATTGTTTTTTATCGAACAAATTGTTCTTAAGGTAAATTGTATTTGCTTTTTCAATGCGTATTTTACTTCTGTTTTAAATGTTACTTTTTAGTCTATCCTTTTGCCTCTTATTTATTTGTGGTGTACAGCCCTTTGTTCTTCAACTGTGGTTGTTTTTAAAGGGCTTATCAATAAAGTTGGTATGGTATGGTACGAGGAACTAGCACAGGGGTCGGCAACCCGCGGCTCCGGAACCGCATGCGGCTCTTTGATCACTCTGATGTGGCTCAGCTGCTAAATTGCCGACCCCAACGACTATTCTGTAAGGTTTCCGGATTTTAGTGCCTCTCTCAGAAATCACCCAGGGATAACATTCTCCAATTTTCACCTGGACTACAATACTGAGGGTGTGCAGTGATGGCTAAGTTTTTAACCTCCTCTAAAACATGTCGTTGTGCCCGCTTAATACATCACGCGATCTGCGTGTCGACTGGTCATTTTATGTTTAGCCTCTGTTGACACACGAAAGTGACTGCAATGCATACTTAGTCAACAGCCATACAGGTTACACTGTGGGTTGTAATATAAACAACTTTAACACTCTTACTAATATGCGCCACACTGCTAACCCACACCAAACAAGAATGACAAACACATTTCGGGGGAACATCGGCACTCTAACACAAAATAACAAATGCCCAGAATTCCATGCATCCCTACTCTTCCGGGCTACATTAGCACCAAAACCCGCCCCCTCCAACCCCGCCCACCTCAACCGACGCACGGAGGGGGTGGGGGGATTTAATCCTAGCGGGGTGTACAATGTATCCCGGAATAGTGGGATGCATGGGATTCTGGGGGTTTGTTCTTTTGTGTTTATGTTGTGTTCCAGTGCCGATGTTCTCCCAAAATGTGTTTGTCATTCTTGTTCGGTGTGGGTTCACAGTGTGGCACATATTAGTAAGAGTATTAATGTTGTTTATACGGCCACCCTACGTGTAACCTGCATGGCTGTTGAACAAGTATGCCTTGCAATCGTCTGCGTGTGTCAGCTGAAGCCTCGTACGACATGTGACTGGGCTGGCAAGCTGATTGAACGTGTTGTAGAGGGCGCCAAAGGCAACACCTTCATAGGTTGCCCTTATTATTGTTAATCGAGGGAAATTCTGCAAAAATTTGCGGGAATGATTGATCTGAATTTCGGTAGTCTCGGAATATTCGGGATGGTTGGCAAGTGAGATGCTGTCAAGCGGCATTCATATAAAACTCGCGGACCCTACTATCATTACATTTCCATGTTAAGGTGCGGTCAACGTGTCTGAGATCCCTGGTTTATACATAGCACAAAGTAAAAAAAAACTCTGTATGCAGTTTTATTTCATTTTAAATTTCAAAATAGTTTTGTGGCTCCCATTTTTTTCTTTATTTTGTGAAACGGGTCAAAATGGCTCTTTGTGTGGTAAAGGTTGCCGACCCCTGACCTAGCATCTACACAACAGCTAAGCACACAAGCTAGACATACATAAGAAGTGTCCTTAAATGAACAATAGTGCAGTGTAAAACACCACCTTTTGTTGATATAAAAAATTCTCAAATATTTATAGTTTTGAATAACAGAGGATTAATGCATTCAGTAACACAAGTGTCCACATCAGGAGCTTTACTTCATGAACTATTGTACCCGCTAAGTGGCACCAAAAACAATAATAAAAAATAAAAAAACTTAGATTTATATCGCGCTTTTCTAAACACTCAAAGCGCTCACAGAGAAGTGGGACTCAACTTTCATTCACACCTGGTGGTGGTAAGCTGCCCTGGGGTAGACTTCACCTTTTAACCTCTTAACGCCCAAGTTGTTTGTTTATATGCTTTTTTCTTATTTCTCTTTGCTATTTGGGCTTATTCGGCCCTAATTAGAATAAAAACTAAGGATCATCTTTTTGTATGATGTACGTCGTCCATAAGTAACAAACGTGTACTTCATGTTTAGTGACATGCTAATTCTTCCATCCATCCATTTTCTACCGCTTATTCCCTTTTGGGGTCCCGGGGGGCGCTGGCGCCTATCTCAGCTACAATCGGGCGGAAGGCGGGGTACACCCTGGACAAGTCGCCACCTCATCGCAGGGCCAACCCAGATAGACAGACAACATTCACACTCACATTCACACACTAGGGCCAATTTAGTGTTGCCAATCAACCTATCCCCAGGTGCATGTCTTTGGAAGTGGGAGGAAGCCGGAGTACCCGGAGGGAACCCACGCATTCACAGGGAGAACATGCAAACTCCACACAGAAAGATCCCGAGCCTGGATTTGAACCCAGGACTGCAGGACCTTCGTATTGTGAGGCAGACGCACTAACCCCTCTGCCACCGTGAAGCCCATTGCTAATTCTTATTTTTCCAAATTCCATTGTATGTTATACTCTTCTGACACCACCAGATGGCAGTATAAGCGGCCATAAGACCCCAATTCGAATCAATTTTATACTCCTTTTTGTTTTTAAATGTCTAAACAACCTCGCGCCAACATATCTCTCCGACCTCCTTCAGCCTGACTGCCCCACCCGATCCCTAAGATCAGCCGATCAGCTGCTACTGACGATCCCTGACACAAGGCTGAAGCTTAGAAGTGACAAGAGCTTTCACCGCTGCTGCTCCCAAGCTGTGGAACAACCTACCTTTGAGTGTTAGACAAGCCTCCTCTCTTCCTGTTTTTAAATCTCTCTTAAAAACATACTTTTATTCCTTGGCTTTTAACACTGAGTTATATCCATCCTGCAATGGTGGCCTATTATACACCTGCTGTGAACCTCTTTTTATATTTTTATGTTTTATTTATTTGTGAAGTGAAGTGAATTGTATTTATATAGCGCTTTTTCTCTAGTGACTCAAAGCGCTTTACATAGTGAAACCCAATATCTAATTTTTACATTGAAAGCAGTGTGGGTGGCACTGGGAGCAGGTGGGTAAAGTGTCTTGCCCAAGGACACAACGGCAGTGACTAGGATGGCGTAAGCGGGGATCGAACCTGCAACCCTCAAGTTGCTGGCACGGCCGCTCTACCAACCGAGCCATACCGCCCCATTATTTTTTTATCATGTTCTGTTTGTGTTGTGTTGTTTGCTCGGTTCTCGTATTATCTTTTAACCTGCCCATTGTACAGCACTTTGGCTACCCCTGTGGTCAATTTTAAATGTGCTTTACAAATAAAGTTGATTTGATTTAATTTGAATTCATTAGTGTACACAATTTTAAAAATAAGCGCTAAAATGTGCTGTCCACGCATGTGGCCACTAAAGCCTTTAGTTAACGACAGCATAGGTTAGTGTTTTTTCACACCTACCATTGTACTAATTTCACCTGATTTAAGACTTTTTGATCCCGGCAAATACTCAGGTGATGGGAAGTGATAAAATTGTATCGAGACAGTCCTAGGTTAGTGTTTTTTCACACCTACCATTTGTACTAATTTCACCTGATTTAAGACTTTTCGATCTCGGCAAATACTCAGCTTATGGGAAGTGATAAAATTGTATCGAGACAGTCCTAGGTTTGTGTTTTTTCACACCTACCAGTTGTACTACTTTCACCTGATTAAGACCTTTCGATCTCGGCAAATACTCAGGTTACGGGAAGTGATAAAATTGTATCGAGACAGTCCTAAAAAAAGTTGTCACATGATTACATTCAAATTTGTTTGAGACTCCAACAGTACCATGTTTACATGTAGCGTGCGTAAGTAAGACATGTGACGTGCGTGCAGGTGAGGTGGAGCTGGAGGAGTACTATCCAGCCTTCCTGGACATGGTGCGCAGCCTGCTGGACGGCAATCTGGATTCCACCCAGTACGAGGACACCCTGCGTGAGATGTTCACCATCCACGCCTACATCGGCTTCACCATCGACAAGGTCATCCACAACATCATCAGACAGGTGAGCGTCACGCGAAACCCAGCCCACGCTCACGCCTTGACTCCGCCCACTTTCCTCTGCCACTCCAGCTGCAGCACCTGGTGAGCGACGAGGTGTGTCTGCAGGTGGTGGAGGTCTATCTGGCCGAGAGGAAGAGGGGGGCCGCCGGGGGGAACCTCTCGTCGCAGTGTGTACGCGCCGCCTGGGAGACCAGCTACCAGTGGAAGGCTGAGCGAGCCATGGCTGAAGAGAACTGCTTCAAGGTCGGTGCAAAGTCTGGGCTTTTATACACACTAGGACGGTGTTTTTTCAACCACTGTGCCGCGGCAGTGTCGTGAGATACAGTCTGGTGTGCCATGGGAGATTATGTAATTTTACCTATTTTGGTTGAAAATATTTTTTGCCAAACAGTAATTATTAGGGCTGCGAATCTTTGTGTGTCCCACGATTCGATTCAATATCGATTCTTGGGGTCGCGATTCGATAATATATCGATTTTTTTCGATTCATCGCGATTCTCAATTCAAAAATGATATTTTTCCGATTCAAAACGATTCTGTATTCATTCAATACTTAGGATTTCAGCAGGATCTACCCCAGTCTGCTGACATGCTAGCAGAGTTGTAGATTTAAAAAAAAAAGCTTTTGTAATAATAAAGGACAATGTTTTATCAACTGATTGCAATAATGTAAATTTGTTTTATCTATTAAACGAACCAAAATTATGACTTATTTTATCTTTGTGAAAACATTGGACACAGTGTGTTGTCAAGCTTATGAGAAGCAATGCAAGTATAAGCCACTGTGACACTATTGTTCTTTTTTTTTTTTTTTTATAAATGTCTAATGATAATGTAAATGAGGGATTTTTAATCACTGCTATGCTGAAATTATAACTAATATTGATACTGTTGTTGATAATATTCATTTTTGTTTCACTACATTTGGTTTGTTCTGTGTCGTGTTTGTGTCTCCTCTCAATTGCTCTGTTTATTGCAGTTCTGAGTGTTACTGGGTCAGGTTTGCTTTTGGAATTGGATTGCATTGTTATGGTGTTGCTGTGTAGTGGTTTGTTGGATTGATAAAAAAAAAATTTTTTTAAAAAAAATGAGGATTCGATTCTGAATCGTACAACGTATTCGATTTGATTTTTTCCCACACCCCTAGTAATTATAGTCTGCCAATTATGAGCTGTTGTTGAGTGTCAGTGCTATCTAGAGCTCGGAGAAGTAACCATGTAATACTCTCCCATATCAGTAGGTGGCAGCCGGTAGCTAATTGCTTTGTAGATGTTGGAAACAGCGGGAGGCAGGGTGCAGGTAAAAAGGTGTCTGATGCCTAATCCAAAAATAAAAGGTGAGTGCCCCTGAGAAAAGGCATTGAAGCTTAGAGAAGGCTAAGCAGAACGAAACTAAAACTAAACTGGCTACAAAGTCAACAAAAACAGAATGCTGGACGACAGCAAAGACTTACTGTGGAGCAGAGACGGCGTCCACAATGTACATCCGAACAGGACATGACAATCAACAATGTCCCCACAAAGAAGGATAAAAACAACTGAAATATTCTTGATTGCTACAACAAAGTAAATGCGGGAAATACTGCTCAAAGGAAGACGTGAAACTGTGACAGGAAAATACCAAAAAACAGAGAAAAAGCCACCAAAATAGGAGCGCAAGACAAGAAGTAAAACACTACACACAGGAAAACAGCAAAAAGTCCACATAAGACAGGGTGTGATGTGACAGGTGGTGACAGTACACCTACTTTGAGACAAGAGCTATAGTGATGCATGCTTGCTTATGCTTTAAAGTCACATCCAACAATTGTGACTTTTTACTGTCAACTGAGTTTCCTGTTTTAGTGTTTTCTGCTGGTCGTGTGCCTCCGCATTTTTTCAACGCAGAAAATGTGCCTTGGCTCAAAAAAGGTTGAAAACCTATGGGATACATTGTTGTCATCTACCATTGTTTTTTTGTGGTGAAAGTTAATAGCTTCATACTAAGACGTTTCTGATATTTTGGTCGTCTTATTTCTCTCAATAACACAATTCAAACCAGCTGCACTCTTGCGAAGTATAAGAATAATAAAAGAAATACTGTCATAAAGGCAACAAAGTGACTTACATCTGTCTGGTTTCTCTCAGGTCATGTTTCTTCAAAACAAGGGCGACGTGACGATGACTGTGGAGCTGTTGGACACCGAGGAGGCCCAGGCTGATGACCCCTTAGATGTTCAGGTGACACACGATGAACACCATCAGTCACGTGATGGGTGGTGCAGGGGAGTAACGTAGTGTTTCATGTCTCATGTTTCAGTGCTTGTCCACCTACATGGAACAGTTTGTTGGAACCGAGTCCAGTCTGTGTTCGCAAGCGGACGGCTACTTTTTCAAACCTGTCTTTCTTCCCAGGTGAGACATGACATCATCATTTGTTGTATTAAGTGAGAGCGGCAGCAGTTAATGTGTTTGAGATTTATTAGAACTCGTCTCTGCTTGGGTTTGGTATCGTTTACATGTGCTCCAATACCGGTCCGTGCCAAATTGGTACTTTTGAAACGGTGAGGATAGCGTATTAAAAACAAAAATAATATATGGAGGTATATGTGTGTCTTTCTTAGGAAAGTTTTTTTTAACACCGTGTTAATGTAACTGGATGAAAATTGAGTTAATTTTTTACACCAAATTATGCTGACAATTTCATTCGGGGAAAAAAATGGTTAGCAAAATTTGCAGTTTTTTAAATACCATGTTTTAAAATTCGATGTGTAAAAATTCAGTAAGAAATATCAGTGTGAAAAAAATCAGTGGAATTAAAATCAGTGAAAAATAACTCAATGTGAGCAAAATCAGTTAAAAAATTATATGTAAAAAAAATTCAATGTAGGAAAAATCAGTGAAAGAAAATTTGTGTTAGAAAATCAGTGTATAAAAATTCAGTGTTAAAAATACAGTAAGAAAAAATCTGTGTATAAAAATTCAGTGCAAAAAAGATCAATGTATGAAAAATGTTGTATCAGAAAAACATTGTAATGAAAACGGGTAAGAAAATTAAATGTAAGAAAAATTAGTGCATAAAAATTAATTGTAAGAAAAATTCAGTGTAAAAATAAAATCATTTAAAAAAAAAAACAGTGAAAAATAATTCAATGTAAGAAAAATCAATTAAAAAAAATATATGGAAAAAAATGAAATGTACAAGAAATCAGTGTAAACAAATCAGTGAAAGAAGATTCAGTGTAAGAAAAGAAGTGTATACAAATTCTCTGTAAAAAGAAAACCGTAAAAAAAATCTGTGTAAAAATTTGGTATAAATCAATTCAGTGTAAGAAAAATGTTGTATAAGAAAATATTGTAATGAAAATCAGTAAGAAAAATCAGTGCATAAAAATTAAATGTGAGAAAAAATAATTGTAAAAAAATGTGTGTAAATTTCAGCGTACAAAAAGTGAGTGTAAGAAAAATTGGTGTAAAAAAATCGGTGTAAGAAAAAGATCTTCCGTCAACACTGAGTTCAGGTAAATAAAGACTGAAGCAACTGATCCTGTCTTAAAAGCAGCCAAGCAGGTGTTTCACTGGTCATATACCTGAAGTAAGTCTGGTGTTATAAAGTAACACATATTTCACTATTTATAGCACTGAATATTTCTACACTGATTTTGTTCTACACTCACTTATTACACTCAATTTTTTACACCCTGAATTTTAAAACTGCCAATTTTGCTCACAGATTTTTTTTCAATAAAATTGTCAGCATGATTAAAAAATGTTACGCAAAAATTCAGCAACACAAATGAATTGTCCGAAGAAAGCTTTGTTGATAAAGACACAAAATAAGCTCCATTCAATGGCCTTTAGTTCTCATGGAATGATGTCACGTGCAAGGTAAACACAAAAGTGATTTTAATGATGGTTGTCCTGGTCTGACTTTGAATATATCTGTTTGTATCAAAAATCTCTCACACAGTCGCTCCGATACAAGCAGTCCTGCAGCGGCTTTACTTGTGCAAAGCCAGAGAACATCTAAATGTCCTCTAATAAACCCACCTTTTTTTTCCATTTCACTAAAGTCATTTACAAAAGGTAAACAGGAGCTAGCAGCTACACAACAGATAATCACACAGTAGCACACAAGCAAGACACACCTAATAATATTTGAATGGTAGTTGAGTCAAAATCAGCACATTTGTCAATATAAACAAGTATCAATTAGTTGCGAGTATGACTTAGAGAAAGTATTCATTAACCAAAATGTCTGCATCATTCAACTTGCTGCATTATTGGCTTGACGTCATGAATTATTGTGACCACAAGGTGTCACCAAAAAAAGGCTGCAAGGCACTAGCAGCTACACAACAGCACACACAGTAAGACATACATAATATTTAAACAGTATTGCAGTCAAAATCAGCACATTAGTATATATAAACAAGTATCAAATAGTTGTGGGTATTACTTAGAGAAAGTATTCAGTAACAAAAGTATCCAAATCATTCAACTTGCTGCATCATGAGCTAAACTTCATGAATTGTTGTGGCCACAAGGTGTCACCAAAAAAGGCTACTAGGCGCTAGCACCTACACAACAACTAAGCACACAAGCTAGACATATGTGAAGTAAATTATATTTATATAGCGCTTTTCTCTAGTGACTCAAAGCGCTTTTAAATAGTGAAAGCCAATATCTAAACCAGTGTGGGTGGCACTGGGAGCAGGTGGGTAAAGTGTCTTGCCCAAGGACACAACGGCAGTGACTAGGATGGCGGAAGCGGGAATCGAACCTGCAACCCTCAAGTTGCTGGCACGGCCACTCTACCAACCGAGCTATACCACCCCATATATAATATTAATTGCACGATGTTGCAGTGTAAAAAAACACAATTATCAATATACACAAGTATCACATACCTGTAGTTGTATATTACTTAAACATACAAAGTCTCCAAAGGCTGAAGAAATTAGAAAGTATCCAGTAACAAACGTGTCTGCATCATTCAACTTTCTACCACTGTTTTTTGTGGTGAAAGTCAATGGCTTCATACTAAGACGTTTCTGATATTTTGGTCGTCTTATTTCTCTCAATAACACAAAGAAAAATACATTTAGCTGGAAAGCAAAAACGGGGCACTATTTAGTTACTAGAGAAAAGCGCTATATAAATATAATTTACTTCACCAAAATAAAAAAAACGTCATTAAATGCTCTGGAATGCTGCAGCTCTGACAGAGTGACCATCGAATTCTTGGTCACCTTGACGTCATGAATTATTGTGGCCACAAGGTGTCACCAAAAAATGCTACTAGGCAGTAGCACCTACACAACAGCTAAGCACAAAAGCTAGACATATGTAATATTAACTGCACATTGTTGCAGTGTAAACCAGCACAATTGTCAATATACACGAGTATCACATAATTATAGTTGTATATTACTTACACATACAAAGTCTCCAAGGCAGAAGAAATGAGAAAGTATCCAGTAACAAACGTGTCTGCATCACTTAACTTACTGCATCATGAGCTTGATGTCATGAATTATTGTGGCCACCAGGTGTCAACAAAAAAAGGCTACAAAGCGCTAGCAGCTACACGACAACTAAGCACACAAGACATACGTAATAATTGAACAATATTGCAGTGTAAAACCCCACCTATGTAAATATAAACAAGTATCAAGTAATTATAGAATAGAATAGAAAGTACGTTATTGATCCCTGGGGAAAATTCAGCACCTCAGTACGCTCACAATAAACAATTATAATAATAAATAATACAGGACATATATAATATATGAATAATATAAATATATTCTACATTTAAGTGCAGTCAATAGTTCTTAATAACAGAGGATTAATGTATTCAGTAACAGAAGTAACAGGAGTGTCCGTATTATTCAACTTACCTCATCATGGGCTTGACGTCGTGGATTATTGTGGCCACTAGGTGCAAAGAAAAACAATTCCTACTCCACTTCAACTTGAAGACACCATAAGTCAATTCTGTTTTGTTGCTTGCTGCTTAGTGACAACCAGAGGTGGGTAGAGTAACCAGAATTTGTACTCCAGTAAGAGTACTGTTACTTTAGAGATTTATTACTCAAGTAAAAGTAAGGAGTAGTCACCCAAATATTTACTTGAGTATAAGTAAAAAGTATGTTGTGAAAAAACGAGTAATACTCAAGTTCTGAGTAACTGATGAGTAACCTGTTCGTTTAATGATGGCGGCAACAAGTAATGCACAAAAACATAAGAATATCCATCCATCCATCCATCCATCATCTTCCGCTTATCCGAGGTCGGGTCGCGGGGGCAACAGCCTAAGCAGGGAAACCCAGACTTCCCTCTCCCCAGCCACTTCGTCTAGCTCTTCCCGGGGGATCCCGAGGCGTTCCCAGGCCAGCCGGGAGACATAGTCTTCCCAACGTGTCCTGGGTCTTCCCCGTGGCCTCCTACCGGTTGGACGTGCCCTAAACACCTCCCTAGGGAGGCGTTCGGGTGGCATCCTGACCAGATGCCTGAACCACCTCATCTGGCTCCTCTCCATGTGGAGGAGCAGCGGCTTTACTTTGAGTCCCTCCCGGATGGCAGAGCTTCTCACCCTATCTCTAAGGGAGAGCCCCGCCACACGGCGGAGGAAACTCATTTCGGCCGCTTGTACCCGTGATCTTATCCTTTCGGTCATGACCCAAAGCTCATGACCATAGGAGAGGATGGGAACGTAGATCGACCGGTAAATTGAGAGCTTTGCCTTCCGGCTCAGCTCCTTCTTCACCACAACGGATCGGTACAACGTCCGCATTACTGAAGACGCCGCACCGATCCGCCTGTCGATCTCACGATCCACTCGTCCCTCACTCGTGAACAAGACTCCTAGGTACTTGAACTCCTCCACTTGGGGCAGGGTCTCCTCCCCAAACCGGAGATGGCATTCCACCCTTTTCCGGGCATACAGGACATATATAATATATGAATAATATAAATATATTCTACATATATTCTACATTTAAGTGCAGTCAATAGTTCTTAATAACAGAGGATTAATGTATTCAGTAACAGAAGTAACAGGAGTGTCCGCATTATTCAACTTACCTCATCATGGGCTTGACGTCGTGGATTATTGTGGCCACTAGGTGCAAAGAAAAACAATTCCTACTCCACTTCAACTTGAAGACAGCATAAGTCAATTCTGTTTTGTTGCTTGCTGCTTAGTGACAACCAGAGGTGGGTAGAGTAACCAGAATTTGTACTCCAGTAAGAGTACTGTTACTTTAGAGATTTATTACTCAAGTAAAAGTAAGGAGTAGTCACCCAAATATTTACTTGAGTAAAAGTAAAAAGTATGTTGTGAAAAAACGAGTAATACTCAAGTACTGAGTAACTGATGAGTAACCTGTTCGTTTAATGATGGCGGCAACAAGTAATGCACAAAAACATAAGAATATCCATCCATCCATCCATCCATCATCTTCCGCTTATCCGAGGTCGGGTCGCGGGGGCAACAGTCTAAGCAGGGAAACCCAGACTTCCCTCTCCCCAGCCACTTCGTCCAGCTCTTCCCGGGGGATCCCGAGGCATTCCCAGGCCAGCCGGGAGACATAGTCTTCCCAACGTGTCCTGGGTCTTCCCCGTGGCCTCCTACCGGTTGGACGTGCCCTAAACACCTCCCTAGGGAGGCGTTCGGGTGGCATCCTGACCAGATGCCTGAACCACCTCATCTGGCTCCTCTCCATGTGGAGGAGCAGCGGCTTTACTTTGAGTTCCTCCTGGATGGCAGAGCTTCTCACCCTATCTCTAAGGGAGAGCCCCGCCACACGGCGGAGGAAACTCATTTCGGCCGCTTGTACCCGTGATCTTATCCTTTCGGTCATGACCCAAAGCTCATGACCATAGGTGAGGATGGGAACGTAGATCGACCGGTAAATTGAGAGCTTTGCCTTCCGGCTCTGCTCCTTCTTCACCACAACGGACCGGTACAACGTCCGCATTACTGAAGACCCCGCACCGATCCGCCTGTCGATCTCACGATCCACTCTTCCCTCACTCGTGAACAAGACTCCTAGGTACTTGAACTCCTCCACTTGGGGCAGGGTCTCCTCCCCAACCCAGAGATGGCATTCCACCCTTTTACGGGCATACAGGACATATATAATATATGAATAATATAAATATATTCTACATATATTCTACATTTAAGTGCAGTCAACAGTTCTGAATAACAGAGGATTAATGTATTCAGTAACAGAAGTAACAGGAGTGTCCGCATTATTCAACTTACCTCATCATGGGCTTGACGTCGTGGATTATCGTGGCCACTAGGTGCAAAGAAAAACAATTCCTACTCCACTTCAACTTGAAGACAGCATAAGTCAATTCTTTTTTGTTGCTTGCTGCTTAGTGACAACCAGAGGTGGGTAGAGTAACCAGAATTTGTACTCCAGTAAGAGTACTGTTACTTAAGAGATTTATTACTCAAGTAAAAGTAAGGAGTAGTCACGAAATATTTACTTGAGTAAAAGTAAAAAGTATGTTGTGAAAAATCGAGTAATACTCAAGTACTGAGTAACTGATGAGTAACCTGTTCGTTTAATGATGACGGCAACAAGTAATGCACAAAAACATAAGAATAGCAATGAACAAATTCAGAGTCTGGAATATCTCTTAAGCAACTAAAACAATAATATATCAGAATCAGAAATCAGAAATACTTTAATAATCCCCAAGGGGAAAAATATATTATTTAAAAAATGTTATTATTAATATAATATTATATTAAAATATATTAGGTAATAATACATTAAAATAAAAACAATTAAGGCAAATTGAGCCACAATAAAGTAACAGGACCATAGGCTCAGTAGGTCGAGATTTACAAAGGAAAATGACAAGTTAGCCTTTACGCAAATCATAAAGTCTGATAGGTGTGGGCTGCACCTGGGAACACATGTGCACTTCTGATTGCTGTTTGTATGCATGTCTGAGTGTGTGTGTCTCTGTCTGTCCATCAGGCTGTAGTACGTTAATAAATTATACCCAAACTACGTATATTTGACAGTGATTCATAGCAGGGAAGCTAACATTAGCCCGCGGTGACAGCCAAAATATCTACTAACGTTACTTACCGCGATGTGCTTCCTCAAATTTGACGTTGAGTTCATGTAAGTTGAAATGTCCGCTTGTTTGGGGAGACACATATGACAACGCCTTACATTACTGAACATCGATTTTATGTGAGGCCAGGGGTGTTTGCGTTCGTTGTTGTCTCTGCCATTGTTGTTGTTGTTTGCCGCTGAAACTTTTTGGGCAGTAAATCATGTGAAGGCCTGGCTCTGTTTGATTGGTGAAACGGAGTCAAACGTCACCAGTGACTGCATTTGATTGGTGAGACGCAGGCATGTGATAGATCCTACTTTAAAGGTATGTCTGACAACGAAAACAAAAAAAACGTGTATTAACAGATCGATAAAAATCAGTAGCGAGTTGTATGTAGATAAATGGAGAGGAGTAAAAGTAGCGTTTATTCTCTACAAAAATACTCAGGTAAAACTACTCTTAGAAGTACAATTTATCCCAAAAGTTACTCAAGTAGATGTAACTCGTTACTACCCACCTCTGGTGACAACACAGGTCAATTTGATCGCAATAACCCCTTTGGCGGTCGATCGTTTTAGTCGACTTAAACGTGAGCTTTTCAACAATAAGAAAGAACACTGCAGCAGGACTTGCTGAGTCATAAGCGGGTTGTTGACACAAACGTACGCCTCGACGTGTCCATAGTTGTGTTGCGTCCGTGACTCCCGCCGATGAACCTTATTGTACGCTTGCAGGAACCTGCGTCGATTCCGCCGCTGGCAGGTGCGGCAGGTGGAGGCCATGCGCTGCAGGCGAGAATGGCAGCGGCAGCTGGGCGTGGAAAACGCCGGCAGCCTGGACTGTCGCTTCAAACTCAACACTCACAAGATGGTGTTCGTCATGAACTCTGAGGACTACATGTACCGCAGGGGGGCGCTGGTCAAGGCCAGGAAGGTAGGCGGGTCACACCAGGGAGTCAGGGGCGCAAAGTGCGCATATTCCAAAATACTATTAAATAAGAAGACCAACAAGTGGAATAAAAGAGCAATGAGGTGAAATGTAACAAGAACATGTTGACTCTAATAACACAAAGATGCCATGCAGGAAGATTTTTTTTCTTAAGCTGTCATGGCTTAAAAAATAATAATGAATCAAAATCAACATTGTTATGAATTTTTGATCCATCTGAGGGTCCAATTACTGCACATGAAATATTACACTATTGCATATTTATGTGTTTGTCATGTACAAAACTAGGTTTTCTTTAACAAAAAGGGCATAAAAAAACAAAACACTCATAGAAATGTTAAAAGAACTCAAATATACAAATATCATTTGTTTTTTTTAAGCATTCTAAAAATTTGATAAATGCCATCAAAAGTCAGCTTACAAATTCTGCCTATGTAACCCCTTAAAAATATATCCAAACACGTACATCAGGGTTTTATATACATGATGTAAGTATATTTGTCATGTAGTAACATTCATATTAACATGTAACATATACATGATGTAAGTATATATGTAGTATCTAGTAACATTCATAATAACATGTAATATATACATGATGTAAGTATATATGTCATGTAGTAACATTCATAATAACATGTGATGTATACATGATGTAAGAATATTTGTCATGTAGTAACATTCATAACATGTAATATATACATGATGTAAGTATATATGTAGTATCTAGTAACATTCATAATAACATGTAATACATACATGATGTAAGTATGTATGTCATGTAGTAACATTCATAATATGTAATATATACATGATGTAAGTATATATGTAGTATCTAGTAACATTCATAATAACATGTAATATATACATGATGTAAGTATATATGTCACATAGTAACATTCATAATAACATGTAATATATACATGATGTAAGTATATATGTACTATCTAGTAACATTCATAATAAATTGTAATATATACATGATGTAAATATATATGTCATGTAGTAACATTCATAAAAACATGTAATATATACATGATGTAAGTATGTATGTAGTGTCTATTAACATTCATAATAACATGTAATATATACATGATGTAAGTAAATATATCATGTAGTAACATTCATAATAACATTAAATATATACATGATGTATGTATTTAGTATCTAGTAACATTCATAATAACATGTAATATATACATGATGTAAGTATATATGTAGTATCTAGTAACATTCATAATAACATGTAATATATACATAATGTAAGTATATATGTCACATAGTAACATTCATAATAACATGTAATGTATACATGATGTAAGTATATATGTAGTATCTCGTAATATTCATAATATGTAATATATACATGATGTAAGTATATATGTAGTATCTAGTAACATTCATAATAACACGTAATATATACATGATGTAAGTATATATGTAGTATCTAGTAACATTCATAATAACATGTAATATATACATGATGAAAGTATATATGTGGTATCTAGTAACATTCATAACATGTAATATATACATGATGTAAGTGTACATGTCATGTAGTAACATTCATAATAACATGTAATATAATCATGATGTAAGTATATATGTAGTATCTAGTAACATTCATAATAACATGTAATATATATGATGTAAATATATGTCATGTTGTAACATTCATAATAACATGTAATATATACATGATGTAAATATATATGTCATGTAGTAACATTCATAATAACATGTAATGTATACATGATGTAAGTATATGTCATGTATTAACATTCATAAAAACATGTAATATATACATGATGAAAGTATGTATGTGGTGTCTATTAACATTCATAATAACATGTAATATATACATGATGTAAGTAAATATATCATGTAGTAACATTCATAATAACATTAAATATATACATGATGTATGTATTTAGTATCTAGTAACATTCATAATAACATGTAATATATACATGATGTAAGTATATATGTAGTATCTAGTAACATTCATAATAACATGTAATATATACATGATGTAAGTATATATGTAGTATCTAGTAACATTCATAATAACATGTAATATATACATGATGTAAGTATATATGTAGTATCTAGTAACATTCATAATAACATGTAATATATACATGATGTAAGTATATATATGTAGTATCTAGTAACATTCATAATAACATGTAATATATACATGGTGTAAGTATATATGTAGTATCTAGTAACATTCATAATAACATGTAATATATACATGATGTAAGTATATATATGTAGTATCTAGTAACATTCATAATAACATGTAATATATACCTGATGTAAGTATATATGTAGTATCTAGTAACATTCATAATAACATGTAATATATACATGATGTAAGTATATATGTCATGTAGTAACATTCATATGCATTTTTGTTCCACTTTTTAAAGTTCTTTTTTTAAATTTATTTTATAGTATTTTTAAAATGAGCCACGAGCTGCAAATGGTCTCCGGGCCGCACTTTAGACACCCCTGTAATAAATGAATACAGAAGTGTTTTTATTTGTTAAATCACAGCTTTTATTTGGAGAAAGCACAACAATAGAAAAGTAGAAATGTGCCAACTCCAACATGAATGAACAATCCTGATGATTTCCTGTGTGATGACCTCGCTCCACAGTCCCAGAACCGCGTGGCGGCGAGCCAACACGAGCGCTTCGACAAGTGGCACCGGGGCTGGCGGGCCGAGCACGTGGCGACCTCGGCCGAGCGCGGCGTGCAGAAGTGGCTGATGGGCGAGGAGGAGGAGGACATGATCCCCTGCAAGACCACCTGCCTCTCCGCCCAGCTCAAAGGCCAGACGGTCAACAGATACCAAGTTCATTACAGCGGTAGCAAAGCCCCCGCCTCGCCTTAGGAACACACCCACACCCCCGCACACACCCACACCCACACCCAGGTAAATGCATGGACATCCATCCAGTAAACAGTGCAGTACTTGTATACTTCTTGTATACGTGGGCCCGCATCTTCACTCTCTCCGCAGCGAGTGCGTGATCATGTTGGACAGAACGGACCACCAGGACAGACAAAGTCATAAACTTTTGTGGCCCCGCCTCCTCCTCCTGGCGCTCAAAGTCGAGATTGATCACCGTTGATCAGGTGACATCATGGAAATGCTTTCAGAAATGTGAATGTCTGTTTTTGTTTTTTTTTGTTTTTTTTATAATTCTTATTCTCATCAAGTGTAGTTTTTAGCTGGTAAAGCCAGAGAGCCTTCTGCTTGTTGGCTTGCTTCCATGCGTCTTTCTACCAGGAGATGTGAGTACCTACCTTTTTTCTTTTGTCACTCAGTCCTGCATATATACATATATTTCTATTTTATATATGCATTTACATCCATCTAAAGATCATGTCTTTTTTTTTAGTGTTTGCTCCCCCCCCCCCCCTCATCTCCTCCCCCCCACTCTTTATATTGTAGCTAAACATGTGTGATGAACATGTTCATCACCAAGGCAACCAGGCGATTGGTTTAATACTGATGAGAAATTATGTATCAATATCTTGATTTCACTGAATGTGTTTTTTTTTTGTTTGTTTTTGGCATACTGACATTGAAAATAAAAGGCAAAAATATCAGTGTTAAAATAGAATGTATAACATTTATCCTGTATCAGTTATCACAGAATAAACAACCTAGTTGTCGCATTCTTAGATGTTGACGGACACGTCTTGTCGCTGAGAAGTATCCTCATTTTAGTTTGATGTGACAGAGCAGTTTAAAAAGGGGTGTTAGTACCACTTTTCACCAGCAGAGGGCGTGCAAGATGGTCCACTCACTGGACACAACATTAGGTACACCATAATTCGCTTTTGTATCTTCTGTCTGTTTTGTTTAGATTGTTTATATATACCGTATTTCCTTGAATTGCCGCCGGGGCGCTAATTAATTCAAAACCTCTTCTCACTCCCGCACTTACCAAAGGCGAGTGGTAAAAGTAAGCATATGCTTATTATTTTAAAACCTCTTCTCACTCCGGCGCTTACCAATGGTATGCAGTAAAAATTTGAGTGTGATGTAAGCTTGGACCTTAAATCCTACTGAATAGCATTTAATCTTCTTCCCTTTATGCGATTTCAAATTACTGGTATTGAAATCAGCCTCCTCCATTTTGAAAATGACGACAGGGGAAGTGTCACTCGTGACGTCACGAGTTTGACCAGGCAGAAATACGGTGTATGTATGTATGTATATATATATATATATATATATATATATATATATATATATATATATATATATTTATATATACACACACTTTTTTTTTTCCTACAATGAGGTGGCAACTTGTCCAAGGTGTACCCTGCCTTCCCCACCTGCAGCTCAGATAGGCTCCAGAACCCCACAAGCAGTAGAAAATGGATGGGTATTTAATTTTTAATTCTTGTAAAAATTTAGTATTAACTGTGAGCTTTTTCTTTCTACTTGGGGATAGGCCCCTCCCACCTCCAAGTACATGCACCCGGGGTTAGGCCCCTCCCACCTCCAAGTACATGCACCCGGGGTTAGGCCCCTCCCACCTCCAAGTACATGCACCCGGGGTTAGGCCCCTCCCACCTCCAAAGACATGCACCTGGGGATAGGCCCCTCCCACCTGCAAAGACATGCACCTGGGGATAGGTTGATTGGCAACACTAAATGGTCCCTAGTGTGTGAATGTTGTCTATCTGTGTTGGCCCCGCCATGAGGTAGCGACTTGTCCAGGGTGTACGCCGCCTCCCGCCCGAATGCAACAGAGATAGGCTCCAGCACCCCCCTCGACTTCAAAATGGACAAGCGGTAGAAAATGGATGGATAGTTCAGCACTATCTCATTGCGCAAGTACATGATAAAATAATGCGACTTTGGGGGGTAAAAAAAGCTTATTTACATCCTAATTTAAGGACTAGATGATTGATAATGTATGACACACGGGTTTGTACATTTTTTTTCATGTCAATTAATACAATGACTTAATTTGGTGTAATAACAAATATATGCCACCAGAGGGAGACATTGCCGTTAAAGCTTTCATTGTATCATTAATTCATTAAATTAGAATGTGGTTTGACTAGATTAATAATCTGCATTCCCTGCAGAAAACAATATTTGATTGCGAATTCAAGCCATTAGGCGGCAATATGTATTAATTTTAAATATATTTATTAATCTATATGATGTCATAACAAATCTATACCACCAGAGCTCTGATACTATGTTAAAGCTTTATTTCATTGAATCATCTTAATTCGAATGTAGTTTGAGTAAATTAATAATCTGAATCCCCTGCAGAAAACACATTTATTAACAAATTCAAGCTGGCAATATGTATGTTTTTACATATATATTTTTTTAAATTAATCTAAATGGTGTAGTTTTTTAGATTAATTTAAAAAAAAAAAAAAATGGTGTAGTGGGCTTCACGGTGGCAGAGGGGTTAGTGCGTCTGCCTCACAATACGAAGTTCCTGCAGTCCTGGGTTCAAATCCAGGCTCGGGATCTTTCTGTGTGGAGTTTGCATGTTCTCCCCGTGAATGCGTGGGTTCCCTCCGGGTACTCCGGCTTCCTCCCACTTCCAAAGACATGCACCTGGGGATAGGTTGATTGGCAACACTAAATTGGCCCTAGTGTGTGAATGTGAGTGTGAATGTTGTCGGTCTATCTGTGTTGGCCCTGCGATGAGGTGGCGACTTGTCCAGGGTGTACCCTGCCTTCCGCCCGATTGTAGCTGAGATAGGCGCCAGCGCCCCCCGCGACCCCAAAAGGGAATAAGCGGTAGAAAATGGATGGATGGATAAATGGTGTAGTAACAAATATTTACCACCAGAGGGAGACACATTCCTTTAGTAGTTTAATCTATTGCAACACTTTGAGTTTATTGAAGCATTATCCCTACTTCTTAAATTAGGAAATGTGATTTTATTATGTAATTAATTTTAACTCCTTGCAGAATACTAAAATGTAATACCAGATACGAGCCATATATTACATATTTGTGTATTGTTTTATATTAAGTATTTCGGTGCACATTAATCTAAATGGTGTAGTAATAAATATTTACCACCAGAGGGAGACAAATTCCTTTAGTAGTTTAATCTATTGCAACACTTTTTATTGAAGCATTATCTCTACTTCTTAAATTAGGAAATGTGATTTTATTATGTAATTAATTTTAACTCCTTGCAGAATACTGAAATGTAATACCAGATACAAGCCATATATTACATATTTGTGTACTGTTTTATATTAAGTATTTCGGTGCACATTAATCTAAATGTAGTAACAAATATTTACCACCAGGGGTAGACAAATTCCTTTAGTAGTTTAATCTATTGCAACACTTTGAGTTTATTGAAGCATTATCTCTACTTCTTAAATTAGGAAATGTGATTTTATTATGTAATTAATTTTAACTCCTTGCAGAATACTAAAATAATGTAATACCAGATACAAGCCATATATTACATATTTGTGTATTGTTTTATATTAAGTATTTCGGGGCACTTGAGAGACTGAACACTGTGTATGGTGTTCCTAACTTTGTTGTTAATAATAATAATAATGAGAATTTATGTTTAGTTTGAAAGCCAACAGAAGAGTGAATGTTCAGTGAACTGAGCAGGTGTTGGTGACAAATACGGACTTCAAATGATGAGTTAACGCTTGTGTGGAGCAGCAGCCATAAGAAACATTACATCACGCAGTAAATTGTCAGATTTTAATTTGTTCACGGAAGAAAAAATATTTACAATTTGACACAAAGATGGACAGATAAAGATGAAACATGAAAAAAGTACACAAACAAAACATGTTAAAAAAAAAAATGTACAACTTAAGCTTCATGTTGGGCTATGGGGTCCTGCGGGCGGCACTCAGGACGCCCGTGGCAAACATCCAACACACTTTGTTCATTTCTGTGCCAGTGACAGGAATTTGAAAGAAACAATAACCCTTTTTGAGAAAAGATTTTGTGGTGCAGAAGGTCAGGTGACAAAGTGGAGAAACAGCTCAGTCCTTGGAGAGCGGTCTTCTGAAGAGCAGGATGTGGGGCTCTGCAGATAAACACGTTTTGTTAGAAATCAGCTTTTGTGGATTTCTGTGGCTACTGACAGCTGTAGCGCCCTCTATTGAAGACTTCAAACATTACAGCTACAATATCTTCAAGGTTTTATCATCATTAGACCAGGGGTCACCAACGCGGTGCCCGCGGGCACCAGATGAGTCGCCTGCTGGCCTGTTCTAAAAATAGCTCAAATAGCAGCACTTACCAGTGAGCTGCCTCTATTTTTTTTTAATTGTATTTATTTACTAGCAAGTTGGTCTCGCTTTGCTCGACATTTTTAATTCTAAGAGAGACAAAACTCAAATAGAATTTGAAAATCCAAGAAAATATTTTAAAGACTTGGTCTTCACTTGTTTAAATAAATTCATTTATTTTTTTTTTTACTTTGCTTCTTAAAACTTTCAGAAAGACAATTTTAAAGAAAAAATACAACCTTAAAAATGATTTTGAGATTTTTAAACACATATACCTTTTTACCTTTTCAATTCCTTCCTCTGCTAAATGTTTTATTGTAAAGAATAATAACTGCATTTTTAATTTAATTCTTCATTTTAGTTTCAGTTTTTTCAACAAAGAATATTTGTGAAATATTTCTTCAAACTTATGATTAAAATTCAAAAAAATTATTCTGGCACATCTAAAAAATCTGTAGACCCAAATTTAAATCTTATTTCAATTTTTTTTTTTTTTTTTCTTTAATTTTTGTGCTGGAAAATCTAGAAGAAATAATGATTTGTCTTTGTTAGAAATATAGCTTGGTCCAATTTGCAGATTACATTTTAACCTATTTAAAACATGTCATCAAAATTCTAAAATAAATCTTAATCAAGAAAAAATACTAATGTTCCATAATTTTTTTTTTTTTTCAAAAAGACTCGAATTAGCTTGTTTTTCCTCTTCTTTTTTTCGGTTGAATTTTGAATTTTAAAGAGTCGAAATTGAAGATAAACTGTTTTTTCGAGTTTTCTCCTCTTTTAAACCATTCAATCAAGTGTTTTTAAATCATTTATTCTCTACAAAAAACCTTACGTAAAATATGCTTCTGACGGAATGACAGACATAAATACCCTTTTTTTTTTTTACATATAAATTTATTTATTAAAGGTAAATTGAGAAAATTGGCTATTTCTGGCAATTTATTGAAGTGTGTATCAAACTGGTAGCCCTTCGCATTAATCAGTACCCAAGAAGTAGCTCTTGCTTTCAAAAAGGTTGGTGACCCCTGCATTAGATGAATGGACTTACTGACCAAAGGTTGCCAAGTCCCAGCAAAGACATTTGACTTGATGTTTTTCACAAAATGTACACAAACATGCTTGCCCGCCACATAAAAGTGTGTGAAATGTTACGGAGGTTCCAAGTGATGCTGCATAGTGCGCGCTTTAAATCACTTTTTACACACACACACACACACACACACACACACACACACACACACACACACACACACACACACACACACACACACACACACACACACACACACATTACAAGGAACTAGGGATGGTGACCTTTCACATTTGAACCAAATTTTCAACATGCGTGTTAATAATTTAAACCAATAATAATATAAGCTAAATCATTTCATATCACATTTAACAGTTAACTGATAAAGAAAAATGTGCTGTATGCTTTCATTTATTTTTGTCTTGGGTGTGTTGCCGTAATCAGGAAGTTGTCTTTGCCATGAGACAGTTTTTTTTTAAACCAGTCTTATCTTTTGTTGAGTCCTACAAACGGTTTGTACTGTAAGTGTTGTACTTAGTCCACAACAGTTGTTTGTTAGTTTTTATAGCTAAGTATGGGTTAGCAGCTAACCCATACTTGTCTTTTTGACTGAGAGAGCCAAGAAGCCAAATATTTAAAAATGTATTTCCGTAAGAGCCATATAATATATTTTTTTAACACTGAACACAACTAAACGCGTGCATTTTTAATTAAGACCAACATTTCTAGAGTATAATAAGTCTCTTATTCTTTGTAATAACTTTGTTATTCTGAAGCTAACTGTGGAGGGGGCGTGGCCCGCAGGCCTGCAGCGAACTGGGGTGTGCCAGGACTGGCCTCGAAAATCAGCGAGAGCTGCGTAGATGGCCCACCTGAGCCTTGTTATTTAATCCCCTGTCGCTCTGTTATAAGCAGCAGCCAGGAGGAGAGATGGGGTTGGGGCTGGAGCCAGAGCGCGAGCGAGAACGAAAGAGAAAATGACAATTGCTGGAAAGCAACTGAGAGACTTATTGAAAAATAAAACAATAGTGTAACCCTGAAACAGGCTCTCATGTCGGTGCTTGGTGGTCTGAAGAACCCCCAGGAGGGCAAGCCCCACACTAACCAATAATAAATGAATAACTTAACGCAACTTCTTGAACAGGTGCGGTAGTAAACAGATGGATGGACTAAAAATGCATGAGAATGTTTTATGTTTTGAACATTATTTTTAACACCTATTACAAGTGGAATTATTCGTTACTTATCATGTTAAGAAATGTCAGCTCAGATTTATCAGAGAGCCAGATGCAGTCATCAAAAGAGCCACATCTGGCTCTAGAGCCATAGGTTCCCTAACCCTGGGTTAGCTAATGCTAATCAGTAGCAATGTAAATTAGCACCAAGCTAGCGCATTTTGGATTTTTCTTTATCTTTTTACATTATTTAACCACTGAAAATGTTGGTCATAATTCTGGCTCCCCTCAATGTTGGTGAGTGTTGAATGTCCTGGGAAGCCAAAAGGGTCTCAGTGATTAAAATGTTAATGTCATGATACTGTATTTCCTTGAATTGCCGCCAGGTGTATAGTATGCGCCTGCATAGAATTACTGCCGGGTCAAACTCGTTTCGCCAAATAATTAGCATATGCCTAGAATTTCCACCGGGTCAAACTCGTCACGTCACGAGTGACACTTCCCCTATCACCATTTTCAAAATGGAGGAGGCTTATTTCAATAATTTGAAATGGCACAAAGGGAAGAAGATTAAGAGCTATTCAGTAGGATTTAAGGTCCAAGCTATTAAATTTGCTAAAAAGAACAGTAAGCAGCTATGTTTTTTTTAATATACCGTAGCTGCGTGTGTCAAATATGAGTCATTAAATGACTCCCGGCCTCCTGGTGGTAGAGGGCGCTAGTGATCCTTCTTGTGACTACTCGGCTGCAGAAGAAGTGACAACAAGCAGCAAGAGTGAGCAGCGATGGTTTATTTTTTCCTGAGCTTGCATTTTTAACATGGAGGATTACATATCTAAAATAAAACAGTTTTCTAAACTGGACTTGCAATCAAAGCAGGAGGTAATAAAGGAAGATCTCCATCAAGACAGAGAGACTTTTAAAACTGAAGAAAGATAAGGAAGACTTCTATAAACAAGTTATCGATACTTTTGATCAGAAGGAGCTGCGCATGGACTTCTTTTATAAGTAAAAGTAAGACCATAATAAAGTTTTTTTTATTAAATGTGCTTTTAATGATGGTTTCCTTACATCACAATTTTTAAGCGCAGGCCTAAATTTACCGCATGCCTTTGGTAAACGCCGGAACGAGAAGAGGTTTTAAATCAATTAGCGCCCCGGCGGCAATTCAAAGAAATACGGTATTTTTTTTTTAAAATTGAACATTTAAATATTTATTTATCAACTTAAGATCTATCAATTGCCAGAAAGTTTAAAATGTTTCTTGCCTCCCAAAAAATGGCAAAAACACAAGCATTTTCCCCCTAATGGATTATTTGATGTGACGTAATTGGAGCCTAAATTAAGTAAATGTTTCATAACTTTGCCAGACAGTAAACTCAGACTAAAAGGTCCTCTTTCATATAAGCAGTGCACCCAAAAAGTATTCACAGCGCTTCGCTCTTTCTACATTTCATGTTACAGCCGTGTGCCAAAATGGAATAAATTCATTTCTGTCCTCAAAATTCTACACACAATACCCCATGACAATGTGAAAGTTTTTGTTCAGACTTTTTTTGCAAATATATTTAGAAAAAAAATACTAAGTATTGAATTGAATTGAATTGTATTTATATAGCGCTTTTCTCTAGTGACTCAAAGCGCTTTACATAGTGAAACCCAATATCTAAGTTCCATTTAAAGCAGTGTGGGTGGCACTGGGAGCAGGTGGGTAAAGTGTCTTGCCCAAGGACACAACGGTAGTGACTAGGATGGCGGAAGCGGGAATCGAACCTGCAACCCTCAAGTTGCTGGCACGGCCGCTCTACCAACCGAGCTATACCGCCCCACAAGTGATCCCGGCCTTTGCCATGAAGCTAAAAAGTGAGCTGAGGTGCATCAGCATCCTTGAGATCTTCCTACAGCTTCATTGGAGTCCAGCTGTGGTGAATTCATGTCACCTGTCCATATAAAACTTGACAGTGCACAGCATGGCACAAACCAAGGATCAAGTCCAAGGAATTGTCTGTAGACCTCACAGCCGTATATCTGGGGAAGGGCACGGAAAAATGTGTGCTAACTTGAAGGTCCCAAAAAGCACAGCGGCCTCCATCATCTCTTAATAAAAGAAGTTTGGAACCACCCGTATTCTTCCGAGAGCTGGTCGGCCGTCTTAACTTAGTGATCGGGGGAGAAGGGCTTGATTCAGGGAGGTGACCAAGAACTTGCTAGTCTCTCTATCAGAAAGTGGAGAGAGGTGAACATTCCAGAAGGACAACCACCAATCAGGCCTGTATGGTAGAGATGTCAGACGGAAGCCATTTCTTCGTAAAAAAAGTTTGCCAAAATCCACCTGAGAGACTTTCTGACCACAAAAAACCAAATTCTCAGGTCTGACGAGACTTTGGCGTGAATGTCAGACCAACATCATCCCGACAGTGACGTGGGGTGGCGGCAGCATCATGATCTGGGGGTGGTTTTCAGCGACAGGAACCGGGAGACGGGTTAGGATAGAGGGAAAGATGAATGCAGCAATGTAGAGAGACATCCTGGGTGGAAACAAACGCTTCCCATCCAAAGATAGGTGTGCCACGCTTGTGGCATAGTATTTAAATAGACTTACATCCACAAGGTATTGAACAGGGTGTCTGAATACTTAAAGGCCTACTGAAACCCACTACTAGTGACCACGCAGTCTGATAGTTTATATATCAATGATGAAATATTAACATTGCAACACATGCCAATACGGCCTTTTTAGTTTACTAAATTACAATTTTAAATTTCGTGTTGAAAACATCGCGGTATGATGACGCGTGTTCCAGCCCGATCCCAGCTATAAGTCGCCTGCCTTAAACGCATAATTACACAGTATTCTGGACATCTGTGTTGCTGAATTTTCTGCAATTTGTTCAATTAATAATGGAGACGTCAAAGAAGAAAGATGTAGGTGGGAAGCGGTGGATTGCGGGTGCCTTTAACAACACAGAAACAGCCGGTGTTTCCTTATTTACATTCCCGAAGGTGAAGCTTTACTATGGAACAGAGCAGTCAAGCGAACACGGTTCTCTACCACATGTCAACCAGCAGGTTTCGGTGAGAAAATTGTGGTAATAAGTCGGCTCTTAATGTAGACATGAGCAGAGCTTGCGTCGTTCCTCGTGCAGCTGTCAAAGAGACAACTGCGGACTCTCTTGCCTCCTCCGACCAGCTGCCCCCGAACATGGGATGCTTCCACCGTGGAGGAGGGGGAAAAAAAAGTTCAGCCCGGCCTGACTGGCTACTTTCACTTCGCCTCGTCGAGAAACGTGGCTTTCCTCAGAGACACTGGCGGTCACAATACACGTGGCCATACCCCTCCGACTTTCAGGTACGACCATATAATCTCACTAAAACACTAGTAACACAATAAGCAGATAAGGGATTTTCCAAAATCTTTCTTTTTTTTCCCCCCTAGTCTTTCACTCTCACGTTCCTCATCCACGAATCTTTCATCCTTGCTCAAATTAATGGGGAAATCGTCACTTTCACGGTCCGAATCGCTCGTGCTGCTGGTGTCCATGATTGTAATCATCCCGAACGTGGGATGCTTCCACCGTGGAGGAGGGGGAAAAAAAGCTCAGACCGGCTGCCTTCGCTTCACCTCGTCGAGAAACGTGGCTTTCCTCAGAGACATTGGCGGTCACCACACACGTGGCCACACCCCTCCAACTTTCAGGTACGACTATATAATCTCACTAAAACACTAGTAACACAATAAGCAGATAAGGGATTTTCCAGAATTTTTCTTTTTCTTTCCCTAGTCTTCACTCTCACTTTCCTCATCCACAAATTTTTCATCCTCGCTCAAATTAATTGGGAAATCGTCACTTTCACGGTCCGAATCGCTCGCGCTGCTGGTGGCCATGATTGTAATGAATGTGAGGAGCCCTCACGCCGGTGACGTCACGCACACATCATCTGCTTTTCCCAGTAAAGGCAAGGCTTTTTTATTAGCGCTTAAAAGTTGCGAACTTTATCGTGGATGTTCTCTACTAAATCCTTTCAGCAAAAATATGGCAATATGGCGAAATGATCAAGTATGACACATAGAATGGACCTGCTATCCCCGTTTAAAGAAGAACATCTCATTTCAGTAGGCCTTTAAAGACATGTGATTTGTGTTGTTTGTATTTCGATAAATATGGGCAGCATGGTGGAACAGGGGTTAGTACGTGTGCCTCACAATACAAAGGTCCTGGGTTGGATTCCTGGGCTCGGGATCTTTCTGTGTGGAGTTTGCATTTTCTCCCCGTGACTGGGTGGGTTCCCTCCGGTTACTCCGACTTCCTCCCACTTCCAAAGACATGCACTTGGGGATAGGTTGATTGGCAACACTAAATGGTCCCTAGTGTGTGAATGTTGTGTGTTTATCTGTGTTGGCCCTGCGATGAGGTGGCGTCTTGTCCAGGGTGTACCCCGCCTCCCGCCCGAATGCAGCTGGGATAGGCTTCAGCACCCCCCGCGACCCCCAAAGGGACAAGCGGTAGAAATGGATGGATAAATAAATATGCTAATGACAAAAACGTTCACAATGTCATCATGGGGTATTATGTGGAGAATTTTGAGGACAAACATTGTTACTTGTGTAATGGCGTTCATGGACTAGGGAAGTGTGGCCAACCCCACCTGGCTTTTAGTCATCAGTGTGCAGGAGGAGCAATCGCATTAATGGCTTGGACACTGCACTTTTTGGGACGGGTGTGTCTCGTGTGTGGGCGTGGCTACTTCTGGTCACTGGGCATGTCTCGCGTGTGTGGGCGTGGCCACTTCCGGTCACTGGGTGTGTCTCGTGTGTAGGTGTGGGTACTTCCGGTCACTGGGTGTGTCTCGTGTGTGGGCGTGGCCACTTCCGGTCATTGGGCGTGTCTCGTTTGTAGGCGTGGCTACTTCCAGTCACTGGGTGTGTCTCGTGTGTGGGCGTGGCTACTTCTGGTCACTGGGTGTGTCTCGTGTGTGGGCGTGGCCACTTCCGGTCATGGTATGTGTCGTGTGTAGGCGTGGCCACTTCCGGCCACTGCGCGTGTCGTGTGTGGGCGTGGCTACTTCCGGTCACTGGGTGTGTCGTGTGTAGGCGTGGTTACTTTCGGTCACTTGGCGTGTCTCGTGTGTGTGGGCGTGGCTACTTCCGGTCACTGGGTGTGTCGTGTGTAGGCGTGGTTACTTCCGGTCACTGGGTGTGTCTCGCGTGTGTGGGCGTGGCCACTTCCGGTCACTGGGCGTGTCTCATGTGTGTGCGTGGCCACTTCCGGTCACTGGGGGTGTCTCGTGTGTGTGGGCGTGGCTACTTGCGGTCACTCACCTGGCTTGTGGATCATGTAGTGAATCCATCCTTGGCTCTGCTGGACGCCGAGGCCTCGCCACTCGTCCTCGGACATGAGCTGAGACGCAGGCACCAGCTTGGACAGCTGCTTCGGTAACACCACGTGCCTGTCGGGGGAGACGACGGTAGAACTTACTAGAACAGGAGCGTCAAACATACGGCCCGCAATCGGGTTTTATTCGGCCTGCGTGATGAGTTTGCTAAGTATGAAAATGAGCCGACATTTTTTAATGTAAGAAACTGCTGTTCTAAATGTGTCCACTAAATGTCGCAATAGCAAATCTTTGTGTCTGTAGATCAGGGGTCGGCAACCCGCGGCTTCGGAGCCGCATGCAGACCTTTGATCGCCCTGATGTGGCTCAGCCGCGTACTTGCTACCCCCCCCCCCCCTCTTTTTTTTTTCCTCAAGAAGGTTTACGGATTTCAGTGCTTCTCCCAGGGACAACATTTTCTCACGGATGACAATAATGATGGCGTGCCGAAATTCGTGCTCTCTGAGACATGTCATCTCGCCTGCCTTTACACATTGCTATCTACATGCCGGCCGGTCACAAGTAATATGCGGCCTCGGTTGGTAGAGTGGCCGTGCCAGCAACTTGAGGGTGGCAGGTTCGATTCCCGCTTCCGCCATCCTAGTCACTGCCGTTGTGTCCTTGGGCAAGACACTTTACCCACCTGCTCCCAGTGCCACCCACACTGGTTTAAATGTAACTTAGATATTGGGTTTCAATATGTAAAGCGCTTTGAGTGAACTAGAGAAAAGCGCTATATAAATATAATTCACATCACTTACATGAAAGTGACTGCAAGGCATACTTGTACAACGGCCATACAGGTTACACTGAGGGTTGTGATATAAACAACTTTAAAGGCTTACTGAAACCCACTACTACCGACCACGCAGTCTGATAGTTTATATATCAATGATGAAATATTAACATTGCAACACATGCCAATACAGACGGTTTACTTTATTAAATTACAATTTTAAATATCCCGCGGCGTTTCTTGTTAAAAACGTCGCGGAATGATAACGTGTTTGTGACGTCTCGGGTTGGAGCGGACATATTAGCCAGCACCACTCACGGCTAAAAGTCGTCTCTTTTCATCACGCAATTACACAGTATTTTGGATATCTGTGTTGCTATATCTTTTGCAATGTGTTCAATTAATAATGGAGACGTCAAAGAAGAATGCTGTTGGTGGAAAGCGGTGGAATGCAGCTGTCTTTAGCACCGAAACACAGCCGGTGTTTCTTTGTTTGTTGTGTAGCTTTAACACCGAGCGGTCAAGCGAACATGTTTCTCTACGTCAACCAGCAAGCTTTTGGATGGGAAAATTGTGATATTAAGTCGGCTCTCACCGGAGACTTGAGTGGATCATGCGACTTCCTCCTGTAGCTGTCAAAAAGGCAGCTGTGATCTTGGCTCCTCTCATAGACACTGGCGTTCACCACAGCCCTCCGACTTTCAGGTATGACTTTATGATCTCACTAAAACACTATTAACACAATAAGCCGATAAGGGATTTTCCAGAATTATCCGAGTAAATGTGTCTAATAACATCTGAATCGCTCACACTGCCGCACCTGAAGCCGTCGCCTTTTCTTTTTGGTGCTTCACTCTAACTTTCCTCATCTACGAATCTTTCATCCTCGCTCAAATTAATTGGGGACTCGTCGCTTTCTCGGTCCGAATTGCGCTTGCTGCTGGTGGCTATGATTATAAACGTGGTGAGTATGTGAGGAGCCTTACAACCAGTGACGTCACGTGCACATCGTCTGCTACTTCCGGTAAAGACAAGGCTTTTTTTATCAGCGACCAAAAGTTGCGAACTTTATCGTCAATGCTCTATACTAAATCCTTTCAGCAAAAATATGGCAATATCATGGAATTATCAAGTATGACACAGAATGAACCTGCTATCTCCGTTTAAATAAGAAAATCTCATTTCAGTACGCCTTTAACACTGACTAATATGCGCCACACTGAGAACCCACACCAAACAAGATTGAGAAACACATATCGGGAGAACATCCGCACCATAACACATCAGAATAAATACCCCGAATCCCGTGCATCCCTAACTCTTCCGGGCTACATCATACACCCCGCTACCACCAAACCCCGCCCACCTCAACCGATGCACGGTTTCTAAGTTATTGTGCCGTGATTTTACCCTTCCTGGCCCACTTGGGAGTAGATTTTTCTCCATGTGGCCACCGATCTAAAATGAGTTTGACACCCATGTTCTAAAAGGTGTTTGTTTGTTTTAGAGGCGGGGCGTAACAATGTTTGTTTGTTTTAGGGGCGGAGCTTAACAATGTTAGCGTCCCGACGAAAAAATGAGGTTTAGCAACTATTAGTCGTGCTGTAACAGGACACGCCATTAAGTCAACGAATTAATTAAAAAAAAAAGCTTGAAATGACATTTAGTTGAGTAAAATAACCGAAAATAGTTGAAAAATATTTACTACTCGTGCTACGTGTTCAAAGGAGTCAGGAGGAGCAGCTAGCTTAGCAACATTTACCTGTACTCGAAGGCGTCGTCGGTGTACTTGTCCGAGTAGTAAATCTCCTTTTTGGACATTTTTGCAGTTAAATGTCTTGGAAAAGTCAAGTTGTGTCCGTAGGAAAAGAGCTAGGATGACAGACTGACGCCCAACTGCAGCGTTTCCCAGGCGCAGGATTCGAAATGCAAACGGCTACCCGCCTTCTTCTGATTGGTCGAAACAAAAATGTGACAACTTCTTAGCCAATCAGAATGGTCCAAATTCGCTGACGCAATCCTTTCTTCTTCGGTGGATTGAGTCTTTACAGACCCATGGCCGCCATCTACTGGCTAGTTACGCAAACTCATTTAGCAAATGTAAACAATATACAGCAGTGTTTTTCAACCTTTTTTGAGCTAAGGCACATTTTTTGCTTTGGAAAAAAGCGGAATCACACCACCAGCAGAAATCACAATTGTCGCAATTTTTGGATATGACTTTAAAGCAGGGGTCACCAACACGGTGCCCGCGGTCGCCTGTAAGGACCAGATGAGTCGCCCGCTGGCCTGTTCTAAAAATAGCTCAAATAGCAGCACTTACCAGTGAGCTGCTTCTATTTTTTTAATTGTATTTATTTACTAGCAAGCTGGTCTCGCTTTGCTCGACATTTTTAATTATAAGAGAGACAAAACTCAAATAGAATTTGAAAATCCCCAAAAAATAATTTAAAGACTTGGTCTTCGCTTGTTTGAATAAATTCATCTATTTTTTTTCATTTGCTTCTTATAACTTTCAGAAAGACAATTTTAGAGAAAAAAAAATACAACCTTAAAAATGAGTTTGGGATTTTTAAAGACATATACATTTTTACCTTTTGAATTCTTTCCTCTTCTTTCCTGACAATTTAAATCAATGTTCAAGTAAGTTTATTTTTTTTACTGTAAAGAATAATGAATACATTTTAATTTAATTATTCATTCTAGCTTCTGTTTTTTCAACGAAGAATATTTGTGAAATATTTCTTCACACTTATTACGGTTAAAACAAAATAAAAATATTCTGGCAAATCTAGAAAATATTTAGAATCAAATTTAAATCTTATTTCAAAGTCTTTTGAATTTCTTTTACATTTTTTGTTCTGGAATATCTAGAAGAAATAATGTTTTGTCTTTGTTAGAAATATAGCTTGGTCCAATTTGTTATTCTAACAAAGTGCAGATTGGATTTTAACCTATTTAAAACATGTCATCAAAATTTTAGAATTAATCTTCATCAGGAAAAATCACTAATGATGTTCCATACATTTTTTTTTTCAAAAAGATTCCAATGAGCTAGTTTTTCCTCTTCTTTTTTTCAGTTGAATTTTGAATTTTAAAGAGTCGAAATTGAAGATAAACTATGTTTCAAAATTTTATTTTCATTTTTTCCTGTTTTCTCCTCTTTTAAACCGTTCAATTAAGTGTTTTTTCAACATTTATTCTCTACAAAAAAAATTCTGTAAAAGGAAAAAAAAAAGTATGACGGAATGACAGACAGAAATACCCATTTTTTTATATATACCGTATTTCCTTGAATTGCCGCCGGGTCACCAATTAATTTAAAACCTCTTTTCACTCTTGTGCTTACCAAAGGCATGCGGTAAAAGTAAGCATGCACTAAATATTTTAAAACCTCTTCTCACTCCGGCACTTACCAAAGGTATGCAGTAAAAATTTGAGTGTGATGTAAGCTTGGACCTTAAATCCTACTGAATAGCGCTTAATCTTCTTCCCTTTATGCGATTTCCCACTTCTACTTAGTTTTAGCAATCAAGAATATTTCAGTTGTTTTTGAACTGTGATGACGTGGCGACTTGTCCAGGGTGTACGCCGCCTTCCGCCCGATTGTAGCTGATATAGGCTCCAGCACCCCCCGTGACCCCAAAGGGAATAACCGGTAGAAAATCGATGTATTATTGTTCTTTGTGGGGACATTGTTGATTGTCATGTACGGATGTACTTTGTGGACGCCGTCTTTGCTCCGCAGTAAATCTTTTCTGTCGTCCAGCATTCTGGTTTTGTTTACTTTGTAGTTCAGTTTTACTTTTGTTCTGCATAGCCTTCCCTAAGCTTCAATGCCCTTTCTTAGGGGCACTCACCTTTTGTTTATTTTTTTGTTTAAACATTTAATTCCCTTTTTTACCTGCACACTGCCTTCTCCTGTTTCCAACATCTACAAAGCATTTAGCTACCGGCTGCCACCTACTGATATGGGAGAGTATTACACGGTTGCTCTAGACAACACCGACACTCAACAACACATCATTTGCAGACTACAATTACTGGTTTGCAAAAAACATTTTTTTTTGCCCCAAATAGGTGACATTAGATCATCTCCCACGGCACATCGGATCGTATCTCACGGCACACTAGTGTGCCGCGGCACAGTGGTTGAAAAACACTGACATACAGAACCCCGATATATATATATATATATATATATATATTTTTTTTTTTTATCACTCGATTCCTATTTTCTGTGTACATAGTATCACTAACTTTTATTCATATACGGTATTTATATTAGTTCTACTCTCAACATTATTACATTAGTTTGATATGTTTTGTAAATGTACACAAAATATAAAACCATTTATTAAAATAATAGTACATATAATAGCAAAACTAATGATAAATAAATGAAACAATGCAGCTGTCACCACTGGGTGAAGTCTTGTCTGGTTTCATGTTGTCTTGTCATTTCCTGTTTTATTTTGAAAGGTTAACTCTCCCTCTCGTTTCAGGTCACTTGCCCTTCCTCCCGTGTCACTGGTCTGATGTCTCTCCTGATTGCCTGATTGTGCCCACCTGTGTCACCCTCCCTCACGTGTATAAATGTCTCTTCCTCCTCTTGTCTTGTGCCAGAGTATATCGTCTCGCTACGTGTCCACAGCCTTGTACCAAGTTTGATAAGTATTGTCTCACTTTATTTATTGATTTCTTTGTTTTCTCTGAGAGAGTGATTTTCTGTTGCTAAAGTTTTTCATGCTAGAATTTTTGTATCTAGTTCATAGTGCCGTGTTTTCCTTTTTCCTCCTTCTGGAGCGCCTATAGTTTACTGCCTTCTCGACTCCTTTGCATGATTGATTTTCCTTTTGTAGATTGTTGGTTTTCGCTATTAGATTCGTATAGAAATTTTGCTATTGCCTTTTTCTTCCTTATGGAGTGATTTTTCTGTTTTTGGCCTTATGCCCTTTGCTACATTCCTTTGTTCCTCAAATATATCTCAGATAGATTTTGTAGCCACTTTGTTTTGATCACTCTGTCCTAGAGATAGCATAGAAATTTAATTAAATAAAGTCTGAGTCAATTGTCACGCTTCTGCACCTGAGTCCTCATTTTCGCCCGGCCCTAACAGCAGCAATCACAAACATTTACACAATATTTTTACCAAATTTAAATACTACATAGATGTTTCCATCTCAAAATAAAAATAAACATGTCTTTTATACATTTTCTAGATAAGTTCATAGAAATTATTTTTGATAGAATATTATATATATAATATATATGTATGTATGTGTATATATATTCATATAATATATATGTATATATATATATGTATCCATTTTCTTCTGCTTATCCGAGGTCGGGTTGCGGGGGCAGCAGCCTAAGCAGGGAAGCCCAGACTTCCCTCTCCCCAGCCAGTTTATATATATATATATATATATCCATCCATTTTCTACCGTTAATTCCCTTTCGGGGTCGCGGGGGGCGCTGGCGCCTATCTCAGCTACAATCGGGCGGAAGGCGGGGTACACCCTGGACAAGTCGCCACCTCATCACAGGGCCAACACAGATAGACAGACAACATTCACACTCACATTCACACACTATATATATATATATATATATATATATATATATAAATAAATGATAAATGGGTTGTACTTGTATAGCGCTTTTCTACCTTCAAGGTACTCAAAGCGCTTTGACACTACTTCCACATTTACCCATTCTCACACACTGATGGGGGGAGCTGCCATGCAAGGCGCTAACCAGCACCCATCAGGAGCAAGGGTGAAGTGTCTTGCTCAGGACACAACGGACGTGACAAGGTTGGTACTAGGTGGGGATTGAACCAGGGACCCTCGGGTTGTGCACGGCCACTCTCCCACTGCGCCACACCGTCCCTTATATATGTGTATATATATATATATATATATATATATATATATGCATATATTCCCCCTGAGAGGCCAGTCTGCGATCTTGTTTTTAGATTTCTATTTCCTGTTTGAATATTCTATTCATGTGTTACAAGTAATCTTTCCATATGTTGCTAACAGTTATTTCATATGTTACGAGCAGTTATTCCATATGTTGCTAAGTCATTCCATATGTTGTTCACAGTTATTCTATATGTTACTAGCAGTTATTCCATATGTTGCTAAGTCATTCCATATGTTGCTAACAGTTATTTCATATGTTACTAGCAGTTATTCCATATGTTGCTAACAGTTATTCCATATGTTGCTAACAGTTATTCTATATGTTACTAGCAGTTATTACATATGTTGCTAACAGTTATTCCATGTGTTGATAACAGTTATTCCCTATTTACTAACAGTTATTACATGTGTTACTAGTAGTTATTCCACATGTCATGAGCAGTTATTCCATATTTTAATAGTAGTTATTCCATTTGTTGCTAGCAATTATTCCATATGTTGCTAACAGTTATTCCACATGTTGCTAACAGTTATTCCCTAATTGCTAACAGTTATTACATGTGTTACTAGTAGTCATTCCATGTGTTACTAGCAGTTATTCCATGTGTTACCAGCAGTTATTCTTGTGTTACGAGCAATTATTCCATGTTTTACTAGCAGTTATTATTGTGTCACTAGCAGTTATTCTTGTGTTACTAAAAGTTATTCCTAGTGTTGCTAGCAGTTTTTCTTATTTTACTGACAGTTATTCCATGTGTTATTAGCAGTTATTCTTGTGTTACTAGCAGTTATTCATTCTTGTGTTACTAGCAGTTATTCCATGTGTTACTAGCAGATATTCTTGTGTTACGATCAGTTATTCCATTTTTTACCAGCGGTTATTGTTGTTACGAGAAGTTATTCCATGTGTTACTAGCAGTTATTCATTTGTTACTAGCAGTTATTCTTGTGTTCCTAGCAGTTATTCTTGTGTTCCTAGCAGTTATTCCATATGTTACTAGCAGTTATTCCTTGTGTTAATAGCAGTTATTCCATGTGTTACTAGCAGTTATTCTTGTGTTACTATCATATACTCATTGTGTTACTAGCAGTTATTCAATATGTTTCTAGCAGTTATTCCTGTGTTGCTAGCAGTTATTCCATATGTTACTTGCAGTTATTCCATGTGTTACTAACAGTTATTCCATGTGTTACTACCAGTTATTCCATGTGTTGCTAGCAGTTATCCCATATGTTACTAATAGTTATTCCATGTGTTACTAGCAGTTATCCCATATGTTACTAATAGTTATTCCATGTGTTACCATCGTTATTCATCTGTTACTAGCAGTTATTCCTTGTGTTACTAGCAGTTATTCTATATGTTTCTAGCAGTTATTCCTTGTGTTACTAGCAGTTATTCCATGTGTTACTAACAGTTATTCTTGTGTCACTATCATATATTCCTTGTCTTACTAGCAGGTATTCCATATGTTTCTAGCAGTTATTCTTTTGTTGCTAGCAGTTATTCCATATGTTACTAGCAGTTATTCCATGTGTTACTAACAGTTATCCCATATATTATGGGTTGTACTTGTATAGCGCTTTTCTACTTTCAAGGTACTCAAAGCGCTTTTGACGCCGTTATTCCATGTGTTACTAGCAGTTATCCCATATGTTACTAATAGTTAGTCCATGTGTTACCATCAATTATTCATCCTTTACTATCAGTTATTCCATATGTTACTAGCAGTTATTCCTTGTGTTACTAGCAGTTATTGCATGTGTTACTAGCAGTTATTCCATGTGTTATTAGCAGTTATTATTGTGTTGCTAGCAGTTATTCCATGTGTTACTAGCAGATATTCTTGTGTTACGATCAGTTATTCCATGTGTTACTAGTAGTCATTCAATTTGTTACTAGCAGGTATTCCATGTGTTACAAGAAGTTATTCCATGTGTTACTAGCAGTTATTCGATATGTTACTAGAAGTTATTCCATGTGTTACTAGCAGTTATTCTTGTGTTACTAACAGTTATTCCATATGTTACTAGCCGTTATTCCTTGTGTTACTAGCAGTTATTCCATGTGTTACTAACAGTTATTCTTGTGCTCCTACCAGTTATTCCATGTGTTACTAGCAGTTATCCCATACATTACTAATAGTTATGCCATGTGTTACTAGCAGTTATTCCATATGTTACTAGAAGTTATTCCATATGTTACTAGCAGTTATACCTCGTGTTACTAGCAGTTATTCAATGTGTTACTAACAGTTATTCTTGTGTCACTAGCATATATTCCTTGTGTTACTAGCAGGTATTCCATATGTTTCTAGCAGTTATTCTTTTGTTGCTAGCAGTTATTCCATATGTTACTAGCAGTTGTTCCATGTGTTACTAACAGTTATTCTTGTGTTACTACCAGTTATTCCATGTGTTACTAGCAGTTATCCCATACATTACTAATAGTTATTCCATGTGTTACTAGCAGTTATCCCATACATTACTAATAGTTATTCCATGTGTTACTAGCAGTTATTCCATATGTTACTAGCAGTTATTCCTTGTGTTACTAGCAGTTATTCCATGTGTTATTAACAGTTATTATTGTGTTGCTAGCATTTATTCCATGTGTAGTCATTCAATGTGTTACTAGCAGGTATTCCATGTGTTACAAGAAGTTATTCCATATGTTACTAGAAGTTATTCCATGTGTTACTAGCAGTTAGTCCATGTGTTACAAACAGTTATTCCATGTGTTACTAACAGTTATTCCATGTGTTACAAGCAGTTATTCCATGTGTGAGTAGTGACTGTCAGGTGAGTACATGGACATTTAAGACCTCTTTCTTGACTGTCAGGTGAGTACATGAACACAAATGACCACTTTCCTGACTGTCAGGTGAGTACATGAACAGAAATGACCACTTTCCTGACTGTCAGGTGAGTACATGAACATGTATCACCTCTTTCTTGACTGTCAGGTGAGTACATGAACATGTATCACCTCTTTCTTGACTGTCAGGTGAGTACATGAACATGAATGACCATTTTCTTGACTGTCAGGTGAGTACATGAACATTTAAGACCTCTTTGTCTTGACTGTCAGGTGAGTACATGAACATTTAAGACCTCTTTCTTGACTGTCAGGTGAGTACATGAACATGTATCACCTCTTTCTTGACTGTCAGGTGAGTACATGAATATGATTGACCACTTTCTTGACTGTCAGGTGAGTACATGAACATGAATGACCACTTTCTTGACTGTTAGGTGAGTACATGAACATGTATCACCTCTTTCTTGACTGTCAGGTGAGTACATGAACATGAATGACCTCTTTTTTGACTGTCAGGTGAGTACATGAACATGAATGACCACTTTCTTGACTGTCAGGTGAGTACATGAATGACCACTTTCTTGACTGTCAGGTGAGTACATGAACATGAATGACCACTTTCTTGACTGTCAGGTGAGTACATGAATGACCACTTTCTTGACTGTTAGGTGAGTACATGAACATGTATCACCTCTTTTTTGACTGTCAGGTGAGTACATGAACATGAATGACCTCTTTTTTGACTGTCAGGTGAGTACATGAACATGAATGACCACTTTCTTGACTGTCAGGTGAGTACATGAACATTTAAGACCTCTTTCTTGACTGTCAGGTGAGTACATGAACATGTATCACCTCTTTCTTGACTGTCAGGTGAGTACATGAACACGAATGACCACTTTCTTGATTGTCAGGTGAGTACATGAACATAAATGACCACTTTCTTGACTGTCAGGTGAGTACATGAACATGTAGTTCCATTGTGCTGGTTAGCGTGTCAACAATGACTCCTAATGAGCACCTTAGTATTCCCAGCATGATGTCTGCAGGCAGGAGGTGACTTATTAACTCCTCACCTCCTCCTTTCATTATAATAACCCTACATGTTGTTTGTTGACTTGTGAATGGATGAGGCCCACAGCCAGCATCTATTGATCACATTCGGTGTATTAGTAACTTCTGAAGCAAACAAAAAGGTGATTGGGTGATTTAAAAAGGGGCGGGGCATCACTTGTTAGTTATTTGTTGCAACTAATGTGACTTTGTTGTCCTCCAAGCTCATCTTGGATTAAAGTTACCGGAACTTCCTTCCTTTTGCTGCCCTGAAAGGTAAGTTTTGAATTTAATTATTGTTCCAATGTACACTATTTGTTTTGCTGACTTGTTTTCATGGACTTTGACTATTGGCACAACTTATTGTAGGATAAATATTTACACTGTTGACTTCAATTTGGACGGAGGAGTCATCATCTACAACAACAATGCTCATTTCTTAAGTCTTCTTTAATTTCGCATTTATTTTTTTGCTTAGTCAACGATTTAAATGTGTGTATATATATATATATATATATATATATACAGTATATATATGTATAAATAAAGATATCGTTTTCCTTTTTAAAAAATATAAACACATATTTTTTTTGAGCTTCTGCAAAATACAAAAAAAAAAACAGTAATAATTTGGCTCAGTTAAATAATATATACATGGAAGTTCCATTTTTTAAAAAATGTTTTAGAACATGAAAAAAAGACATTTAATAGAAAGAAATGTATTCATAAAATAATACAAATGTTGAATTTTTTTTACTGAGAAATATTTCCCCCAAAAATCCATTCATTTATTTATGATATAATTAAAATATATATCCATCCATTAAATTATAAAAGTGTCAAAAATACACTTATTCTGAAATAGTCCAGGCAAAAAATCTATTTGTATTATACAATATATTCATGCAAGTCAGTAATTTATATAATATTAAAAAAAAAACCTCCCTAATTTATATATAACAAAATAGAAAAAAAAATTGGAATAACAATGATGACAAATATATTTTTAAAATCACCTTCCTTAATTCACGTGTTACAATATTTCAAAAAGACCTTCCTATTTTTATATAACAAAATTAAAACATTTTTTATATAGCAACATCAAAATATTACAAAAAAAACTGTTATACACAACAATGTTATTCATAAAAAAATAATAAGAAATTATTGTAAAAATATCTTCCGAAAAATTATACAATAAAATTGTATTCTTTACAACTGCAGCTATTTTGAATTTAATCTAATCAGATTGCGCAAGTGTACCTAATAGAGTGTCCCGTGACTGTCATGAAGTTTTTGTATGTATTCTTGCAAATATGCAAATTTACATGAATATGTTTATTTTCTGTAAATATGACAAATGTCCCTTGGTGTCACACAGTCTTCATGAATGCAGGTGTACCTAATGTTTTGGGCAGGGAGTGAACTGCTAGGTGTATGTGTTTGTGTGTGTGAGTGTGTGTGCACATGTGTGTGTGTGTGTGTTCTTGTATTTCTCGCTTTCTTGAGACACGAAGAAGGAAAGGTATCTTCCATATGAGGAGGTGTGAACATGGTCCCAATAACATTGCATCTAATAGACAATTGCTCATTTGTGGTGATATCTATCAAAATGAGAGTGGTCCCAAAAAAGAAGGATTTTTCACATGGACCGTGTGTCGCTTTTAAAAGTGCTCCCCCTTTGGTCAACATATGAAATAATAATTGTGTGTAAGAAATCAAAATGCGCCCCTTTGGCCAAAATTTATTTAAAAAAATAAAATAAATGTGTATATAGAGACATACTGTAATAACTTGAAGCAAATCGTGAAGATTAAAAAACAATTACAAAAAAAAATAACTAAAATCTCATATTCTTTCTGTTTCTGAACTATTGCAATATAATCTTGTAAAATTATGACTTTTTTAATGTAAAATTATTACTTTTTAATGTAAAATATTTTTTAATGCAAAATTGTGACATATGTCATATAATTCGGAATCATCACAATATTGCCATTTTACTTTGTTCTTTGTTAAAATTTTGGGGTAAAATTCCGATTATCATTATAATATTGCCCAAATTTTAAGTTTTCTTATAAAATTGTGATGTCGGGTAAAATTAACTCTTTTCATAAAATTGACAAAATGTTCATCTTTTCTTGTAAAATTGCCACAGTTATTGAGTAAAATTTCAACTTTTGTCATAACATTGCACAAATGTTCACATTTTTTTGTAAAATTTTGACATGCATTGAGTAAAATGACGACTTTTGTTATAAAAAAATGCCAATAATTGTGACTTTTTTCTTGTGATATCCCAACTCATTTTTCACGAAGAAGGAAAAGTATCTTCCATATGAGGAGGTGTGAACATGGTCCCAATAACATTGCATCTAATAGACAATGTCTCATTTGTGGTGATATCCATCAAAATGAGGGTGGTCCCAAAAAGGAGGGATTTTTCACATGGACCGTGTGTCGCTTTTAAAAGTGCTCCCCCTTTGGTCAACGTACGAAATAACAAGTGTATGTGAAAAATTGAAATGCGTCCCTTTTGGCCACAATTAATTTAAATACAACTAAACAAAAAAACATATATAGAGACATAATGTAATAACTTGAAGTAAATAATGAAGATTAAAAAACAAAAAATAAATTAACTCAAATCTCATATTCTTTCTGTGTCTGTACTATTGCAATATACTCTTGTACTTTTTAATGTAAAATAATTTTTAATGCAAAATGGTGACTTTTGTCATTTAAAATTCGGACTTTTATCACAGTTTTGCCATTTGTTGTTGTTGACTTTTGTCATCATTTTGCCAAGTAAAATTCCGATTATTATTATAATTTCAACATTCATCATGATATTGCACAAATGTTCACTTTTTCTTGCGAAAATTTTGACTTGCGTTGAGTAAAATGACGACCCTTTGTTATAAAAAATGCCCAAATTTGTGACCTTTTTCTTGTGAAATCCCAACTCATTTTTCACCACAAGCTTTATTATCAATCAATCAATCAATCAATGTTTATTTATATAGCCCTAAATCACAAGTGTCTCAAAGGGCTGCACAAGCCACAACGACATCCTCGGTTCAGAGCCCACATAAGGGCAAGGAAAAACTCACACCCCAGTGGGATGTCAATGTGGATGACTATGAGAAACCTTGGAGAGGACCACAGATGTGGGTGAATCCTCCCCCCCCCCCCCTTTATGGGAGACTGGATGCAATAGACATTGAGTGGGTTAAATTCCAAAAATGTTTTACAAACTAAAAAAAAAATGTTTGCGTTATCCATCCATCCATTTTCCTACCGCTTCTTCCTTTTGGGGTATGCATATATTATTAATGTTATAAATACACTTCTTTATATATCAAGAAAGGGTGGTCCCAAAGAGGGAGGCATTTTTCTCAGGTCTCCAGAAGGCAACAAGTACAAGAGAGTGTGTGTGTGTGTGTGTGTGCGCGTGTGTGTGTGTGTGTGTGTGTGTGTGTGTGTGTGTGGCACTGAGACAGATGTGATTTAGCTAATGCTGTCTGAGAGCAGGGCAGGGCTACAAGAGCCAATGACATCATGCGCAGAGAGAGAGAGAGAGAGAGAGAGAGAGAGAATAGAAACAAGTGCACCCCCCACCACCACACACACGCACACACACACACACACACACGCAGACAGAGGCAGTGCAGAGAGCGGCGTGACAACAAGAGAGCGAGGATGTGTGTGAGCAGGACGACGCGGACATAAGAAAAACTGCCCCCCCCCCCTCTCCCTCCTGCGTGCACCACCCCCCCACGCCCACCCCTGACCCTCCCTTCCTCCCCCCCGCCCCCCCGTCCCGTCCCGTCCTCCCCGCACAGTCTCCAGGTGGCTCCTCCGGGCATGCTCCTGAAGCCCAAGTATGACCGCTTTCGCAACGAGTCTGTGACCTCCTGCGACGACCTGATGCAGAGCTTAGCCATGAGCGGCAAAGTGGCGTCCACCTCGGTGGTCTCCTCCGCAGCCCGCGGCCTCCCCCTGCCGCCTTTGGACCCCGGCGCGGCGGCGGCGGACCCCGCCGACTCCCCCTGCCTGGACGGAGAGCAGGACGGCGCCACCACCTTCTGCATGCTCATCCCCAAGATGCCGCAGTGGAAGTTCTCCAACTCCTTGCTGAGTCGAAGCCCCTCCGGCTCCAGCAAGTCCCCGTCCCAAGCCTCGTCCTCCTCCTCCTCGTCCTCCTCGTCGCCGCACAGGCACAGTGTGGCGCCGTCCGCGGCCGGCGGCCCGGTGGCCAGCCTGGCGGCGGTGCTGACCTCCTGTGACCCCGTGTGCATCACCCCGTGTTCTCTGCAGGCCGTCCGGGGCCAGCGAGCCGTTGCCGCCGGGGGCCAAGGATCGGGGGAAGTCACGGCGAGCCCCGCCGCCTCCAGATCGGGGATGAGTCGCAGGACCCGAGTGGAGGGGATGTGGCCCGGCGGCGAGGACTTCAGCCAGAAGGGAAGCTTCATCCACAAACCTTCTCACGGGTGGCTGCACCCGGACAAGAAGATCGCAGGACCGGGAGCCTCCTACGTGGTCAGGGTGAGTCCCGCTTTCCCGACCTCTCAACCCAAGTGGAACCTTTTGGTTGTAAATGTTTCTTTAAATCACTAATCCACGCAGCCTTTTATTTACAAGTAGTGTTATCACTGGAGGACAAGTACGAGCTAAAAATGTTACATAAGAGGATGCCAGAAACCATGCTAAGCTAAAGCTATCGGATGTAAACACGAGAGGGCGGACCGATTCAAATATCGACAGTAACGATACCAAGTGTCGCATCCATGGCCGCACCTGGCTAAATCTATAAATCATTTTAATGCATGTTGACAACACAATTTAGCTGTGTCCCCCAGATATGACTTGCTAACAGTGAAGTGAAGTGAATTATATTTATATAGCGCTTTTCTCTAGTGACTCAAAGCGCTTTACATATCTAAGTTCCATTTAAACCAGTGTGGGAGCAGGTGGGTAAAGTGTCTTGCCCAAGGACACAACGGTAGTAAACTAGGATGGCACAAGCGGGAATCGAACCTGCAACCCTCAAGTTGCTGGCACGGCCAGTCTACCAACCGAGCTATGCCGCCCCTAATGCAGGGGTCACCAACGCGGTGCCCGCGGGCACCAGGTCGCCCGTAAGGACCAGATGAGTCGCCCGCTGGCCTGTTCTAAAAATAGCTCAAATAGCAGCACTTACCAGTGAGCTGCCTCTATTTTTTTAAATTGTATTTATTTACTAGCAAGCTGGTCTCGCTTTCCTCGACATTTTTGATTCTAAGAGAGACAAAACTCAAATAGAATTTGAAAATCCAAGAAAAAATTTCAAAGACTTGGTCTGCACTTGTTTAAATAAATTCATTATTTTTTTTACTTTGCTTCTTATAACTTTCAGAAAGACAATTTTAGAGAAAAAATACAACCTTAAAAATGACTTCAGGATTTTTCCTTCCTCTTCTTTCCTGACAATTTAAATCAATGTTCAAGTAATTTTTTTTATTGTAAAGAATAATAAATACATTTTGATATAATTCTTAATTTTAGCTTCTGTTTTTTCGACGAAAAATATTTGTGAAATATTTCTTCAAACTTATTATGATTAAAATTCTAAAAAATTATTCTGGCAAATCTAGAAAATCTGTAGAATCAAATTTAAATCTTATTTCAAAGTCTTTTGAATTTCTGTTAAAATTTTTGTTCGGGAAAATCTAGAAGAAATAATGATTTGTCTTTGTTAGAAATATAGCTTGGTCCTTTTTGTTATATATTCTAACAAAATGCAGATTGGATTTTAACCTATTTAAAACATGTCATCAAAATTCTAAAATCAATTTTAATCAGGAAAAATTACTAATGATGTTCCATAAATTCTTTTTTTATTTTTTTTTTCAAAAAGATTCAAATTGGCTAGTTTTCTATTCATTTTTTTCAGTTGATTTTTGAATTTTAAAGAGTCGAAATTGAAGATAAACTATGTTTCAAAATTTTATTTTCATTTTTTCGTGTTTTCTCCTCTTTTAAACCGTTCAATTAAGTGTTTTTTTCATCATTTATTCTCTACAAAAAACCTTTCGTGAAAGTAAATAAAATGAATGACGGAATGACAGACAGAAATACCCATTTTTTTTATATATATATAGATTTGTTTATTAAAGGTAAATTGAGCAAATTGGCTATTTCTGGCAATTTATTGAAGTGTGTATCAAACTGGTAGCCCTTCGCATGAATCAGTACCCAAGAAGTAGCTCTTGGTTTCAAAAAAAGGTTGGTGACCCCTGAGCTAATGTCTCTCCACAGAAAGAAGCTGCTTCTATGTCACCAGTCCAAGCATCTGTGGTCGCGGAAAAAACTCACAATTTTAACAACATGAGAGGACGGACCGATTCAAATATCGATGGTAACGATACCAAGTCTTGCATCCAGGACCGCACCTGGCTAAACACCTAAATGATTAGAATGCATTATGCTGACACAATTTATTTAGCAGCTAACGTGCCTCCACATTCATAAGTCACTATTCCATACCTCCATGCTGCAAATAACTCACAAGTATTATTATCACTGGAGGACCAAGACTAGCTAAACATGCTAGAGTGTACACACACCCCAAGAGGGAACAAGAAGCCATGCTAAGCTAGAGTTCTTGGATGTAAACACGAGAGGACGGACGGATTCAAATATCGACAGTAACGATATCAAGTTTTGCATCCAGGGCCGCACCTGTCTTAATCCATAAATAATCTTAATACATGTTGATGACACAATTTAGTTGTGTCCCCCAAATTTGACTTGCTAGCAACTAACGTCCCTCCACAGCGCGAAATCGCCTATAAATCACTAATCCGCGCCTCCATGGCGGCAAATAATGCACAGTATCATTATCACTGGAGGACCAAGACTAGCTAAACATACTACAGTGTATACACCCCAAGAGGAAACAAGAAGCCATGCTAACCGCTAAGCTAGAGCTCTTGGATGTAAACACAAGAGGGCGGACCGATTCAAATATCGATAGTAACGATACCAGGTTTTGCATCAAGCGCCGCACCTGGCTAAATCCATAAATAATCATAATAAATGTTGATGACACAATTTAGTTGTGTCCCCCAAATTTTACTTGCTAGCGGCTAATGTCCCTCCACAGTGCGAAGCCGCTTCTAAGTCAATAATCCGTGCCTCCATGGCGGCAAATAACTCACAAGTAGCATTATCACTGGAGGACCAAGACTAGCTAAACATGCTAGAGTGTACACGCCCCAAGAGGAAACAAGAAGCCATGCTAAGCTAGAAATCTTGGATGTAAACACGAGAGGGCGGACCGATTCAAATATCGACAGTAACGATACCAAGTTTTGCATCCAGCGCCGCACCCGGCTAAATCCATAAATAATCATAATGAAGGTTGATGACACAATTTAGCTGTGTCCCCCAAATTTGACTTGCTAGCGGCTAACGTCCCTCCACAGTGCGAAGCCACTTCTAAGTCACTAATCCGCGCCTCCATGGCGGCAAATAACGCACAAGTATCGTTATCACTGGTGGACCAAGACTAGCTAAACGTGCTAGAGTGTACACACACCTCAAGAGGAAACAAGAAGCCATGCTAACCGCTAAGCTAAAAATCTTGGACGTAAACACGGGTGGATTCAAATATCAACAGTAACGATACCAAGTATAATATCCAGGGATTGTGCCTGACTAAATCCATAAATAATTTTAAAACATGTTAACACTTGCTAGTTGTGTCTACCGAATTGGCTTTGCTAGCGGCTAACGTCCCTCCACAGTTCCAAGTTACTAATCCATGCATTCAGTTCATTTGACATGATTGTTTACGTTTGTCACATGAAGAAAGAGGTGCATGTATCGCTTCATTGATATCATCTTTATTAGAGATTTGGTCTCCTGGCGAGGCAGACTTTGTCACCAAGCTCCGCCCACATCTCACTTCCTGTATCGTCCTCAGAAACACATAGAATAAGGGAGTCTTTATTTTTATTTTCCTCTGTACATATTTATTTTCCTGATATATGACATTTAGTGTAATTGTTTATTTATTTTAGAAAAAGAAATGTTTTTGTGAAAAATGCAAAAATAAGACTATACATTTAAAGAAGGACAACATATTGTCTGATATTGTGAAAACATGGCAAGAAAGTAGAAATAAAACAGGGAAATGTTGTTTTATTAAGAATTGAAAATAAAACAAGGATATGTATTGTGTACGATTATGAAAACGATGTCAATATTGTACAAACAAAAAGGGAAATATTTTGTTTTTATTAATTAAGACGAACTTAAATAACTAAACATAAAATAAATAAACAAAAATATGTAAATAAAAAGGTATATATTAAAGGTAAACAAATTGTATTTTATATATATATATATATATATATATATATATATTTGACAGCAATAAAGCAACATAAAAAATAAAATGTTTTTCTTTTAATTAACAAATAATTACATGTTACAGAGTATAATATTGTATAATAATGTGAAACCATGGCTCTGAAGTAAAATGGAGAGGTAAATCTGTATTTATATAATATTTTATAAATATATGTTATGTATGTATGTATATACAGTATGTAAATATGTGTATGTAAATATATATATGAATGGTGTAAATATATATATATATATATATATATATATGTATGTAGTATATGTGGGGGTGTGTCTGTGTAATATTCTATTTTTATTATATAGAGAATATTTAAGATATAAGATCAAATAAAATATTTGTTTTAAATCAAAAACATAATTACATTTTAAAAAAGGAAAATGTTACAGGAAAAAATGTGTAAACAATTTATATATATCTATCTTATACATGTATGTATGTATGTATGTATGTATGTATGTATGTATGTATGTATATATATATATATATATATATATATATATATATATATATATATATATATATATATATATGTGTATGTGTGTGTGTGTGTGTGTGTGTATATATATATTTATATATACATACATGTATAAGATAGATATATACATATTGTTTTTTGGATTATTATTTTTGTTATTTATTCATATATATACAATCAAAAATAATAAAAAATATATATATATTAGTATTATTATTTTTCTTTGATATATATATATATATACACATACATACATACATATATATGGATATAGATGGATAAATATGTTTTTTCTAATTTAAAAAAAAATATTTTCCTTTTTATTTTACTTTACTGCCATGGTTTCACAATATTATACAACATTTTTTCCTGTAACATTTTCCTTTTTTAAAATGTAATTGTTTTTGATTTAAAACAAATATTTTATTTGATCATACATCTTATATATTCTATAAATAATAGTCCAAAAAACAATATATCTATCTATCTTATATATGTATATATATACATAACATATATAAATAACAAAAACAATAGTCCAAAAAACTATATATCTATCTTATACATGCATGTATGTATGTCTATATATGTACTGTATATACATAAAACAATAAAAATAATAATACAATGTATAAATGTATTTTTTATGTATATATAAACAATTATACAATATATATACTGTGTATGTATATATATATATATATATATATATATATATGTATTTTTTTTTACATTTTTATTTTTTTTCTTCTAGCAATTAAAGGAAGGGAAATGTTAAGGCACAACATATTGTATAATTTTGTAACACCATTGCAATTAAGTAAAAAAACAGTTCCAGTAACATTCACAATAAATGACAGCTGCCACCTTTTTCAGCATAGGACTAAAAAAACAACAACAACAACAAAAAACGACCTTGCAAACGCAACACAACCTTGGGGGAGGTAATAACATTATGAGCTAATAGTATAGCTACGCTGAATGCATCGTGTACATGTGCCACACTGAGCCTGACGTTGCTCCCGCGACCCCACCCGTCGCACGCTCACCTCTGTGTCTCCCCCCCCCCCCCCCCCTCCCTACGGGACCCCTCCCCCCACTTAACGACATGACTCCTGATTATCTCAGTCTGGCATGCTCTCTAATGGCATTATGCAGCCACCATTCATTCCTATATTCAATTACATTTAATCACTGTCATGTGATGTCCAGGACGGAGGTAGCACCGCCGGGGTGGGGGTGGTAAGCAGGGGGCAGGGGGGGGGGGGGGTTGCGCCATCATGCCACTCCTGATTGTTGAGGCGTGGAAAGGACGTACGCACCACGAGCTGCATGTGTTAGCGCCAAAGTGACGTTTCGTTTCTGCTAAGCTCGGCCATTTCTGGCTGAATAGGGACACGCCCGTGCACGCTCTGCTCCTCTCTGGTTGGCTGCAGCGTGTCACCTTCCTTCATGTCACCTCCCCATGTATCAGACACACAGAGGTAGCTGATGGCGCTGCACTCCAGTCCTGTAGGGGGCGCTAATGAACGTCGAAAAGGTGACGTTCATTTCTGCAAACCAAAATGTAGGAATGGCCAGTCGGTGCTTTTTCTGGTCCCACCGGTCCTCGTAAAATCTAACGGTGCCATGTTGCGATACACCTGGGTTACGCCTGACGTCACTTCGCCACTTGGCGGTCACTCCAGCAACACTGAGAGCGGACTCGGCCAAATTACCTCAGAGGCAAAGTTGCGATTTTTAAATGCCCAAAAAAATAATTTGACTCAATGACGCTCGATGTAAGTAAAGTCAAGCTCTGCTTTTCCAGAAATGCGCTAGCTTGATGCTAATATACATAGGCTTTGCTATTGACATGCTACGGATTAGCATTAGCTATTTTGCATGGCTATTTTAACACCTCCAATTGTGTTTGATGAAAACTATGTATGTATATATACATACCGTCTATATATATATATATATATATATATATATATATACATTCATACAGCTACAGCTGTATGAATAACATACAACAAATCATTTCAAACCACAACAAAGCAATTGCAAAAGGACTGCCTACCCCCAGACTAAACGACTCTGAAACCAATAAGGAATGTAACTGTCGCAAGAAACCTGATTGCCCTCTCAACGGAGGGTGCTTACAAACATCAGTCGTTAACCAAGCAAAGGTAACACGCAAGGACATTAACACATCCGACACGTACGTAGGATTAACCGAAGGAGCATTTAAAACCAGATGGAATAATCACAAGGCCTCCTTTAGAAACCAGACTTTGCGGAATTCTACAGAACTCAGCAAGCATATTTGGAACCTCAAAGACAATAATGTTGAATATTCAATAACATGGCAAATTCTTGCATCCAGCACACCTTAGAACAGTGGTAACAAAAGATGCAACCTATGCTTAAAAGAGAAACTGTTTATTATATATCATCCAGACCTGTCATCCCTCAACAAGCGCAGTGAAATCAGTTCAACATGCCGCCACAGACGGAAACACCTACTAGGTAACACATGAGCTAATCACCACACCCTACGCCTGCCTGTACCCACCCACTCTGTGCCAAATATAAACCATTGTATGTGAATGCTTCCATTAAAATCTCGTGATGATTGAGGGAACCCCTCATGAAGTAGTCTTGTGATTTTTCCCACACCTACACACATATATATATATATATATATATATATATATATATATATATATATATATATATATATATATATATATATATATATATATATATATATATATATATACACACACACAAACCCCGTTTCCATATGAGTTGGGAAATTGTGTTATATAAACGGAATACAATGATTTGCAAATCCTTTTCAAGCCATATTCAGTTGAATGCACTACAAAGACAACATATTTGATGTTCAAACTCATAAACTTTATTTTTTTTTTGCAAATAATAATTAACTTATAATTTCATGGCTGCAACACGTGACAAAGTAGTTGGGAAAGGGCATGTTCACCACTGTGTTACATCACCTTTACTTTTAACAACACTCAATAAACGTTTGGGAACTGAGGAAACTAATTGTTGAAGCTTTGAAAGTGGAATTCTTTACCATTCTTGCTTGATGTACAGCTTAAGTTGTTCAACAGTCTTGTTGTTGTATATTGCGCTTCATAATGCGCCACACATTTTCAATGGGAGACAGGTCTGGACTGCAGGTGGGCCAGGAAAGTACCCGCACTATTTTACTATGAAGCCACACTGTTGTAACACGTGGTTTGGCATTGTCTTGCTGAAATAAGCAGGGGCGTCCGTGATAACGTTGCTTGGATGACAACATATGTTGCTCCAAAACCTGTATGGACCTTTCAGCATTAATGGTGCATTCACAGATGTGTAAGTTACCCATGCCTTGGGCACTAATACACCCCCATACCATCACAGATGCTGGCTTTTGAACTTTGCGCCTATAACAATCCGGATGGTTATTTTCCTCTTTGTTCCGGCGAACACCATGTCCACAGTTTCCAAATATGATTTGAAATGTGGACTCGTCAGACCACAGAACACTTTTCCACTTTGCATCAGTCCATCTAAGGGGAGCTCAGGCCCAGCCAAGCCGGCGCTGTTCCTGGGTGTTGTTGACAAATGGCTTTGGGGAAAATAAAACGTACGAAGGAATGAAAGACAGAAATACCCTTTTTTTTATAAATAAATATTTATTTATTAAAGTTAAATTGAGCAAATTGGCTATTTCTGGCAATTTATTTAAGTGTGTATCAAACTGGTAACCCTTCGCATTAATCAGTACCCAAGAAGTAGCTCTTGGTTTCAAAAAGTTTGGTGACCCCTGCAGTGTTGCCATCTATCGTCTTAGACTTAACACACACCGAAGTGACGGAAATTGGTACCGTTGAGTACCGGTATTAATTCCCAAGTACCAGGAATTGGTACTGTATCGGTTCAAATGTAAACGGTACCCATCTCTATCAAAATTGTTTTTTTTTGTAGTCCACCTAATTCGTTAACAAGGCTGATTTAAAAAAAATAAGGACTAACCAAAAAGTAACTTATAAATAACCGACTAAAAATAAGTTTACTGTATGTTGTGCTCAAATAAACTTAAGAAAACTGTCAATAAATACAACTTCATCACTTTATTCTTCAGAAATGTCTCTGACTTTAGCTCCGTGCTTCTTCTGCTTCAGATTGTCATTACTGCCGCAAGTGGTGGGAAAATGTACTGCACCTGAGTACTGCTCTAATCACCCCAACCCAGCCTCATTCATTGTTTGGAAAAGTTACAATTCTTGAACAGTTGTATTTAAATTTGACGACTTCCTACTGCACCTCCGCTATTCACATCATTTGTGCGGGTTTTTTTTTTCCCTAAAAAAAAAAAAAAACAGCAGTTATATTTAATTTAAATAAAAAAAAATCCAAAAGAAGGCAAGCGTGAGGCAAGAGGCGGATGGCGGCGTTGTTCAAATTGTGAGGAATTCTTCCTGGAAAGCCAGAGTCCTTGCAGCCAAAGAGATGTGCGCGCAGATAGGAGATAGGAAGCCTTTAAAAAGGGGAGGCGTGGTGTCAGCGGATGTGAGCGCGTGCAACAATGGAGCCTTTCAGTCAAGAAAAGGGGGAAAAAAGTTCAATTTCCCTGATGGGAGACTTCCCCCCATAATGTTCAAAATAAACACCATAACCAGTACTTTATAACATGAAGAACTGTGTTTCTTTGAATGAAGTCATTGTAAATGACTTAATTCATTTAAAATATTAAAAAAAACATCATAAAATTATAGAGGAAAAATGTAATATAATTTAAAATATTTTAAGAAATTATAAAATAATAGAGGAAAAAATAATATAATTAAAAAAATTAATTATAGAGGAAAACATAATACATTTGAAAACATATCTAAAAAAATATAAAATGATAGAGAAAAAACATATTTAAGAAATAATAAAATCATAGACACAAAATAATTTAAAAATATTTTTTAACGATAAAATAGTAGAGGAAAAACATGATACAATAAAAAATAAAATGATGGAGGATTATATAATTAAAAAAAATAAAAAAAATGATAAAGGAAAAACATAAGATATTTTAGAAAATATTTGAGAAATAATAAAATGATAGAGGAAAAACATATCATTTTAAAATGTTTTAAGAAAAGATAAAATAATAGAAGAAAAACATAATTTAATAAAAAAATATAAAACTAATTTTTCTATAAAATAATAGACAAAAGTCATAATGTAATTTTAAAAACATAAAAAACATAATATACTTAAAAATATATTTAAAAAAAATTATAAATGATAACATAATGTGATTTTATTTAATTTTTTTTCAAACGATCGAATGGTAGAAGAAAACATAATATAATTTAAAATATATTAAACTGAGGAAAAATATAATATAATTGAAACATATATAGATTTTTTAAAGGATAAAATAATAGAGGAAAACATAATATAATAAAAAAATAAAATACAGCGGATAACATAATATAATTTTCTTAAAGTATTTTAAAGATATGTATGTATAGCAAAATACTGGACACTAGCAAATATTAATCTGTTTTAATCATAGATTATTGTCAATTATAAAAAGAAAAAACAAATAATAAATAAATAAATAGGAAGTAATTAGAATGAAACATACATACATAATCATAACTTGATTGGATCTGTTAGTATAAATGTGGATTTTACAGCTGCGGTGACGCGGAGATGACGTGAGGTAGCAAAGAGGCTCCACAAGAGCTGCACAGGCAGTCCTGCACTCCATCATGCAAAGTTGCTTCTTTCACACTCTGTGTGAGAGCTGCAAAGTACAGTTTTTTTGTTGTACATGAAATGACGGTTGTGTGTTTGTGTGTACAGTACATGGGCTGCATGGAAGTGCTGAAGTCCATGCGCTCCCTGGACTTCAACACGCGCACTCAGGTGACA